>NC_088929.1:29580000-29795000 GCF_038396675.1 Hydra vulgaris
AATGAATAAGTCTAGATAAATCGCCTGAAAAACCGGAATGAAACCGGTTTTAAAAAAGACCGGGCTTTTTTTTATAATTATATATATATATAAACAAACAATATCTCATAATTGATGCTTTGTTAACAAAATTATTTCAAAATGTTAAACAGTTCTCTAGTTATAAGGCTATTTCCTTTTTGAAAAAAATTCATTAATAAACTTTGCATAAAATTGCATTAAATACATAGTTAATAAGTTGGTTTAAATAATTTTAATTTATCTTAAAAACATAATTATTCATAACAAAAATAATTATGCAGTAAATTCACTGAAAATAGCAATTTTCTTAAACTCTGATTAAATAAAGTTTTAATTCTAATTGTTTTTTTTTTGAGAAAAATGTCTAAACTTATTTCTAATATTCCTAATCAATTTTTTTGCTATTGCTATATCGGTGGTTGTTTGGTCTTTTGTACCTTTGCCAATGGGTACTGAAAAGTTGATGGAGTGCTTTAAATTGCTTAATTTTTTCAACGTAGCTGCCATTGAGGGCATAGTCAAAATAGGCATGGACAACACCATTGAATTTTCTTAGTGTCAATAAAGAGAACAGCTGGAAAGAAGAAGTGCTGCTTGACCATTCTCTCCAGAACATTAAATTTTTCAAAAGTTTTCTGCAATCATTTCCAGCCAGTTATCCACCATGATATTGCTGTTGTTGAATATGAAGTAATGCTAGCCGTTAAGAAGCATGAATCTAAATCTTTGAAAGAGACTGTAGAAGATAATTTACGACACCAAGCAATAGATGATTCTCTAATGGGGGAAGCACATTAATAAAAGAGCTAATCTGAGGCATTGAAGATAGGTGCATGAACAGATTTTTTGATTAAATTTATTTTCTTGATGTTAGCACCAGCCACATTGAATGCCCGATAATCTCTTTTAATTGGCCTAAAAGTTCTTAAAGGTCCACACTATGCAAGATCTTTTGATGAAAAATCACACCAATTGCATGGGTGTGCACCAGATGTGTTTTTCGACCACAAATGATACTTGCCAGCTTCATATCACAGGAAAAAAGAAAGGGAAGTTCTTCATGGTTCAGTAAACCAAAAACTTGCTTAACATTGCTATAGTTTTCCTGGAGATCTGCAGAAATGGCAATCGGTGACTGACGCTTAACACCATTATCTTCGGCCAGAGAATGGGTGAGAAGTCGTTTTGATGGATTTTGAAGATTTTGAAACTAAATATTTTTCCATGATTCAAAAGCTTACTTTTATAAAACCACCGCCATCATTCACTCCCAGCTTTACAATACAGTCATTAGAGAGGGTTCTAGTTTTGAAACTTGCTGACAAAGAACTTTCAAGTATTTGCAGTGAATGACAAGTTTATTCACCTGATTTGTGCCCTTGTTAGTAGCAAATTTGATCCAAGTTTTGATAAAATGACTTTCAAGTTTTTTGCTTAACTGATCAAACTCGGAGAGCAATTTCTTCTCAACGATCCAATTTGGAACAACTTGATTTAGTGTTTAAACTAGTTTTTTCACACTAGAACTGGACAGCCCTGTGTTTTGTTACACATAAGCAAAATCATTTGCTGTCAGTTTTGGTTCTTCATTAAAAAGTCTTCTTGAAGATGAACGTTGCAGATAATTAAGAGAGATTTTACGTTACTATTAGGGTTTCCCATTTCCCGTAAATTTAGGATCCCGGGATTCCCGGTGTGTAACTTATTTATCCCGGGATTTCTCGGCATAATTTTTAATATAAAAACAAGCGGTTTCTGACAAATTTATCTTAGCGCGCTAATTTATATCACTATTTAAAATAAAATATTGTTTTAAAAAACATAAATAATCAATTGATTTGTCACTTAATCGTGAACGAATTTTTCCCATAAATAAACCCGCGGCAGAAAAAGCTCTTTCTGATTCAATTGATGTCGGCTTGATGGTAATTAATGTAGAGTATATTCTTTCTAAACTTTCGTTACGTTTTCCAGTTGCCTCAAAAAGTTTGATTTCTTTTGTGAGGTTTTTTAAATTGCTAATGTCTTCTAGAGCTGCTTTTTCTACTTGTTTGACATTACAAATAGTCGCATCCAATTTTTGTTCAAGTGTCATACTACTTTTGCCTAATATATTTGGAGCAACAGGTATTGACGGTATTGACGGGTCAGAAACCATGCTTTCATTATCACGACTCACTTCAACTATTTAATTACTTGATGAACTAGTGCTAGCATCCTCTATGTACAACCTGGTATAAAATTTTTTTGCTGTTGCTTTTAATGCATGTTTGGACGGTAAGAGTAGTTTGAAGTTGATATTTGATTCCTGATTATAGCTAATTGGGTTGTTTAAAAATTTTAGTAGTCCAATTACATTGGCATTTGTGCGTCCTTCAATTCTCTGCTGTACAGATTGAAGCAGTTTATTAGCTATCAAATTTTTTTTCTCCGCCAAATTGTCCAAGATGAATATCATTACAACTTCTGCGTCAAGTAGAGTAGCATTATTTCTACCAAATCTTTCTATTCTAACTTTATCGGTTGCAGAGAAATTGGTGTGGCGTTCATAATCGCATATTCATCTTCGGAGATATTCAGAACTTTTTCAATCAATCATTGCTTTTAGTATACATGTTTTTTACTTAAATGAATCTTTCTAACATTACAACAAGACTATTCCACCTTGTTTTGACATCTAATACCAGCTTCAGTTCTTTATAAAACACAGATTTTACGTAGATTTGTAAAACGTCATTTTTAAGAGATGATTTGCGGAACATTCGAACTACTTTTTAAACCTTCTGAATTGTTAAGGCTATATTTACTCTATTTTGTAAATCATCAATAAAAGTAACGCTTGTTGAGCTGTATGACTTATCATTACAGTCAAATACATCATCAAACTCATCGTAATCACTCAAACTTTCATCGGAATCTTGCGATTCCGATAAAACTGCGATTCAATATATTTTGCTGAAGAGTCTGATTTTTTGAAAAGAACATCACATACTTTCAAATGAAGTCCGTTGGCATAGCACAGCTGATGTTTAATACCATTAGCCGTCCATTTTTTCATTACAGATGCTCCGTCAGAGCCATTAGCTATGGTGTGCTTTTTAAATGATAAATTGGAATCTGACAGTTTATTTTCAACCAGATCAATAATTGAAGTGATCCAGCTATCGGAGTTAATTCCAGTTTTCAAAACTTTGTTAATAAGTGTAAATTTACATTTAAATAACGTCGATTTTTTAAAGACGTATACTCGTCTAACGATAAAGAAAATCGCGACCCGCTAGATATTTCTTTTGTTATCTCTAAAACCACCGTTTGTTTAGCTAAACCATATTGTTTTTTTATCATACTCATAACATGGGATGGATTTTTTGGTAATAACATGCCTTTTTCAGACAATGATTTTCTAATGAATTCACTTTTTGTTATGGCATTTATTAAGAAGCCATCCACCGTTGCAAGCTTTGACACAATTTCCTCGATAGTCTGCTGTTTAACAAACAATGTGATTTTCTTTTGCACAATTTCAATTTCCCAACCAGTATCTTCAACTTGACGATTCATACTTAAATCCAGATCTTTATGTGCGTTTTTTAAATGACGAAGGAGCCAACTTGTCGAAAATCCTTTGCACATTATCTTTACATTGCTCTTTTTGCAAATTGCAGATTTGCCAAATTTTTCTTTACAAAAATACTGCCATGCTTTCGATCCATTTACAATTGACATGGTATAACTAAATTGAATCGTAAAATAACTAAAGGTAAATTTATAAATATTTCTTACATATGTATGTCATCTTACGTATGACATTATATGTCTTTGTTTGCCGTTTTTTATATACAAAAATTGTTAAATATTTTAATACAGAAAAAGTTTAACTTTTCAATAATTTAGAAGTTTAAAAATCAAAGTTGCTGTTTTTGTCGCTAGAAATCTTTTTTATTTTGTACTAATATTTTATAATAACGAGAAAAAAGAAAACATCGTATTGCAAATTGCAATGCATTCCTTGAGTTAGATAGTTTAAGATGGTTTCAATAACATTTCTTGTTGTGCAAGGTTTTAATAAAAGACATGAACACATAAAAATGCAACTAAATGCAATAATAATTTTCTTATTTTTGGTTGAATTAGTTCAATCAGTTATCATATGTAAAATTAAAAATAAATTATGTTCCGGGATATAACAGTGATATCCCGGGAAATCCCGGTGCCACTTTTATCCCCGGGATCCCGGGAAAACGGGATCTCGGGATCCCGTTTGAAAAACCCTAGTTACTGTGCATGACATAGACTTAAATTATAAACCTAAAACTTTAAATATCTAATACAATGTTACCTGGAAGAACTGGAATAGGGTGGGCACCAATTTCCTCAGGTCTACTAAAACAAACTGTTCAATGGGGTAAAGCTTCTTTGTTTGCAATAACTGATGCTGCAACTCTTTTAGCTGCCACAGAGTCCTTTGACACAACTTCTAACAAAGTCTTTCGCAAAGTAGACTTTGAGAAAATTTGTGGCAGACCCTTGTCAACAATTGAAAAGCATTGAAAACAGTTGAAAACGTTTTCTTTCAACTGAGTTTTGGTTTGGTTCAGGTTTCTGAATTGCTATGACTGGATGTGAAAAATTGTATTTTGCTTTGCCAACTGAGCAAATCAAACAATCACAAACTGAATCTCTTGTAACAGGAGAGGCTTTAATAGTGGATAAGTCAAACAGCTGTTGTTGGGTATGAAGCTTTTCCTTTTTAACGCCTCCCAAGGCTGGAGCGGCAAGGCTAACAAATTCCAGTTGGGAATTTTGGATCATTTAATTAAATTGGCTGCTGCAGAATTTGTTGCACTTTTTCTATCATGAAGCTGGTTAAAAAGCAACTAGCTTTGCCAAGACACAATAGGCAAATAATCTCCCTGTTCTCTTCGTGGTTTCTGCTTGACTTGGCAGATTTATTTCAGATGCCAAATCTAAAAAAAAAATGGATTGAACAACTAATGCTCAAGCTTTTTCTCTGAATTTTTTCATAATAATTTATAAATTTCGATTTTATTAAAATTTTTTCCGTACAGATAATCTTTTTTAAACTAAAAAAATACAAAAAATTTATTTTTTACTTTTCCTAAGAACTTATTTAACAACACTAATCAAAATCTATGAAGTGAATGAAAATAAAAGTTATAAAAAATTAAGGTTTTTTTCTCAGAGTTAAAAATATTGCAGTTTTTTTAATGCGATTTTATGCAAATTTGATAATGGATAAGTAACCACCAATAATAGTATAATCATACCACCAAAGGATTTTTCTGGGTCATGGCATAAAGCAATATTTAATTTTTTTTTACTACAGTAGTATACGTTGTTATGTTATTTATCGTATACTGTGAGGTATATTTGAAATATATTGTGAATGGCTAAATATGTTTAATCAAGCTAATTTAAGCTTTTATTAAGTTTTATAAAAATAAATAATTAATTTTGTTTGTTTTAAAATATTTTAAAGTTTTTTATTATGTAAGCAAACTTAGCGAGGTTTTATTTTGTTCACTAAATCAAAGCATTATCTTTGATTTGTAATATCGTTGAAAAAGAGAACTCACAAACAAATTATTTTGCAACGATGAATCTTTTGCGAAAACAGAAAGCAGCCGTTCTTTAGAGCAGTCGTCAAAAGCATTTCTACATGAAACTACAACTAAATGTTGATTTTTTTAACCGATTTACTTTGATCATATCAACTAACAACTTTTTCTGAATGTTATGGTGCTCCAAAAAGACAAATTGGTTGTTTCACAAAGCAACGTAGAAATAGCACATTTAATGAAAAAGTTTCTTCCGTCTTACTTACTAATATTACTTTTTATGGTCAGAGCAGGCATAGAACTTTGAACCTTACAACTTTTATATATTTTAGACAACTTTCTCTCAAGTATAAAAAAACTAAAGAACAGAGTAAAGAGCCCCGAAAAGTATTTAACATTTTTTTTGAATTGTTTTAGATATTTTTAAAACAGTTTAAAACACAAGTTGAAATTTTTAAAGTTTCATTTATATCAAAATTAAAATTAAAATTTAAAATTTAAATACGATTCAGGGTTCAAGACTCAAGGGTTCAACAGTAAAACAGGGTTCAAGTTTTTTAAAATGAATTTTAATATTTTTTTATTTCTGCAGCTTGATGATGTTTTGCGACACTTTTAGAGAATTTTTTTCAGTACAAATGCATTTATAAGGAAACAAAATTTAGCTGGATTTTTTTAAAAGTAGCTAACTTTTGATGGGTTTTTTTAAATGAAACTAAACTTTGCTGGATTTTTACTTAAAGTAACTAAGTTTTGCCAAAATTTTCAGTCAATCAATAAACTTGTTTTAACTAAACAACCTTTAAACAAACTAAAACAGTTTTTACCAAGTTGTTTTAGCTTTTGGTTTTGTAGGATATATTAAACAATATATAAATATATACTTTTAATTATTTATTATTATTTATTTGAATTTCATTCTATATTTTGCTATACAATGCTCTTATATCCGAAGATATTGTTGACTTAGCTCAGGAATAGCCACAAATAATGATTAAGACTAATCCAAAGTAGAGTCCGTTATTGACCAACATTTTTGCTTATCAAGCAAAAATGTTGGTCAATAACGGACTCTACTTTGGCATTTTTGAAATATTTGCACCGCTCACATATACTGACTTTTTTTGTTAAGATTTGTGATGAGATTTTTTAAAATTTGTGATAAATATTATTTATATGTCTCTATAAACTGTTCTTTAGTTTATAGATTTAACTACTTTTTGTTAAAGTTTTATAATTTAAAGTAACATATATATATATATATATATATATATATATATATATATATTAAGGTGGTTCTAAAAACAACTTTTTTGAAAAAAATCTGCTCCCACCCCTTAAATGTGTTCTATATAATACGAAAACACTAGGTTTAAATTTTTTTTGAAAAAAACATATTTATAGAGGTCCCCCAAGACCCTTTAATATTTAACGGGTCCCTAATATTTTCAAAAAAAAAGTTTCTCAAAAATAAGTCAACCTGGTACTCAAATGAAGCGCAATTATATAAAAATTTCAAAAATAATATTCATTTTGAAAAATAAATTTGAAGTTTAAACTTATTTATCACAATTATCATGAAAAATTCACTTATTTCATTTTTTGCTAAAAAACAAGATTTTTACGTAGTAAAACCTAAAATAACTATATTATTTCAAAATGAATGTTATTTTTGAAATTTTTATATAATTTCGCTTCATTTGAGTACCAGGTTGACCTATTTTCGAGAAACTTTTTTTTTTTAAATATTAGGGACCCGTTAAATATTAAAGGGTTTTGGGGGACCTCTAAAAATATTTTTTATTCAACAAAATTTTAAACCTAGTGTTTTTGTATTATATAGAACACATTTAAAGGGTGGGAGCAGATTTTTTTCAAAAAAACTGTTTTTAGGGACACCCTAATATATATATATACATATATATATATATATATATATATATATATATATATATATATATATATATATATATATATATATATATATATATATATATATATATTAGTTAGATGCAAAAAACATGACCATTTCAGATTTTTTGAGAGACCCCTCATCTGTTTTAATTTGTTATAAAAATACTCTGTGACAAATTTTAGGGTCAAAATTTTGGTATTTAGGGGGTGCGCTGGTCAATTGAAAACTTGTATATTTTACAGGTTTGTTGACTAACCCTTGTTGTTTATTTTATATTGCTAAGTTTGAACCATAGGGATGACAAGATCCAATTAGGGTCAACTCCTTAGGTCCTTACATTAAAAATAAGTACTATTTTAAAAATTTGAGTAAAATTATGTTTTATGAGTTTGAATTTTTCTTCTTGTATTATTAGTTATTACTCGCTGTTTAATAGTTGTGGTTAAAAAGAGAAACATTAAATTCTACTGTTAATAATGTATTAGAGGTCTGGAAGCGAGCAGGAATACCAACCTCCCTTAAGTGCGATGTTGTGAAGAAATTATATAAACTACATATTAAATGGAAATTGTTAAAAAAAATAAAAAGGAAAAAAATCAAAGTTCTCCTTAGAGAAAGAGAACACATGGAAAGAAAAACTGAACTCACTCTTTGATATAGCGCATGCAAAAGCAAATGAGTTAATAACTATTGCGGAAGATAGAGGTTTTCTAAAGTTAGAAAGGAGAGATCAAAAAAGAAAAAAGATCACGTGAATGCTTTTCATTAGATGAAACAGTAATTCTTGCAAGCTGCAGTAGCTCTTGCAGTAACTTACCTGCATTTACAGAAGAAGAAATAAATCTTAAACAGGAATCAACACATATAAGAGGCATTTCAAGAAAAAAATAAAAATTATGGATGAAAATCTGCTTTGATGATTGGATATTGTTATATATATATATATATTGTTGAAACATATGTTTAAAAAAAAAAACAGGACAGCCTGTTGTAATTAGGGACACGATCAACCCAATATTTATTGATTTATCTGATAAAAACATGTTAGAAAGGTGCCTTCATGAAAAGACTCAAAACAGTAAAATTCTTTAAATGCAAAACGTTGGGAATGTTATTCAAAAGATAGTGGTAAATTAGATGTTTATTTAGAATCAATAATCATGGTAATAAATATATAACGTTTTGCAATCATAAAGGTAGTTAAAAAATTAAAAATTTAGAAAAAAAATCAAGTGATGAATTAAACCAACATTGGAAACATATTAGAGCAAGATGAAAAAGTTGATAAAGAAAGAGATTTACTGGAAGATATGCTGGAAGTTTTTAGCGGTTTTAGTTTAATTCAATCTTTCAATTGATATTATTATTGAGACTTGAAATTAGGTTACCATAACTTTTGCATTTTATAGAATACTTATTTAAATTTTAAAATTTTTCAGTTTTCCTAAACATGAATATTAATTTTTGTATAGAACTTAAATAGTTAAATAAAATTTTTTTATTAGTTTAGACCGGGGGTTGGCAACTTATTTTATGTTGAGAGCCATTTTTCCTTGAATATTTTTCAAAAACTTACCTAGAGCCGCAAGAATGCTAGTTTAAAAAACTGAATATTACCCAGCCAACATTGATAATCGCATGGTTTTTGTCTGGGCAGACGGGTACGGGATTTTCACGGGTAAGTGTTTTTGTTTACACACGGGTCCCATATGGTAAAAAAATCAAGCAAATTTACTTGGTTGGGTTTTATCTGGTATTCATCAGAGCCGAAGGATCTGGGGTTTTGACGGGTTTCCCATAAGGCTCCCATGAACTTTAAACTGATAATTTAAAAAATCATTACAAAACTTGCTCGATGGTTGCCATTTATAATTTGTATTGTGCTTTATATTTTTTGTAACATATCTATATTTTAATTAAAAAGAATTTGTTTTTTCGGTGTATTTTATCACTGTGTAACTCCATTAGAAAGATGTGGCTTTAGAATTTCCTTTATTTATTATAAAAGAATTTATTATTTTCTCTGGATAAATTTACAATGTTTAACATTTGTTACAGTAACTATTAAACATGTAGTAACTATTCCATTGAGATGCTGTTTGCATTTTTAAAGTTTATCAAAATGTTAGAGTTTTGTTTCTGCTAATGATGGTAATAACTGCTTTGAAGTTACTCAAAAAATTGGTTTAGTTAGAAACATTCAAAAACAGCAAAATGGCGAATGTTGTGATCGATAGATTATATTTAAGGAAATTAAAACTTTTAAATCGTTTTTACAGGTCCACTTTTTTCCATTTATTTTTCCATATTTTATGCAAGCAAAATAACTGATGTCTACAAAGTTTACCTATTGTCAGATACAAATATCAAGTGTTTACAAATAAATGCAAAAATGGCTTTATTACAAAAGCATTAACTGCATTTTTAAATCATTGGTACTTTTTGACTTTGATTTAAAATGATACGCTTGTAATAACAACAATGATATCATAATATACATAAAAATAACAAATACTAGAGGCGTGAATAAAAATTTCAAACTGTTTGAATACTTTATTATAATATATGATTAGAAAGAAGATCACTAAAGTATTTTAATGGTGAAAAAATTATCAAAACCGAACCATTTGCTTAAACGTAATGACGGTTTAAGTACCGATTTTTTGATAAATGGATTTGTTGAAGAAACTGTGGTCAAAATTATGTTTTACTTCACTTAAATTGTCATAACTTTGCCAATTCTTATTAATACACAAATATCTTGGTATCAAAAATAGGTGTAAGAGTCGGCTACAAATTTATGTTAAATTCTAACCATCGGACATATAGCGTAGACAGAAGGGGCAACAAAACCGCCACCTTACCTCTATTAAAATGAAATTTTTTGAAATTTTTTCATAAAAATGTTTTTACATAATAATATTATATAGATCATGACCATATGCTTATTTATTATAACTGAGTAATATTAATATAAACACTGTTTTTGTTTTCCATAACTTAATTTTAAAATGTTGTTAAATTTAAAGTAAATAATGAGTAAAAATGACTTCAACATCAGAATGTTTTTTTGATAAACTTTACGATGGTAATGACAGGTTAGTAAATATAATTATAATAATAATAGTAATAATTTTTATTTATTTGAATTGTTGAGAGACTTATGTATGATAGAATTGGATGAACTTTGGGGACAAATATAATGATTGGAGTAAATATTACCTTCGTCAATTACCACGATTATAGTAATGTAAGAAAATATTTTTTTCTTACATTACTATAAGTCAAAATTTTTATAACTAATTAAATATTATAAA
Organism: Hydra vulgaris; assembly: GCF_038396675.1. Lineage (NCBI taxonomy): Eukaryota > Metazoa > Cnidaria > Hydrozoa > Anthoathecata > Hydridae > Hydra > Hydra vulgaris. Next base: position 29,590,833 of record NC_088929.1, read on the forward strand.
AAAACACGTATTAAAAAAGCATGTATTATAAATTAAAAAAATAAGTATTCAAGAATAAAAAAGGGACATGAATTATGATAAAGTATATACATCAAAACAACTATGTTGTCTATAAAGTAGGGACTGTAACTAATACTTCAGCTTAAGCTTTAAACTTGTCAGCTTCAGATTAAAGCTAAAGCTGATCAAGTCAATTTAATAAGCTTGATAGCTGATAGTAAAAGAGACTAATACTCTTTAAATATATTATACAAAAAAACATGCTCGAAATTATTCAATGAAATTTAAAACAGTGACACAAGTTAAACATACATGTAAAAAATTTTAAACAAAATTTGACAAGTTGTTTTTGTTAATAAATGTTGCTTTCAGAGCCTAGGCCTAAGACTTGCAATTTTGGGGGACCCAAAATGGGTTTTTATAGATTTGTTTGAAAAATAGTACACAAAAATCTAATTTCATTTTTGTTTATCTAGATAATTTTTTGGTAAAGTTCAAAGTTCTTGAAAAGATTGAGTTTGAAATTTTTCTTTTTATTGAGTATGAAATCAATCTTGCTTTTATTATATGTGATGGCCCAGCTAGAGCATTTGTAAAGTGTATTAAGGGACACAATGGTTATAACTGATGTGAGCTTTGAGTTCAGAAAGGAGAGTGGTGTGGCAAGACAATACTCCCACATGTTTCATCAATTTTAAGGGCTGATTTGGATTTTAGTCATCAAAAGCATTCTGAACATCTTAATGGTGTGTTAAATTGAATTAAATGTGTATTTATTGGTGTGTTTAATTGAATTAAATTGTGACAAGGTGACGAAGTTTTCTTTAGACTTTATGCATCTAGTATGCTTAGAGGTAATGTGAAGACTCTTATAAGTTAAATGACCCAAATGTTGTAAACTTTCTCAGATTACATTCAATACTTTATCTGACTGATTGTTCCAGATACGTTGTTACATTCCAAGATAGTTTTCCAGAAAACCAAGGTCTTTATTAGATATTAAAAAATGGAAAGCAACCGAACTTAGACTTTTTCAAGTATACACTTGGCCAGTTGTTTTAAAGGGATTGATTAAGTCCGAAATCTATTTAAACTTTTTAGATCTTTCAGTTGCAGTTCTAATTTTATGATGTCTTATTTTGTAAAAAAAAATGTTGATTTTGCTTGCCAATTACTAAATTATTTTGTGCAGTCATTTGGTGAACTTTATGGTAAGGATCAACTAGTTTATAATTGTCCATTCTTTAATACATATAGGAGGTGATGCAATTATTTTAAGTACTTGATAAATGTTCCTCATTCAAATACGAAAATTTTTTTAAGTCAATTAAAAAAGCTTGTTCAAAGTTCTCAGGTTGCTTAAATAAACATCTGCAAGAAGATAAACAGAAGTTTAGTATTCCTAATTTTGATGGGTCAGTAACCATTGTATTTATATAATGGTTTTATTTAGTTTATTATTATTAAATCAGTAACTAAAGGAATGTTATAAATTTATTATATGAATCACAAGTATGTGCTTATTTATTACAAGAACATTTTATAACGTTGCAATAAATGTCGTTTATAAAATTAAGGGTTATATTTTTCTATGTTCCATGGTGAAAATTACATTTTTTATCAGAAGAGTGTTGGGGAGAAATCATGAGGGTTTTATAACATATTAAAAATAATGTATGTGTTACCTATAAAATTTAAGATTAACAGTTAAATTAAATTTTTTTACACGAAATAACCGTGAAAGTATTCGCCACACAATTAAAGAATCGTTGAAAAGTTTGCTTAATTTTGACAATTTAAATTTAATTACTTCGTTTGAAATAAACCAATCAAGTTATATATAAATTTGCTTTTTCTGTAAATTTTAAACATTTTAAATGTAGTTTTGCAAGATTTTCACATAATTTAGCATAAATAAATAAACAATTAAAGCCAACAATTAATTATTATTAAAAAAAAAAAATTGGTGAGATTTTTGTGAGTGAAATGATTCACAGATTTGGTTTATTGTAAATAGAGGTCTTAAATTTTAGACAACTTTTAAGGCTAATATCCATTTAGAGAGTTACTTTTAGTGATACTTATGTGGCTAAATATCTGCTCATAATAATATGTTGATTTAAAAACTGTCAAAAACTCAAAATCCTTAATTGATTGTTTCTTTCAGTATAACTATTCTATTTTTATTTGAAATATAATTAGATTTTCTTTTTGAAAGGTTGAAAGTTCTTTCCATAAATGATCTGCTGCATTATCATCTGCATTTCTGTCTGAGTTTTTTAATTCTGTTTGCAAGTGTATTTGATTTTAAATCTATTAGCTGAAGTTCAAATTGAAATATAATGACCTTTTAGAGCGGTTTAAAATTTATTTATTTTCTATTTACATTGTCTATAATAAATTTGCTTTATTTCATTAATTTTTTGTTTGTTTTGAAACTAAAGATAATCAGAAAGTTATCTTTAAATAAAAGATTTAATACGGTTTTTTTTTTAATGTTAAAATAAAAAATACGAGTCTTTTTATTTTTTGAATTTCAAAAAGCACATTTTCAGCTATAGGGAAGAAATGTGATTACGCCAACAAAAATTTGTCAAGTTAGCTGTATTTTAGAGAATACACAACACTGTCAGAAAAAAATTGTAATGGTTTTTCACCAAACCGTAATGCGAGTGAGAAAAAAAAACTGATAGGTTTTATTTTAGGTTTGCTTCTCAAATGATTCAACCTTTAAAGTGACGATAGACAAAACACCTTTTATCCAACGTAGACCAAACGACAGTTTTCATCCTAACTGCATATTGAAAACAGCCAAGCATCAAAAATATACAAAATTTTATGTTTATGCAAGATGGTACAACTTGTCACACATCAAAAAGTGTTATGCCTCATTTGAAAAAAAACTGATGTACTGTCATGACCAGACTTTTCACCTGATCTCAACTCAATAGAAAACATTTAGGAGCTCGTAAAGCAAAAAATTGGAAAAAGAAATTATTACATACCAGTTAAGATTTTATGAAAACAATTTTTAGGATCTGGCACAATCACCCAGAGTTAACCGAAACTATAAAAAGCAATTGCAAGTTTGAAACAATGTATCAAAGCAGTTTTTGCAAATAAAGGCGGTTTTACAAAATACTTATATTTTGAACATATATAATATATATTTATTGTAATAACCAATAAATATTCATAATGTTTAAATTTTTTTAAATATTTTATCAAGTAATACTTTGTGAATAAAAGAACAAGCATTAAACTGATGTTTTTTGTTTTGCATAAAATTTATTTTTATACAATACTTATAAAAAATTAACACTGGTTCTAATTTGATGGCCATCCACTGTAGTTAGATTAACTTCCATTTCTAATCTAACAATACTATTTTCACACGGATTCTATTTTATGTTAAAGCACTGCATTTAACAGTATTAGATAAAATGTTGACATTTTTGTGTGTAAATTTTATTCATGCCTTTTTGCAGAACTACGCCCTGCGTTTGAGCAATACTATACACATACAACGCACTTTATTTTAATAACTTTATGCAACTTCAAATTTTTATTTTATAGCATTAAAAAAAAAATTTCGAAAAAATATTTTTACTATTATAAATTAAGTTTTTTTATTTGTTTTAATAAAATTAGAATGTTTTTAATTCATACATGTTAAAGAGCCACACAGTTTGGATAAAAATGCCCCTTGCGGCTTTTTATCCAAATTGTGTTATTTTTTAAATTACTACTGCTTTTATAAGACTGGACTACTTTTCATAAATTTTTTGGAGTGATAAAAAATTTTTAGCAATGAAATTCAAGTTTGTTTATTACTTTTATTATCTTAAATTGGTTTTTTCTCAGACATGTTTTAGCATGATGCAATAAATAACTTGAGAATTACATGTTTGGTGTTATGGTGCTTTGAAATTTTGTACAGTTGCTGCGATATATATGATAAACTCATTGAAGCAATTTATTTTTTTGATTTTATTTTTAAGCCGAGTTATGGGGTTCTAAATTGAGCTGTTTTGAGATAACTTTTGACCAAGTAGTTGTTTATGCTATAACCTCTTCATGCTTCATGCTATCTTGTTTTATTATGACCCGATGGGCACAGAAAGTTTTTAAAATGTTCTTTGGACGTTTTTATTAGATTTAAAAACCTAAAAAAAACGTCCAAAAAACTTTTGAAAACGCATCGTACCCACTGGAAAGTAAACACTGAAAATTTGAGCTTTTATAGGATCTACCATTATCTCAATACCATCGATGAATCTCTTAACTTTTTTAGAACTTGCGACACAAAACTAGGGTCCAAATATAAAATTTGTATTTTTTATTTATTTATTTTTTTAATGCAAAAAAAAAATCAACAACATTTGTTGAAAATTTTTCGAGTATTAACCACCTTAATTTAATGTAGTTGTTAAAATAGATGTTATTAAATTTATTGTAGTTATTAAATATTTATTACAAGTAGTATATAATAATCCAATAGTCGTTTTCATTCAACTAGATTATAAATCATTAAAAGCCCTAACTAAATTTTAATTTATATCTAAATTAATAACTCTTTTAGAATAGTGCTTTTAATAGTTGCACAGGTCAGCAACAACAAAAAATTTTCTTTTGCTGAACAAACAATAAGTTTATGGCATTTCACAGCATTTGGAGATAAGTACATAATATTGTCAAAAAAAAATTGTTCAAAATTATATCAACCTGAGTCTCAAATAAAGTGTATTTTCATAGAGATTTTAAATATACCTATAATCCCTCAAACTTAGAGGACTGTTTTTCAAGTACGACAAATGTATTTCGAAATCAGGACATTTTGTCGGAATGCAATTGTCATAGATGCAATTAATTTGATAGTAGGTGAATTAAGTTTAAAATTACTTATGTTGTTATTAACAACTTATAACTTTAGTATAATTTTAGTCTCACTGTCCTTCGCATATTTTTTTTTAAATTCATTTCCGGTAACCAATTTATAGGTATTATATTTAGAAACATACAGTTTTTAATCTTCAAAGCTTCTTATATGGAAATTAATAAGCTTCTTATACAAATATACTTATTAATAAATTGAGTATGATGTATGGTTACTCAATTTATAAATAACTAAAATTCACAATTTTTTTTTTTTTACATTAAGCAATTTTTATTAATATTATTTATTTTCGAATAATTGAAAAATAAAAGAACTAATTAATTACACATATCTTAATTTGTCTGTGAAAAATGATATAAATAAGTTAAACCTTAAATATAAAAAACAACCATTTCCATTCTTCTACCTTTTTTTTACAATAAATAAGTATATAGAATTTTATTAAAACATTTTACAAAGTGATATATTTAATTGTTTAGACTTGAAAAGAGTATTATAAAATTCAAGATCATCACCAATTGTTGTGACTTGAAAAGAGTATTATAAAATTCAAGATCATCACCAAAAAAATATTTTACCATTGACTCAAGGTCATTAATTTTTTTACCTGAGAGCAAAAAACGTGTTGAATCATTTTTAATGGAAAAAATTATTTTAAAACTTTATTAACTATTTATTGTTTCTTTGAGGGGTACCTTTTACCAATCCTTTTTCAATTAACAGACCAGAAAACGATTTTTTGAATTTAATATGAAAAGGTAGATGTTTTTCATGACACATTAGTTTTACTTTTGCAAAAAGCACTTTATGGAATTATAAAGACTCGGAAGCAAGTTTAAAGTTTTTGAAATCATCTTTGTACATTTTTATGACTTTCAATTCTACTCCAGAAGTTTTTTCAATAGATGACAGTAATTTCAATAATTTAAGAGAACTGTAAATCTCAATGTCTTAATTTTTTCTCAATCACACTTTGCGCAGTGTCAATATTCTGTACTGAACTATGATCAGGTTCGCAATACTTCTGTTCAATGAGTGGTATTCCGCTTTCATTTTGAAATATTTTTATTGCCACAGACACAATCGAGTTATTATTCTGGGGATTTAGTCTTGAATAATTAACTTTAATAGTTTTTACAGACAACTTGCAAGTTCATTTGTTCTTCTACCAGCAATAGATTCATTCCAATGTGCACAATAATTTTTGTTATTCAATGAACAGTGGACAGTGAAATTATAGCAATTTAATTTTCTTTTGTAACAGAATGCAGAAATATTAGCAATTGGAAGGGGAAATATTTTTCTAAATGAAAAGTTATAACTGCTGTGGTTTTGTAATCTCCATTTGCAACTTTAGCTAAGTCACATTTTCTTGTCTAGTTAATAGCTTACTCTCTCTCTATGCTGCAGTATTTTTTCATCATCATCTTTGTTTTTATAAATCAAACAAATCTTTCTTTGGTTGATGAAATGCTAAGTTAAACTGTATTAAAATTTGAATATTAAAAATCTTTTTTTACATTGAACTCTGGGTAAGCTTGTGTAAACAGTCTGTACATTTTAATTGTACTTAATGACAACTCAATATATTTTTTGTTAGTATTCTATCTGCAATACTGTGAATAAACTGTTGGAAAACTGTTTATATGTTGTCTGATCTTATCTAAGACTTAATTGGGAGTTTTTCTAAAAACCATTTTTCCTTTAAAAAATGATAGTAGATAAAAATGATGAACTAGTAGGGTCTTCCGTTACATACCCAGGAGTTTCTTCCTCCATTTGGTGGTTAGGCTCCAATACTATTGGTATCGGATTATCCACATCAGAAGCCATAAAATACTCCATATTTGTAATATAATATTCCATATTTGTTACTTATCTTTACAAAAAAACGAGGTATTTATAAATACTGTTTAGTTCTTTTAATTGCGAGTAATGACTTTTATTTACTAAACATTTCAATTAAAAAAAAAAAAAAAAAAAAAATTTAATATTGAAAAATAAATGGAATGTATTACTTTTTATTTACAAAAAACATATGTTCATAGTAAGCAAGTGAATAAACATACGTAGTTAAATCTAAAGTCATGTAAGCAAATAGAGCGTTACTATTGGTCTACGCTAAGTACAACAAATTTACGTCGAGCGTCTCGTATAAAAAGTTCATTTACGACAAATGATCTACTGAACTAAATTTGAAAAAAATTTAATTGAGCTATCGAATAGTTTTTTTATAAAATAAGTTCACAAAAAATAGATAATTCGCATATATAAGACATTTTTTTCAAAAATGTCGATACGACACTTGTATTCTAGGCTGACGATATATGTGATAAAATAAAGTATGTGATAAAATTATGAGAATAATTTTTTGACCAAGATGTTTTATCATAGTTATTATTTGAATTAATATTGTTAAATATTATATTATATTATTGTTAATTCAAATTTTATTCGTTTATATAATATAAACTTGCTTTATAAAAAAGATTCTAATCATAAATAATTTTTAATAATGCGCATTTTTTTTATTTTTAATAATAGTACTAACAATGAGTCTAGGGATGGCAAAATGGCATTTTAAACCCCGGGATTTCGGGATTGAAAAAGTTGTCCCCGGAAAATCCCGGTATATCCCGGAATTGAATAGAAAAAAACGCAATTGTAGAAAAAGAAGCATAAGAAGAACTAACGTTTTAAGTACTTATCAAATACTTAAAAGTGATTAATTTAACTATGATATAAATAAAGTACTTCATTCATTAATGAACCTAAGTAATTTAAATTATAAAACAATACCTTGAAATGATAACACAGTGTAAATAAAAATAACAACTAAAAATGATATGAACATAAATGAATATACATGAGTTATATTTGTTTTTGAAAGTTTTTTGTTTTTACTACCCTAAAAAATCAAAGTGTCAATCATTTTATTGCCTTATCGTATTTGATTTTTTGAACATAAAAACTGAGAATGCTTTTTTGAAATCCATACCTGTTGGCCGTATAAATAATATATAATCATATTTTTTTAAAGGTGATCTTATCATAAGCTTCTACTTTCAAATAACAGTATTTCCTTTTGAATTTTAAAAGTTATTTTTTACCTTTATGTTTTGTATTCGTATTGCTCCCAATCTTTTTTCCATCACTTCATTTAGTTTTTTCATTTTAACTGTTTTGACATTATTCTACTCAAGTCTGCTGCTGTTATTATATCTGCCGAGTTTGAACACTTTATCAAGGTTATCAAAATTTTTTTATTTTTTTATTTTGGGTACTTGTATTTAGTAGAAAAACTTTTGGAATTTTTTATAAATAAACCTGGCCATGAAGATATACTAAGCTCCTTAACGGTAATCTCTTAAATTTGGTGACTCTAAGCATTATACAATTGTTTTCCGGTTTCAGATTGTTGCTCATTTATTTTTGTCAACATAAACTTTTATGCATTGTCAGTAGAAATTAAAGTTATGTCTTGTCGACAAAGTGCTACCACAGTTGCTTTATTGGAAGTTAAAAGTACTACTAAATCAGATATCACTCTACATTCTTTCTCGTTCATCTTAATTGAATCATCGATGTTAGAATCCAATTCTAAATCTAGAAGTGCCTTTTTAGAGCAACAATTTTTTTAATTTTAACTTCTCATTTAAGCTGCTCCATCGGGTTTTGCAATCCATAATTAAATGGATGATCTTTCTAAATTCAATTTTTACGTACTTTTGTAAATAACTTTAATTTTTTGTTTGGGGACCTTTTAAACATTTTTACAATTGTGACGTTTTTGTTATAACCAATTACTTGGTGCCTAATTTTAATTTCAGATGTTTCATTAATTAACAATGAATTATTTGAATCTCGAATAAAATCTTTCTATTCAAAAACTATTTCTACTTAAATAACGATAACTAAAGTTTATTTAATAAACCTTATGTATTTGGATAACTTCATTACTTGAACGGACGTTAAGTAAACTTTTGTAGTTTAATAAACATTTTATATTTTGATAACTTCATTAATTAAACTTTTGTAAATCACGCACACATTTGTAATTAAATTGAGTGGACATATAAATGAAATTAAAATCATGCAAACATTAGAATTAGAATGAATTAGAAAATTCAAAATAAAAAGGTATTTTTTTTATTAAAAATGTTTGATCTTCCAATTAGCATATGCTGAAGTTCTATTTATTTTTAATAATAGATTAGTTTTAATATTATACTATATATAGATTTTTTTATATGTTTAATCGTACAAAATATGTACGATTAAACATATAAAAAATGTATATATAGTATGATATTGCAAATAAGGAACGATGTTTTTAGTTTGCAATTTCGATAAAATACAGAAAGAGGGAGAATAAAAAGAAAACATTGCAAAAAAGATAAACAGCTGTTAAACCAAGCAGCTACAATTCCAAAGCATATATTTACATTTTATGATGTCTAAATTTCTTTATTACAAACTAAGCTGAAACATTTTGTACTTTTACTTTTTTTATTTCGGAGACTAATCCCGGGTAATTACTATCCCTAACAATGAGTGATTATACATCGAATGTGAAAACTAGACATAATTTAACAACTAAATTATATAATTTTGTTCAAAAAGGTTAAGAGTTTGTTTTGTCGGAGAGACCAACGAAAAAATCAGTAATTCAAATGGGAATTCTTCTAAAGGTTAGCTTTTAATTTTTTTTAGAACTTTTAGAATATATTTTAAAGTGATTATATTAAAAATATATATTCATTTTATATAAATTATTCGTGAAAATTAACTAAACCTATATCTATCTTTTAGGAAAGAAAAAAGATTTATACTATGCAAATTGGTTTAGGGGAGACCAGGGTTAGCTGGAACGTTTTTTTTATTTGTAATCTTGTAGCCAAAATGCAAATATTTTTTGAATTTTTTTTTATCGCCTTAATACTACTTACTAAAACATTCACACAATATTCACTAATAATTAAATGATTAAATATAGTTATGTAGTCTTTAATATATCTTTGATTAGAGAGCTGTAAAATAATGTTCCAAAAAGCCCCACCAATGGGGCTAGTTAGAACAGACAATGGGGTTAGTTGAAACATAATATGAAAGTTTAAAATACGGGATGTTTAATAATAAAAAATGTACTTTAATGTAACACAAATATTTAATATATATATATATATATATATATATATATATATATATATATATATATATATATAAATATATATATATATATATATATATATATATATATATATATATATATAAATATATACATATATATATATATAGATATAGATATATATAAAAATCAGTTGTCAGCACAGAAGTCAGAGATGTATTCGGCAGCATGTGAATCTGTACTTAAGCAAGCCTTGTGCCCCCAAAGGTAACACACAGAGCACATAATCCCCTTTTCTCCCGGATTGGACTCACCAAACAGTTCTTGGCAGTATATGAATGCTGCTTTTTGCTAGCTATTATTGGTTAATTAAGACTTTTTACGGTTTTAAGGTTTTTTAGTCTCGCGTTTCCTTTTAATAACCTTACCTTTTACAGAATAGACTAATTTTAGTGTAATTTTAGTAAGTATTTTTTTTTCTGGCACTTCCTTTGCAGTTTTATCTGTATCTTCTTTTCTTTTGTTGCTTTGTTTCTGGCAATCTCGTCTTTCTCCGGTGTATTTGTTAAAATGCCAATTTTTTTTGAAACTCGTGGTGTCAAAACGTCCAATTTTGGCCGAACGCTTTTAAATTCTTTGAAAATTTCTTGTGAGGATTTTGCTACATCTACTCGTGGAGTTTTGAGAAGTCCTGGAATTAATGGTCCGATATGCTCAGTATTATATGGTTTTAAATCTAAATAAAGGCAAAATATCACAATCAAAATTTATATAAAAAATCACAAATATTGTTATTATTATTACTAGTAACCAAGACAGGAAGTTCTTGACTGATAATAACTAAAGCAGGAACTTCAAACTGTACCATAGTCACGACTGGTTCTTGGCGGTCTGTAATTTTTGAAAGCATATATTCAACATCCGAAAATATTTCGCGATTGAATGGACAGATTCTGCTGACTTTAAACCCTACACATATGTTTTTTATTGTCATTGCCAGAGAAAATACATTGCGTACACAGCTTTAAATGTCATAAATAGTCATTGTTTTGCCTTTATTTGCATTCATCCATGTGTCATGCAGTGTTGAAGAATTTTTAAAAAAATGAAAGTCGACAGATCTGTCTAATGGCTGCAGCTTGTGTGAGCGGTGAGGCGGAAAGGACAGCATAACAACTCCATTAGCCTTCGCTAATGGAGTTACAAAACTTCTAGGTTAATGTGGGATTCATGATTGTCAAGTAGCAATAAAGCTGGTTGCTGTGAGGTGCTTTGTACGTGAGTCACAAAGTGCTTAATGAACCGCAAAAAACTCTGTCTATTTATTCATCCGAATAGATTCGCTCTCTCGGCTGATATGACAGCTCCAATCTGCTTTACTCTCTTTCCAACAACAATCTTTTGTGGCTTTTGTACAGTTGTACAACCTGTCTCAACCACATTCCAAATATCTGATTCGGTAAAGCTGTGTTTTGTTACTACCGAATTCAGATTGTCGAAAAATAAGTTCACATTATATTTGTTAAAGCTGGTAGCACGACTCAGCGATGAGCTTCGGGCGTTCTTATTGCAAGCTATGGTTTTCTTTTTAGAAACAAAGAAAACCGTTCTGTTCCAGCACGCTCGTTCTTTTCCCATGAAAGAAGAGTTTTACATTTAGTCTTTTTCGCGTAATTGTAAACAAACTTTTGAACTTCTGCAGGAGTGAGGACATACAGTATACGCGTGAAGCTTCTAATATGTACCTCGTAAGCGCATTCTCTTCTTCCATAGTAAAAACATTTCTGTTGTTGTGGTACCCCACAGTTAAAATGGTTGGGGTGCTTAGCATTGCTTTGACTTTGATGCAGCATCTTTTGAGTGTCACATAAGGAATGCCATAGTCTGCTGCAACTCCTCGGCATTTCTCTCCATTTTCAACTACTCTTTTGATAGCAGCAACCATTTTATCGCTTGATGTCATACCTTTTGCTGGTGTCTTTCGTTTTTAATAACGCATTCTAAAAATAATTTAATAATGCTGATAACTCTTTCACTACTGCAGCTTTGCAAAATTTTTAATCGCCGTGACCGAAAATAGTGTCAAGAAAAATTAGAATCGTATATTGAAAATATAATTTAAATGTAAACAGCTAATCTCTTTAAAAAACTAAATAAAAGAACTTTTAAAATGTTTAAGTTCTAAACGCACAACGTTTTAAACAAATCTGTGAAGAGTTGAAAACCATTGTTTTTAAAAATACAATTGATATGAAAAAGCCGCAACCAACGGCAACCAACAGCTCGTGTACCGCTGTCAACGAAGTGCGGTAGCAAGATTTAAATAAATGAAAACGCATGCTAAATAATAAGATCCTTGATTTAAGCTCTAATTTAGTATGCCAGTATGGATTTGTTATAAAATAAAAAAATAATCTATGAGAGATAATAGAAGGAATATAACTGATGTCTTAAAACAAAATTATTATCAAACTGTTTTATTATCTTTTATAATACAAGATTTAAATTAATATTACAAAAATCAAAAAAAGTTACTTTCATGCGTACAATTCTCTAAAATCTTGAAAAGAAAAAGGCAAAAAAATAGAAAATGAAAGAAAAAATGAGTTTGATAAAATTTCACGTTAGCTAAATTACAATGAATGAATGGAATTCTTTAATTGTTTCAAGATATTTCTTACCGCAATCTATAATAGACTTTAAAACTAACTTTTTAATGTTTAATATACGTATCAAACTTTTTTGAATTAAAAATTATACATTTTATTATATATATATTATTACTTATCAATATTAGTAAGTGATAATATATATTATAGAAACTGCATTTTTAAACAATTTAGAAACCTGAACTAGTTTTCGATGTGCTGGAAAAAAACGATGATACATATAATATAAATACTGTACAACCAAAGAACAAAACAAAATTTTGGTCGACAAGTTGCTTGAAGAAAAACTTGGAAGATTGGTATCGCTGGTTACAAGATACTTAGAAAAACCAAGTCTAAAGCAAAACAAAATGACACATGCGGCATCAGCTGCAATAAGATATAGTATTTCTAATGTTGGTGCAGCAGATATAGCCACTGGTATAATAAAAGATTTTATAGCTCTAGGTTATCTTTCTCCTGATATGTCATACCTTTCTGTTGAACCAAACAAAGCACAAAGGGCTAAGAATAATGTAATGAAAGAAAATACAATCATTGAAGCTAATAAATGTAGTAACAAAAATATAACTGGAATTGCGTATGATGGAAAAAAAGACTAGACCAAACGTTAATTTCAGATAAATATGGAAAGCTTAACCCTAGATTCATAAAAGAGGAGCATATAGGGAGTATCTTGGGAGCCAAATGGAAGTTATCTTGCTCACATTACGCCAGAACTTGCCATTCATTCGGAAAAATCTGCAAAAAAGATAGCTGAAGCACTCTTTGAGGTGTTTCAAAAAAACAATGCTACTGAATCATACATAGTAATAGGTAGAGATTTGACTTATACCAACACAGGATGGTCAGGAGGAATTCATGCCCATCTTGAGAAAATGTTAGAACATAAATGCTATTGGGCAATTTGCATGAAACATACAAATGAACTTAAACTAAGACATTTAATTATATCACTTGATGGTCCGACAAATAGCATGGATGGATTTATAGGATCAGTTTGCAAAAATCTTGGTATGTAAATGATATGACAAAAAATTATAATTTTACACCCCTGCCAGATAGAGAAGAACTTCCGAAACTTGATGAGAAAGGCATAAAATGCTTATCTACTGATGCTTTGTATTCTGGTTTTACTCTTGACTAGCTTTAACGAAATTGAAAAAGAATTGAAAAAGTCTCCAACTTGCTGTTCGAAAAAGAATACCTCCAAAGATTAATCTTGATGCTACTAATCTTCAAGAATTAATTTCTTGGAATTTAAAAGATTGTTATGAATCAATATTTACATGCAATCTTTCTAAAGCGGAGATCGCCAAGTTCTTTGAAAATCCATTGAAAATTCCAAAATTTAGAACTCACACTCAAGCTACAGAAAGCTGCGTCAACAGGGTGACGAAAGCATCTGCCATTGTTTATAGCCAAGTAAGAAGAGATGGATTTGTTTGAATAAGAATGATAAATGGAAAAACTTCCCAACTTTCAATTAAAGAAAGATGTCCTTGAAATAATGTAAAAAAAAATAAAAGAAAATTATATTTTTGTATTTTATACATTTTTTATTCAAAACTTAAAACTGTAAAACTAAGAACCGCTTCACTTAGAAGTATATTTTTAATAAAATATTAAAAAAAAATTTTTTACATAGTTATAAATCTTTTGGCAAATAAAAAAATATGAGGTTGAGTAACTTTTTGATTTAAAAACCATTTTTCTGGATTTGGAACGAGAACAAAAATTCATTTGCTCAGAGGTGGGCGAAGGGGTTAAAGAGGGGAGGGTGTTCCTAGATTCTAATTATTAAGAAAGCTTAACCAGTTTCTAAAAAAATAACGTTATTTGGCATAGGTATGAATATAAAATGATTTAGACTTTTCTAAAAAACTAAAAATGTTATAATTAATGATATATTGCATATATAAGTGTCAATTGTACAACCTATCGTATACCAAAACTTTTTCAAATTAAAAAACACGAGGAAACTCAACTTTACGCTTGAAAAATAGGGGTAGTAAAAATTATGGTACCCAGCGATGCATTCTAATATATATATATATATATATATATATATATATATATATATATATATATATATATATATATATATATATATATATATGATGCACTCTAATATATATATATATATATATATATATATAAATTAATATATATATATATATATATATATATATATATATATATATATATATATATATATATATATATATATATATATATATATATATATGTTTATATACATATATATACATATATATATATATATGTATATACATATATATATGTATATACATATTTTTAATGTTTCAATTTTAATGCTGTTGAAATATTCCTTTACTATCTTAGTAGTATGAACGCTAACATTATCTTGCTGAAAAACAAAATTTTCACCACCATGACATAAACGTCACGTCGTAAGAATTCTTGAACAATTAAAAGATAATCCTTAGCCTTCATTTTTCCGTCAATAAAATGAGTTTTTGATTTACCATGATACCCAATCGCACACCAAATCATTACACCACCACAACCCATTTGACGTCATTGCTGTGTTACTGGTTCTTTACGCAAATTGCGAAAATAATAATTCCATCTATCCGGCCCATCAGGACAAAATTATTTATCGTTAGAAAATTCTACATGTTGCCACTCTTCTTTCCATGTTATGTAGTCCTTTGCAAAAGTTATTCAATTGTTTATCTGATTTGGTTGTCAAAGGTGGTTTTTGCTTAAGTTTTTGCACGAAAGGTAAAAAGCATTATGAATAACTCGCTGAACTGTACGTAAATTAGCAATCACACCTGCTTCTGCAGCAATTTGACGTGCAGTTATTAAAGAATTTGAAGCTTGTCTCAACAATCTTAGCCTATCAAGGTCACTAAATGTTGATGGAGGTCCGGGACTTTTTTTTATTCCATACATATGAGGATTATTAACGTAGTTTTTAATCACAATTTGGTTGCGTCCAATAGTTCTAGCCATGTAACTAACGGAGTGACCCATTTTCGATAAGTTAGAAAGCACTTTTTTCTCATCTGGACTCAACGGTGCAGCACGACCCATTATTAATGAATCATATGACTCAAAATTGCGCCAACAATCATGTGATAACAATCATATGACTCAAAATTGCGCCAAAATCACTAATATCACTTTGGGTAACTACTAGTGAATATTTATCTGCGTGTTCAGAAAATTTAACAAGCTGTTCATTTGTAAACTGCATGCTTTTCTCAATTGTTTTAACAAAGTACCTAATAGGTTCAAACGTTAATATATTATTATTTACGTTGACAGATATTTTTTTTACAATATTGTCTAAGTTTGGAAAAAAGTTCGACTTAAGGTATTCTACATGTTTAATAAGCACTGCTTGTTTTCCCATCTCACTTAAAACCTCTTCTATGTCAACTGCCGATGCTTCACTTGCAGTTAACCATTTTATAGGATTAAAGGCTCCCACAATACGTAGAGCAAGAACGACAACTTTAGATACTATATCACTTGCTGAAACACCTAATGCAAATTTGATTATAGATCTTAATTGATTTAAAAGTTTTAGTGACTCACTTTCGCATCAAGATTTTAATTCAAACCAAATTTTCAATGAATTTTTTTTATCTGATTTTGCAGTCTGCTCATCAAATTAAGCAAGTTTGCCGAATTATTCTCCTAACTCGATTGAGAGAGTTTGACCTATTTTATCAATATCATTTTTAATTTTTTTAAATTAAAAATGATATTGATAAATCCCTTGAGAAACGTGTAGCTAAGAAGTCCAAAGTGGTTAGCGTCAGTGTACAAAATAATGTTATTTTTCGTTCCTGATTTAGCAAAATGTTTAATTTCATTCATAAAAGCTCGAATTTTACAAAACTCTGAATAAACTGGGTTCTGAATACTGCAATTCCAATTTCGACACTCTGCGTTGAGTTCACTAATTGCTATTTCCACTGATTGTTAAACTTCAACAATTGAGCCGTCAAATTTTTTTTTACAATATCCATTAGTTTAAACGGTGAACATCGAGCGCACTGAACACTTGCAACGTGTGTTGAGCATGATTTAGAAATTCTTAACTGGCATTGTGTCAACAAACTCTCTTGTCCGTTACAAACAACTGATGTCAAAAAAAGAAGAGCTGATTTCTGCCCAACATTTATTTGGTAGTCGTAAATAGGGACAGGTATTTTGAATTCTACCCTATATAGATGGTTACAAATTACCTGTGCTGTCAAAAAATTCCATCCAAGTGTCATCAAAAAAGACTATCCCCTCATTTTTACTATTTCTAGAGTTAAAAGGTTTTGAATTCAATGAATTTGGTGCCAAGCAAATAACCGCTGCCCCTTTGTTAGACCACAGTTGTAGTATGTTTTATGGTTGCAATGTTTAAGACTTGATTCTCCACCGGTACAAATAACGTCATTCATAAAAAAGTTTGTCGAAACTTACTCATTTCCCCCATCTTATTGCAAGTGTACCAGATGGAAAATTCAGGCTTCTGCGCAGAACTTTTACGTTTTGGTTTGTCCAGTAATTATCGCAAATTGGTTAATTAAATATTTCTACAGTTCCGTAATATTTGGTATCTAGAAGCACAGTAGATTAAAATTATATACGCACACATAAAAAGGGTATGATTTCTACGTTAGGGTAAGATATGCGACCCTTAGCTAAGTGTAATTTTCTATCCTTCAAGGTAGAAAATTGTTATATGACAAGTTATTGTTGTTAATATAATTTTCTACTACCTAAGGTATAAAATTATACCTGGCTAAGGGTATATCACATATCCTACCCTAAGGTAAAAATTTCTAGCTTTTTTTATAGTGTGTAGATACTAAAAAAAAGTTGTAAACATAGTTCAAAAAAAAAAACGGAGAAAAAATACGATATAGTCATCGTTTTACCGTAAAAAGTTTTTTTTTTGTCGGATTATTTACCATTAAAAGTATTTCATTTAAATAATATATTTAATTTAAAAACCAATATTTTACATATTTTTAAATTAAGGAAATTAACATTAATTAAAAGTAAAACTATTTTAAGAAACGTTTTTTGTTTTTTAGCTGACACGCACACATCCAACAAAATATACTCATATTTAACTTTTATTTTTTTTTTGCTTTAGGTAGAATAGAAGGTATAAGATTAGTACATCTGTCCAATAACATCTGTGGAGTATTTCAAGATCATCTGTACACTTTTGTCCAAGATCATTTGTATTATTCTTTTACTCTAATAGCATCTGTTCAATATCATTTGAAAATTCAACAACCCCTAACAACATCTTTAGAAAGATGTAACTACATCTGGTAATTTTACTCCAAGTCCAATAACATATGAAAGAATTTTCTCCAAATGTAGTTAAATCTGAAAAAGTTTCTATATGTAACTACATCTAGATAAAATAATGCATTATTAATTGATATTTTTATTCAGATGTAGTTACATTTGAAAAATATCCTATATGCAACTGCATCTGGTTAAATTAATGCATAATTAGTTAATTTTTTTTCCAGATGTAAGTACATCTGAAAAAATTTCTATATGTAATAACATCTGGTAAAAATGCATTATTAGTTAATTCATCTTTAAAATAACTTTATCTTAAAATCTACAGATGTAGTTGCACAGATATTATTACATTAAATCATAATTTAAAAGATGTAACTGCATCTGTAATATTCATTTAATTTTTGCACAGATGTTATTATACACCAATGAAATTTCAGATGCTGTTGGATAGATGTTATTAGAAACTAATGAAATTTCAGATGTTGTTGGACAGATATTATTATACCTCATTATATTTACAGATGTTTTTGGAACCCTGACCCCGTGTATTTATATAGGCCATTACAAAAAAAAAAAAAAATACAGGCTTAAACCGTAATGACGACTTGTTAGTAATAAAAATGTTAATGGTCAAGATGCACAGCATACTTGAAATAAATAATTTTGAAACTAAGGCTACACTAATGGGCTAAAAACTTCTTAAAACCAACAAGTTTAACAGAATCTTTAACAAAAACACTGTAAGTAACGATCTGAGACGTCCCAAAGTGGGGGTGGGGGGAAGCGTATGGGGTGTCTAGCCCGCCTACTAAGTTTACTAGTTGGCATATTGAACACCAGAGTCAGCAAAATTGGAACTATTGTTGGCAGTCGACAAATGTGAGTTAAGGAAGATTTTTTTTTTTAATTTTTATATTTAGCTCTAGATCTTAGTCGGCATGAAAGTTTTTTTTTGATATCGTCGGCAAAAAACAGATACGTCACCCCCCCTCCTCCCTTTAAAATCTCTTCGGGACGGCCTTAGTAACAATGACCTAGAAATACTTAAAAAAATTATTAAAAACCGCAACAAAAAAATCGTTTCTCTAAAAACCTAAATTTATTACCTAAAATGCCACACCAAAAGGAAACTCTACAAATGTTAAATATGATTGCATAACAAGCTGGAATCTGTAGATTGTATTTTGTATCTTGGTTTCCAATCCGGAAGATTAGAAACCAAGATATAAAAATCACAAAATCATAATATAAAGTACGGAAAAAATTTAAAAAATGTAATGTCCGACAAAATAACAATATAATGTAAAACAAAACAAAAAATTAAAAAAAAAAAGTTATTAAAATAAAATCGTTAATTTTCTTGGAGTGATCTTAGATGGAGTTTTGACATAGCTAAATTCCAGTCATGGAGCTAACTTTAAACAGTTGTATGTTTATACTTATTTCAAATAATGAGGCTGTGCAAGATGTTGCGATGATTGGAGGCTGAGAGCGAAAAAGCTCTTAAACTTTATCATACCCCCACCCCAACCGCAAGGGGCAACAAATTAAAAAAGTATTTTTTGTACTATTCTCAACTAGACTTATATTCATTAGTTAAATTAGTACTTTAAATAGTTCATTAAAAATTAGTAACAGCCACAAATTGAGGGGGTTTAAATTTTATATAGTTATAATTTTTGAACACTGAAAGATAATACTATGAAACTTTAAATTTATCGATGAATACAAGTCTAGTTGAGAATAGTACAAAAAATATTTAATCAACTTGTTGCTCTCAAACACCTAAAAATCCTGGATCCGTCACTGCTAACAACATTATTCAAATTAACGGTATGATAAATTCTAAAATAAAGTAACAACCATGACTTGTGTGAATGGAAAAGTCATACAAAAAAAAAAATTCACTTCCTCACTACTCAATGACAAGACTATACTAATTATATAGTCACTAAGTAAGCAAGTAAAAATATCACGTCTAAATCTTAAATGTCCTATTAAAATGTTTGAGCTTTACGTCAGTTTCAAACATTTACAAAGAAATGCTAAATACTAGACAGTACGCACACAAACATACAAATGTCATGAAAAATTAGAATCGTTTCAATTAATAAAAAATAAATTCAGTATAAAATAAAACAATATTTTTAAAACGACAAGTTTTGCAAACGCAATCATTACTGTACCAATTTCTAATATGTTTTTTGAACACCTCAAGACTTTTTCCGGACATGGTCTCCTTAACTAGATTATTTTAGAGCGAGGTGGCTCTATACAACGTTCAGTAATATTATTATATATATAGAACCTTTAGAAGGTAGAACCAGTTTATTGCTACAAAGAAGTTTATATGTAAGATTTTTTATAATGAAGAGATTCTATATAAATTCTGGATTTTGCCAGTTAATGGATTTTATAGATTCCATCATAAGAAACTTCAAATTTCTTAGATGGATCCTTGGACTGTTATTAAAATTTAATTACTCACCCAAAGAAAAATCAAATTTTTTATAGACTATACTTCTAATATCCAAGTTAGACAAAATAAAAGCAATAAATAGCAAATAAGATTTATCACGGGATAAAAAACTTCTTATGCGTTATTAAGCAAAACATTTACCATTAGCTTTACTACATCAAAACCTTTATATTACCTTATAAAACCATTATACTATATAAAAACCCTTATCTGTTTTTAACAATAGATTTATTATGTTTTTTTTTTCAAGCCAACTAAAAAAATAGCTTTATCAAATCTATAGCCACAAGCAAAAAAATAGTGTTACTATCCGTAAAAGTTAAGAAAATTTAATTAAGAAAACAAATATGGAAGCAAAAACATACTAAAACTTTTTAGTCTCTGTGCTTTTGAGAGGTCCATTGATATTATTCTAACAACACCTCCATTATTGATTCATTCATGCCACTTATTAAGTAAAGAAAAAAGTGCATGCTGAGTGCTATAACTGTAGGAAGTTCTGCTCAACACAAGTTCAACAAAAGATTATGTTGCTTAATGCCTTTTTCAATCCTATTTATCGTTGTCAGCTTAGATAACTTCTGCGAAAGACTCATTCCATTCTCTACATTTGCAAATAATAACACACTCCGAGTGATTATAAACAAATTACCTCAGTAATTTAAGTAAAGATCAGTGCTAGTAAACTATTTATAAGGCATGGTGGTCATCCACTTAAAGCTTGTAGATAACCACCATGTCATCTACAATATGAAATGGTAGTCATCTACAAGCTTAAAGTGGATGACCACCATGCCACACAATACACTTCTTTTTATTGTTGCAGAGCAGTGTGAACTTCTTATAAATACTTTTGTAAACTCGGACAGGTTCTTGCAATTTCCATTAATAATTAAATAGAGAGCAGAGTTATATTTATGACGCCTTTTTTCTTTATATTTTATTCTATATATTTTATTACTGTATCCTTTTCGTCATTTTGTGAACCTTGCACCCGTAAATAAATTTGATTGAAAACAATTTAAACATTGTCACCAAATGGTCGAAGGAATGGCTAATGGAATTGAATATTATATAAAATGTCAAATTAATACATAAAGCGAATAAGATACTTGGTCTATTGAAAAAAACATTTGATTGAAAACAATTTAAACATTGCAACAGAATGGTCCTTGGAATGGCTGATTGAATTGAATATTATAAAATGTAAAATTAACACATAAAGCGAATAAGATACTTGGTCTATTGAAAAAAAGATTTAGATCAAGAGATATGAGGCTTTGGTGTAAACTATACACCACGTATGTTAGGGCGCGTCTGGAATTTGCTGTTCCAGTTTAGTGTCTTTACTTAAAATGTGACATCAAGGAAATAGAAAAAAATCAGCACAAAGCAACAAAAGTACCTCACGATTTATTAGAATTATCTTATGATAAGAGGTATCGCTGTCACAGTTTTACTACTTTGGAAACTCGTAGGCGACGTGGCGATTTGATCCAACAGTTCAAACTAGAAAACGGTTTTGAGATCATCATTTGGTATAATCCACCAACTGATGAAATTGTTAATAATTGGAATAACTTGCCGATAACATACAAAATGGCTCCGTCAGTTTAAATTGTATTGTAAATAATTGGAATAACTTGTCAATAGCATGCATAATGACATTTAAGAAAAGAATTGATAAGTATTTTTTTCTCAACTGATTATAGTACGTCTTTTACTGAATATAAGCTGCACATTATTTTAAATTAATTCGTGCTGAAGCAGGTAAAAATATTGACTATTTACATATTATTTGTTATAAAGATAAACTTCAATCAAGTGAAAGCAATCATTTTTGTTTTCTCAGTTTTGATACCAACTTATATGTTATGAAATAAAAAAATGCTTTTT
Organism: Hydra vulgaris; assembly: GCF_038396675.1. Taxonomy (NCBI): domain Eukaryota; kingdom Metazoa; phylum Cnidaria; class Hydrozoa; order Anthoathecata; family Hydridae; genus Hydra; species Hydra vulgaris. Next base: position 29,613,221 of record NC_088929.1, read on the forward strand.
TCAACTTAAAGTTTATATTTTACAAACCAATATAAATTTTTATATAATTATCAGGTAAGCATAATAAGATGACTCTTTTCAAAGAAAAAATTGAAACTTTTCAGGAATTTTTATTTTAAATAGTCATTAATTCTGTACCACAACAAATACTGTCTCAACTTATTCTATATCACTATATATCTTTGTCGTCTTTGGTGCTACATTCAGAATATTTCAAATATACTTTATTTCAAATTATTTTATATCTAAAAATTTCAATAATGCTTAAATTAGCATTATTGAAAACAGATTGCACCTTCTAACATCGTGTACAATTTCTGTCATCTATCTCTAAGCTATCTTTCTAACACGACTTCTTCTGTCTTTCACAGTATGATATCATCGTTCTTCCTAAAATCACTTTACTCTTGGTCCGTAGCCGGGTTTTGACGCTCCTTAAACTTGTCTTTGCGGGCCTTGGTAATGTGGCGTCATTATAGTAATTAGCCGAAGGAAGATAAACTACAACGCCAATATATTTTATTTTAAAAAAATGTACATTTTATTTACTTTAATAGAAAAATATTGTAGCTATATTTAAATTTTTACTTTCTTATTGTAGATCCAGAAACTCTTAGTAATAAAAATTTCTTTATTAAAATAAAAATTTAAATCGAACCAGAAGTTGTTATTATTGTTTTATTCATTATCTATCCCAATGGCCTGCGGGAGTAACAATTGCAACGATTAACACGTACTTGATTTTTTCTAATTGACACTCCCTTAAACTATACATCACGTGCTTTGAACACAATGATGGTTCGTCGTGAATTCCAGGTCAGATTGTTTTAAGAAATTTAGTAAAAAAATATATAAATAAAAGTTTTGTTGGTAATCATTTTTTCTCAAACAATAATACAATCATATACAGCCATTAAATGTTAAAATACTCCAACATTTTAGACTTGGCTCTGTAAATCTAAAAGACAAAAATATAAATAAGAAATTAATAAAATATTTATTATTTTAAATAAAAAAAAAAAACTTTATGAGAGCAGCAGTAAGGATTTTCTTATAAATGTAGTTTAAAAAATAGTTTAATATAATAATCACAAAAACAACTAACCTTTCAGTAGCAGTAGAGAGCACCCTCTAAAGATGTTTTTCCATCTAAACAGCTATCACAAGCGTGCTGACCAGCAAAAGCTTTGAATTTGTTCTTAGGGCATGGAATACAACCAAAGTAAACCAAATTATTAGGTTCATAACCAGCTGGACATTTTTCGCAAAAATAACCATTAAGTCGTGGTGAAGATCCTTGAGGACATGCTTGGCAAGGTCTTGAGTGCGGAAATTCATTTAGTAGTATTTGATCTATAAACATTCCATTATCACTGCAACAATCTTGGACATTTCGGTAAAATGCACCACTTTTACCAAGATTATATTTTGGTTTGCTCTGCAATTTGGTTTGATAGCAAAACTCTGCTGTTGCTTGAAGAAACAGCTTCGTTTCAGAATAAACTTTAGGCAAAATTTGATTTGAACGAAGTTCAACGCGCCATTTTGAACCATCTAATCGAGGAAGTAGTTCACCATTTATTACACCGTCAACATTTAAACAAAAAGTCCCTGCTTTTTTATTACAAGATTCAGTTATGTATGGATTGTATTGAGAACATTTTGACTGATTTTCTATGTATTGATTTTTTACTATAACACCACCTTCAAACATATAAGATTTTCCTTGTAATTGATTATCCAATAAAGTTAGTTTTATATTAACTTCGTGAGAAAAATTTAGAGCTGGAGGAAGATGTATATTTAGTTTCTTTAAAAAGAATGGACCTTGCTCGTGTTCAGAAATCCATTTGTTTTCCACTAGCCAATCTTTATTTGGAATATTTAAATATGCAAACCCTTTTGTAAACTCAGCATTTGCATCGTATAAAGTTGAAAGATCAATAGAATTATTTTCACCAGTCATAGTTGCTGGGATCAAAAAATCACCTTTTTTGGTAAAACAGTTTCGACATTGACACATAGGAGTTGGAACGGTATTGATCAAAATTCCTGGATCACCACTCGGATTTTCAAGTAAATCTGTGCACACTGGCTTTTCGATGCCGTGATTCATGTATGTCAAGTAGTTACATGCATTTTTGATAATTATAATTTTATGATACCGAATAAGATATAGAGCTTCATATTTAGTAAGGAGTTTATAGAGCTGATTACTAGACGAACTTTTCATTGAAGTTGAAAGTTTGTTTGCTGCATCTTTAGCAATCGTAGCTCTTACATATTTAGAAAAGTTCTCCAATATTGTTAATTCTTGCGTTGCTACTTCTTGATACAATGAAATCAATACTGGAGCAGTCACCTTAGCGTTGGGACATAATCCTTGATGCGCCGCAATACCAGCTGGAACGGTTCCTAGTTCAGTATCAGGGTTTTCAATTACTTCACAAAACTTCTCAATCATTTGACTTAAAATCGCGCCAAATTCACTAATATCACTTTGAGTAATTGCTGGTGAATATTTATCTGCGTGTTCAGAAAACTTAACAAGCTGCTCTTTTTTAAACTCTCCATTTTTTTCAATTGTTTCAACAAAATGCCTAATAGTATCTAATGTCTCCTTATTTTTATTTACTCTGACAAATATTTGTTTTACAAGATTATCTAGTTTTGGAATAAAGTTTGACTTAAAGTATTTAACTTGTTTATTTCGTACTGCTTGTTTTGCTACCTCACTTAGAGCTTCTTTTATGTCAACTGCCGAAGTTTCACTTCCAGTTAACCATTTTATAGGATTAAGGGCTCCCACAATACGTAGAGCAAGAACTACAGTTTTAGACACTATGTCTGATGCTGTAACACCTAATGCATATGTTATTATAGAACTCAATTGGTTTGAAAGTTTTATGGACTCACTTTCACATCGAGATTTTGATTCGGACAAAATATTTAAAGCGTTTTCTTTGTGTGACTTAGCAGTCTGCTCATCAAATTGAGCTAGCCTTGTGAAGTATTCTCCTAACTCAGTTGAGAGAGTTTGACCTAAAGAATCGATATCATTTCGGATTTTTTCAAAGTTTCCTTTAAGGAACTTATAGCTAAGAAGCCCAAAGTGGTTAATGTCAGTGTACAAAATAATGTTATTTTTCATTCCCGATTTCGTAAAATCTTTAATTTCGTTCAAAAATGCTCGAACTGTACAAAACTCTGAATAAACTGGATTTAGAATACTACAATTCCAACTTCGGCACTCAGCAGTTAGTTCACTAATTGCAGCTTCCACTGATTGGTAAACTTCAACAATTGAGCCGTCAACTTTTATTTTTTTTACAATATCCATTAGTTTAAACGGTGAACATCGCGCGCACTGAACACTTGCAACGTGTGTTGAGCATGATTTTGAAATTTTTATTTGACATTGTGCTAATAAACTTTCTGTTCCGTTACAAACAATTGACGTCAAATAAAAAATAGATGATTTCTGCCCAACATTTGTTTGGTAGTCGTAAACAGGAACAGGAATTTTAAATTCTATCCCATATAGATGGTTACAAACTACTTGAGCTGCTCTAAAGTTCCATCCATCGGCGCATATTGGAATGTCATTAAATAAGACTATCCCTTCATTTTTACCACTTTCAGAGTTAAATGGCGTTAACTTTAGTAAATTTGATGCCAAGCAAATAACGGCTGCCCCCTCTGTTGGGCCACAATTGTGGTATGTTTTATGGTTGCAATGTTTAAGACTGGATTCTTCACCACTACAAATAACGTCATCCATAATAAAATTTGTGGAAACTTGTTCATTTCCCCACCCTATTGCAAGTGTTCCAGGAGGAAAGTTTAGTGTTCTGCAGACAACTTGTGCGTTTTGATTTGTCCAGGAGTCATCACATATCGGCCGATTATATATTTCCACAGATCCGTAAAAACTGTTATCTAAAAACACAACAAATTCAAAAGATATAAAAACAAAAACAAAATTAATAATAGTATAAAAATATAGAGAGGAAAAATAAAGAACAAGCATCGTTTTGTTTTTATTTAACAACATTCGTTGTACTTTAGTTAAGTAAGAGTGTTTTACAAATTTTTTCAGTAAGGGAAATTATAACACTACTTAAAAGTAAAACTATTTTTTGCTATTAGCGATTTTTAAATTTTTTTTTATATTTTGCTGTTCGTACAATTAAAAAATAAAAAAATACAAAGAAACGTTTTCAAAAGATTAAAAAAAAAACGAATATATAAACAGACAGAGACTAAAAGAAAATATGAATGACCAAAGTCATCACAAATTTTTTATGGAACCCCTATTTGGGCTTTTAACAAGTTTAAAGTAAAATAATTAAAAATAATGATATAATACTCCGTTAAAATATGAAAAAATAAGCACCTCCGTTTTATAATTAGAGTAAAACACGATAAATAAATAAACTCTTATAAATATAAATAAAGCAAAACAAAAAATTTTAAAACTGTTTCATATCTTAGGCCCTTGGTATCTTATACTGTACTCTTTATGGTTAGTTAATTTACGAGGCTGTGTTTATTTGAGCCTCTCATTAGATCTTAGGGACTAACTATTCTTGAACATTATTATAAAATCTTTTGAGACTTGTTGAACTATTTTTGTTATTCTTTATTGCTAGTTTGACTGGTTTTAGTGCACCAGTTTATTACTGGTTACCAGTGGCGTAACTAGGGGGAGCACAACCCCGCAAGGCGGGAGGGCCCCGAAGCTTAGAGGGCTCCGCGGAGATTTTTCACGTATTCTTAAATGAATAACAGATTATTTTTCTATAATAGGAACTCTATTTTAGAATTTAATTTCAATAGAAATTCTATTAAATATTTAGTTTTAACAGAAGTTCTATTAAAGAATTAAATTTCAATAGAGATTCTGTTACAGAATTTAATTTCAATAGCAAACCTATTATAGTATTTCAATTGAATACTAGTGAACATTAGTGAATATTAACGTTGTCTATTATAGAAATACCGCTGATATAATTTAGTACTTTCGTATTTGTCGATAAAGTTAGGTGATTTTGAAGTGGAAAATTAAGTATAAATTAATAAATATTATTATATTTAGAAGGTAAGTGCTTTACTTTTTATATGCATTCATGCAAAGCAGTAAAAATCATAGAATTATAATTTTCATTACAATAAGTTAAGTTATCAGAATGTTTAGCTAATAGGTAATAAACTAGTTATATTTATAGTATTGGTAATATTTTTTAACTGCTTAATAAAAAAAACTTGCAATTTTGTTCTAGCGATTTAAAATTTGATTTAAAATTACATTTTTTAATTTAAAATTTTTAAATTAAATAATGTATATAAACGCGATTCAGGTAGAAGTTGTTGAGTACGCACTAGGTTTTGTTATAGTACGAGGATAGTACGAATTAACAAAGAAACAAAAACTATGTGTACATATCTGATATAAAATTAAAAGGGCGGAGTCAAAATACGAACTAAAGAATAAATACAAATTAAGTCTATTATTTATTCAAAAATATTTAGCTATATGTATTTATATCTATTGGGTCAAAACATAGATATAATTGTTCTAAAAAATTATTTTTCTTACAATAGCATGGACTCAAAAAGAACTTGTATAAGTAGAGCCAGAAAAAGGAAATTAAAAAAGGAGACTGATGATAGATTACGTAAAAACAATACAAAGATGTCCTTATTTTTTCATCAGTAGAACAGAAACCTAGTGAAGTAGTTGTAGATAAAAAATATCATGATATGTCGAATACTCAATATCAAATATGTCGTTACTAGTACTTCTCAAGCAACCCAACAAGAAAAAATGTTATCTGTTTTAATTAACTTAGAACACAATGAAATTTCGAAAGATCATAATGAATCTCGTTATAAAAGTAATGCAGATATTTTTGCAAATCCTAACAATCTTACCACTGCAATGCAAATTGAAGAAACAGATCCAGAACTGAATATATTCAGTAATTAAATACATTTACAACAGATATGGGATATTTTAAAGGAAAATTTCTTGATGATAGCACAAAAAGATTTATTATTTCCTCTGAAAGATGTAAACCACAAGGACCATTTAAAAAAGATCCTTCATAAAATTGTAGATATTTTCCCACAAATTATTATTATTGTGCATATAAATTTTGTCGAACACAGCGATTTTGGCTCACTATAAAATATCTTAGTCCAGCTATCCAAAATGAAGTGATTCAATATTGAAGTCAAAATTTAGAAAAAAACATTTTTGGAAATAAATGAATCTGCTTTTTTTCTATTATACTTGACACAACTTAAGACGTATCTAGAAAAGAACAACTAAGTTTAATTTTTCGATACGTTCACATAATTCGCAAACAGGACACTCAACCTTGTCAAATAGAGATTAAAGAAATATTTTTGGATTTTGTGAAATAAAAGATCACTCGGCAGTAATTTTGACCAATCAATTGTTATTATTGCTCAAAAATAAAGGAATAGATTTAAAAAAGCGCCGTGGTCAAGGATATGACGGAGCTAATGTGATGATCGGCATTTATTCAGAAAAAAATTAATAATATTCAGCCATCTGCACAATATGTTCATTGTGCGAGTCACTATTTAAACCTGGTTATAAATGACGCTGTTTCTGGTTGTAGAGAAGTAAACAATTTTTTTATAATTTTACAAGAAATTTTCTCTTTTTTTAGCTACAGTATTAAAAGATGGGGTTTGTTATCAAATTTTAGCGGGGAATCGGAAGAAACATTGAAAAAATTAAACCCAACAAGATGGTCTTTAAGAATTAATTCTTTATTAGCTATAAAGTTACACTTTTTAGATATTGTTAAAAGTTTAACTGAAATTTTTTTAAAATATTTGAAAAGAGTAGAACAAACTGAAGCTCTAAAATTAAGAGACAAAATATCAAACTTTAAATTTGTTTTTATTTGCGTCATTATGTGTCACAAATTAACGAATGTAAACTATACTGCGTTAAGAAAGTAAAGCTATTATGAAAATAAAAAATTTTGTCTTTCTCAATCTCTAACTTAAATAGCCAACTTTCCAACTCTCTTTCCAAACAACTCGAATCATTTACCTTCTTTTCTCGAGTTATGTCTTGTTTCCGATCCTAGTCAGTGCTCAGTTTCCCCATATTCACCCTTAGCTGCTTCTGATCAGGGTTTGATCTCACTCAAACTATTATCTCAATCTTCTTTATCATCAGAATCCCCCTATTATCGTATCTCTTACAACTAGCTTAAAGCTGACTAGGACTCTTTCTGTAATTTTCTTCGTGGTAGCCCTTGGGTAGAAGTCTTTTGCTTTCCTGTTGTCAAATGTGCTTCTTATTTAACTTCTTAGATTCAGGCTGGCATGGAATCTTTTATTTCCTCTCAACAATTCCAAGTCAGGCCTCACTCTTCTCCATGGTTTTTTTTGCATTGTGCGCCTGCAATTTTTAATTGAAACCATTACTTTCATATTTATCAGCAAAACAGTTCTCCAGAAAACAGACGTCTGTTTAATGTTGCTAAAAAATGTTGAAAAAATGTTTTGTCTAAAGCCAAAGCATGCTATTCTCAGGTTGCAATATCTTGTATTTAATCTCAAAAATTAGGTTCTTGTGATGTATAGAGAATCTTTAATAGTATCTATAATAAGGGAAAATCTGTTATTCCACCTCTCTTCTATGGTTCCAATTTTTTCACTTGACCTAAAGACAAAGCAGAATTGTTTGGTAAAAGCTTTTTATCAATATCATCTCTTGATTCAGGTTAATATAATGCTTAACATTCAAATCAATCCAGCTTCTGTATCTAAAGCGATTTGCTGCTTAGACTCTTCTTCAGCTTGTGGTCCGGACAACACAACTGTTATAGACTTGAAGAAGTGTTCTCCGTAGCTGTCGTCTATACTTTGAAAACTTTTAAACAAGTGCTCATCAGAGTTTTGTTTTCCAGCCAGCTGGAAAGCGACATCTCTTATGATGTACTCGACGAGTCATCTACCTTTCATCTTCTAGGATTAACTCTTTCTTGAAAACCATAGATCAAATCCATTGCAAAATTAACATCTGCTAAGGTTTCATCTTATTATCATACTTGTCACTTTCTCACTCCGGATTCTTTTCTTTATGTCTATAAATCTCAAATTCGTCCTTGTATGGAATACTGTTGCAATATCTAGGGCGGATCTTCCAATTATGTCCTTTCTCTTTTAGACAATGTGCAAAAACGTTTTGTAAACATAATTGGACCTGCTCTTGCAGTCAAGCTCCAACCATTATCATACCGTCATAATATTTTTTCTCTTTTCTCTTTTCTATAAATATTATAATGGGCACTGTTCTAAAGAGCTTGCATCTCTTGTGCCATCTACTTTAATTCATTTTAGTGTTAATCGTCATTCAATTAAGTCTCATTTTTTTACTGTGGCTGTTCCTAAGAGCTCCAAAAATTCTCAATTGTCTAGTTTTTTTCCTTAAACATTAGTCCTATAGAATTTACTTTTATCATCTTGCTTTCTTAATTCATATAATTTGCAATCTTTTAAATCATCTGCCAATCGTTATCTTGCTGTTGTCTACTGTTGATCGTTAATCATTAACTTCATCTTTTCTCTTCTAGTAATTTCCAAGTCTAATTGTGGTTTCTTGAAGCCTTGTTCGAAGTAAAGTTAGTGAAAAAAAATTATAACAAAAGGTAATATAATTTATTAAACAGTAAAACACTTCTTTTAATTTGCTAAAATATATCAAAAAATCACATTATAAATTTTTTGTCATGAACTTCGTTTTAGGGAATGTTTGGTCTCCACCTAGTTCTGCTCGCAATAGTTTCTTGGATCAGAGAGAAGGTTGTTCTCATAAAATCACATTAGTTACGATTATCATATAGTTATATTATTCACAAATCACCTGTTATAATGGTGTTTGTTATTTAGACAAATCAACTTACATTGATTAGCATACTTTAGTCTTATGTTGTTTTTGATTTGATCCTCCGAGTACTTTGTTTTACAACCAATTTCATCTTGCCAATTTCCACAGTCATTATTAGAGTCACATGTATGGGAATAAGATGCACATGTTCTTCCGTTATTGCATTGAAATTCTTTACATGGGTTTGGACAGTTGCTTAAATCATTGCCACACTCAAAAGTAATACTCCCACTTTTAGGTTTGCATGTACACACTTGATTCTCCCTAGAGAAAAAAATTTTTAAAAATGAAATGCAAAATAAAAGTAGCTTCTCCATAAAAATTTACTAAAGAAACTATATACACAAGAAACTATATACACAAGAAACTATATACACAAGAAACTATATACACAAGAAACTATATACACAAGAAACTATATACACAAGAAACTATATACACAAGAAACTATATACACAAGAAACTATATACACAAGAAACTATATACACAAGAATTGGAATTTATTGTAAAAGTACTAAGTAGTTTTAAAAACCGGCATAATAATTGAAAATATGAGTTTAAATATTGTATTTTATAATTTTTAATTTCAATTTTAGATTCGCTGTACCACGGAAAATTTGTATCTAGGGTTTTAAAGGAAAATGCAAAAAAAAATTAGTTCCAATATTTTACGTCTGGAGCTAGCGCATCGCACTTACACTGAAATACTTGAATAAATATACGCTTTTTACCGTTTTTTCTGATAAATGGAATAAAATAAAATGAATTATATAACAAGTAGCAAGGGACTCTTTTAGGTTTACAAAGTGTTGAAATGGTAAAAAAATGAAATAAAAATCATTTATAAGTAAAAAAATATCTTTCTGCTTGTTTAAATTGCAGAAAGATGCATATTATAAAATAACTAATATTTCATCTCTGAATTTAGCGCACCGCAATTAAATTTTTAACAAATTATTAAAAACTTAATAGTTTTTCCTTTTTTCATATTCAAAATCATCAGTATTCAAACAAGAAACAAAAAAATACTAGAATTAAAACTTTAACTGAAACTGAATGATAGCTAACTGGTGCTCGCTGTTGATTATCAGACAAATCAACATGACCTAAGTGTTTTGCAAAATTTTGGTATTGTGACCAAATATAATTATAAAAATAAAGTTAGAAGTTAAAAAAATATACACTTTTCATATAGGCTCTGTGTAAGTTGGTCATGTTTTGCTTTTTTGTGCTTTATACAATCGAAAAAGTTAGAGCCCACAACAGCAGAGATTTTTGCGTTTTACTCTTTAATGAATTACCATTCAAGGATTTGTTTCGAGCGTTAGGTGGATTAGTAAAAATAAGTTAAACTAGTCGACCTAATAACGCATAATATAATAAAAGTGAGAAATTACAAGGTAAAACCTTTCTGTATTGTTTGTGAGATTCCTCAAGTTGAACTCACAATTTTAAGTAAAGATTAGCTTTTCTCGTTTAGTAATGCTGTTAAATTAGGCAGCTCTTTGAAAGATATATCTGTTCATGAAACTGACTTTTACACTCAAAGTGTTTAACTAAAAGTATTCATCTACAACTGTATTCGAGCATTGAAAATCCAACAGAGGTTTTCAACAGAGGAACCAATATCATAAGGTCTTTTATATAAGTTTTATATGAGGAGTGGAGAGGAGTGAAATTGCTTAACCAAATAATTCAATTTTTTGTAAAAAATGACTTAGCTAATGACTTACCTTGTGCTAAAGTAAAATTAATTTACCTTATTTAGTAGGATTAATTTTATTTTATTTATAAAATTTTTAACTACAAATTAATTTTTTAAAGTCAAATCTTTATAAAAAAATTTGTTTATAATATGGCTGTGCAAGTTCTCGTATTTTGTGTGTATATATGATTCTATATAATTAAAAGTAAATACTTTACAAATGGACTAGAACATGTATTTGAAGTGGTAAAATTCCTGCTGGATGTTTTGTTAAAATTAACAAAACCAATAATTTATCGATACACCTTTTTGTCTATCCGTAAAACTTCATATTAGAGAACTAGGTTTATAATAGTTATAGAAGTTATAATAGCTATTTCCTAATAAAGAAAGTTAATTTGAAAAAAAATATTTTCTTGTTGTTACCGACTACATAGGCATTATTGTCTTGAAAAAAGCTATGCTTTTGCAAAACTTTTTCTGTTAAGAGTCTCGGATATATTTGAGATTTGGTCAAAGTTCTAAGCAGGTTACACAGCAACTGAGTGTCTTTATTACTGTTAATTTAACAATCAGGTAAATACTTTTAAACTAAAAATAATTATTTATTTTATTTATTACTATTCCAACACCTAGTTTTACTTAAATAGGTTATAGCTACTTAATATAGAATTTATTTTATTTATTAGAAAAAAAAAAGATAAAAAGCGTGAATTTGCTCAAAGATTCAAGTGCAATGCGCTAGCTCTAGACGTAAAGTATTTACCTCTAGAGCTAGCGCATGGAATTTTTTTGTTATATTTTTCTTAGATATCCTAGGGACAAGTTCTCAGCGGTATAGCGAACCAAAAACAAAAACAAAACTTTTTTCGCCCCACCCTAGTATACAAGTCACCCCTGAAATAGACAGAAATTCTGTAAATAAATAATAAAGAAAAAAAAGAAACTTCAACAAAAATATTGTAGCATGGCTTGTATTTGGAGAACAAAAAAATGTGTTATTTTTACTCTGCGAAAACCAATTAACTTTAAGCACTATAGCTAGTGATCGACTGAAACAAGAAGAAGCCGAAACCGAAATAAACCGAAATTTCGGGTCCTCAAATTTAGTGCCGAAACCGAAATTTCGGCAAACATTTTACCGATACCGAAATTTCGGCTAGTCAAAAATTATTTTAGAAAAATTTATTTAAAAATGCAGTTTTACATTTGTTGTTTTTTTATACTCGTATCACGTTAGAATAAATTACACGAGTATCCCAAATTGAGATTTAATACATAAGTCGGTGATATTTAAAATATATTAATATAAAATACATAAGTCGGTGAAATTTAAAAACTGGCAGATTTTCTCTGCAAAACAAGATTTTTTTGAAGTAATTTGCGAAAATTCTTAATATTTTTGTGAAAATTCTAAAAAATAACTGTTTTTCTAAATTAGATAAATTTTGGTTTGTGGTATGTTTTTTAACCAAAATTTCGGTTATTACCGAATGTATAAAGAATACCGAAACCGAAATTTCGGTGTGGGTTCAAAATGAAATTTCGGCCGAAACCGATACCTAAACAGAAGTTCGGTTGATCACTTACTATAGCTTTAGTAAAAGTAACTAAAATACTCGCAATGAAAAATAAAAATACCAGGGAAACACAAACGTTATATTTGCATCGCAAAAGTTTTTACCTAATTGAAACTTCACACATTGCAGCATTCACTCTATCCCAACCAACATTTTCAGCAATTTCCTTCCTCTCTTCGAACCTACATTTTGTTTTACCGCAGCACTCATTTCTTATTTGATCTGAAGGATTTGCTCGTTTGTTTCTTAAGAAGGATAAAGCGTTATGTGATTTCAAGAGCACGTTTGATAAAGACTAAAATAAACAAAACATAACAAGCACTTCAAAAAAAATATATTCTAGTTGTTTTAGTTTCTGTCAAGAAACTAAAAACAACTAGTTTTACGAGTTATTGATTTACAAGAAAGAACATTGGTTTTTATTATTTCGAACAATAAAAAAAAATTGAGTTTTTTCAATGTATTTTCATTGTTCGAAATAATAAAAATCAATTTTCAATGTAACCGCATTTTATTTTTGTTTATTTTTACAGAATATTACTCTGAAGTGACGCAAAACACAAAAATACAAAACAAAATCTTGGCAGAAGACAAAAAAGTACAAATCTATACAAAAAATATAGTTATATTTTATGAGAGAATAAACGTCCCATGGACGTCTGTGCCCGCTGGGGACACCTCTGTCCAATGGTTGTAGAATATGTGAAGAATGCTCTGGTAGACAAATCAAGATTATATTATAATATTAGTTATTTCTGCCTATTTATTGTTTATTTATTAGTTGTATCTGTTTATTATTATAGTTTAAAACGTATATATTAGTTTAGCTTGGCGCTGCATTCAAAAAAAGATTAATTATTTCTAGCGTAAAAAAGCTGTTTGTTAAATGCTAAATTGTCCGCTTTTCTTGTTGAAATTTCTTTTGACCATCTCTTCATTAGGTATATAATTCAAGGAGTTCATTTCAAGTTAAACCATAATCCGAGTCACCGAGTGATTGGAACATATGCGCCATCATTCATTCTGTTTCATTTGAGAGTTCCGTTGTTATCCCTTAAGCAACTACCAAGTTAAAGTCAACACTCAGCTTTTTTTCATTTTGGGAAATGTTTTATTTATATTCAATAAAAATATTTTCAATTTAAAAATTTCAAAACTATCATTTTTTTGGGTAAAAAAAAACAAGATACATCTATAAGGTTTCATTTAAGTATTGCGAAATAGAGCAGAACGGCGCTTAAAATGTTATTTTCGCGTCATAAATTGGTATAATAACAACAAGTTCGCCATTTTTAAATGCGTTTCCGTTTTTCTGTTAGGAAAAGGTTAATTTTTACAATGTTTTAAGATACAAAATATTACTTAAAATCTAATACGATAAAATATTTAAATTGGCCATATATTTAGCTTCTGTATTTTATGGTAAAAATGAATACAAAATGTAAATCGACCATCAAGTAAAAGAACACATAATATGATAACTAGACATCAAAGTGAATGACATGCTGGGCAATCAACTACACTACCTGTTAGGGACCTCCTAACATGTAAACAGATTATTCAATATGCCTATAAGGTCGAAAAAGAAATTGATTACAACTGAAAAGATTGATTCTTCAGCCGTTGTTTTAAAAGTTAGTGAAGAAATTTTAAAAGTTTGGAAAAACGTCTTTTAGTAATGAAAGAGAAACCTCTAAGAAATAAGGTACAAAGAACATTTCAAAAAGTAATTGCAGCTGAACAAACTAAAGCTCAAAACATAAAAACAGTGTTTGTTGGTTGGAAAATAACCTTTTAAGGTTATTTGATATATCAGCATGCAGATGCAAACTTCCACGTTTAAATTGTGATGACAGGTTTGAAATTGATAATACATTTTCAAAAAGCCACAACATCAAACAACATGTTTGTTCAAACAAATTTGTAACTAAATAGTCAACAAACTTTACAGCTGTACGGTTTTTTATTTCTTCTCAAATAATGGCATTATATTTTGTTATACATATTATCCTTTAAAAATATTCGATGCAAGGGTTGCTCTAATAAGCATATGTATGTCTCTGTGAAGAGAGCAAACACTTTACTTTTAATTATTTTTTTATGCTTGTTGCTTTTTAAAATACTTTTTATAAGCTGTAAAATGAATTTATTTAATTTAAGGTTCCAGTTCTAGAACGAGAGTATTTAAATGATCAGAAAATTAACCAAGGGCTCTTTGGAACCTGGCAGATCGGCCAAGTTGGTAAGAATGATTGCAAGAAAAAGAAGTAAGAAGAAAACTAATATAATAAGTGACACGACACTCAATTCAGATAATGATTGTATCAGTAAAAATTATAATGTGGAAATAGATAACAATGATGATTATAAAAATCAGAATCATGAGTGTTTTGCAAAACCACTGTGCGAAAAAAATTACACAGATTTATCTAACATTGATGAAGCCGCTTTCAAGTTTGAAGTTAGTGACGCTTCAACATTTGCCATAGCAACTGCTTCCATGATAGACTATCAAATAAAGATATTTGACACTAAAAAGCCTATTTCAACCATGGTTAGTGGAAAACACAGTTCCGAAGTTTTTCATTTGAAAGTAATTGGAGTAGATAGTAAAAAAGACAAAAATACATTTGCACATATATTAGGATATGATCATTATGCTGAACCTATTATTAATAGAACAGTAAAGGATGAACATCACTTAACTTTTACTGCAGAGAGTGGACCTTTTTCTAAGAAATATTTAACTCATTTTGAAATGGAGAAAAAATGGAGCATGAATTACAATGGCAACCGAGACACTAAAAATACTCGAAAAATAGTAAAGGCTACTATTTTTATACTAGAAAAGTAGTTTAGAAGCCATAGTTCTTGATAATACTTTGCTAATACTGGTGCAGATAATGGCTTATTTGTGACATTAGAAACGCTTTTAAACCGAAGAATCCATTTTATAGGATGTGTACTTAGCTAAAATAAGTTACCACTTTGCCATGTCATAGCTGAAGTAGATAGTAAAAGTAACGATCCAAAGAAATATAGAGGTCCTATTGGTCAAAAAACTTATACAAGTGATTTGCATGATTCACCAATTGTTTATTTATCTATTTATTAATTTCGCCTTTTAGTAACTTTTTCAATTTAAAAGTTTACGAATAAAAACACTGGCGGGGCAAGTAGAAGACATTATTTTGTCTTATCACCGATCCCCAATCGTATGTATTTACAAAAGCAATATACAATATAATATAATATATTTATACTTTACAAACTATTTATTAAAAGTTATAAATGTAAAAACAAATAACAATTAGTTTAAGAAATACTTCAAGAAAAATATTCATGTTAAGAGTAATAGTCAAGTAAACAAGAAAAACTGAAAGAAAATTAAAAAAGAAAAATAATAAATAAATAAATTAATTAAAGAGCACGTATTTACTAGAGCCATACTATATACGTATATTATACAAAGCATTTATTGAAAAATATGAAAATAAAATTTGTAATAATTTGTAATAAAGTAATATTTAAATAAAAAACAAAAAACTCAAAATAAAAGAGTACTTAATTAAAAAAAACCGTTTTATATATGTATATATTATAAAACCAATTTAATTAAAAGTAAAATAAATAACAATTCATTAATAGTTAAATAGTAAAATGTTCAAGAACTAAGATTTCAGCAATGACTTTTAAGATTAGAGGAAACACAATAACTGAAGTAATGAAAAAACAAACAAACAAAAAAAGAAACAAAAAAAAAACAAGAAAATAAAAGTTGATAAATTCTGAGGCATATTTTATATGATTGAATTTTAGTTTAAAAGAGGCATTTAAAATCGGAAATGTTAAAATCCATATGCAATAACACCTGTTTCGATTCATTTTTAAAATGATGTATACTAACTTTTTTCGTATTTGCAATATTAGGAAATTTTTTCCACAAATAGGGTCCACGATATTGAATTGAATATGTAATTTGTTTTGAATTATATTTAGGGACAATGTAGTTATTATTTGAAAATTTTGTCAGGTATTGATGCACTACTTTTTCAAAAAATAAGAATGAATGAATGAAAAATATAAACTTTTTAAAGATTTATTATTTAGAAATGGTTTAGCCCTATATATCATGGCAATATTTTTTGATAATTTTTTTTCAATGCTTTTTATATGATCACTCCATCGTAAATGTTCATTTAGTATTACGCCCAAAAAGAGTTGATTTTGTTCCAATTCATTCAGAGATTGACTTCTACGTAAACTCTAATATTTTATCCGATCTTAGTACAGATCAACGTAAACTTTACGAGTACTGTATTGGAATATCTAAAGGTTTTATATCCCCAAAATGTTCAATGAAAAAACCAGGACCGGGTTACCATGCTAGATGGTTAACTTTAGCTTTAAGAATAATGATGGTTTATGCGAGAGTGCAGAATCCTATAGATGACTTGTAAATAATTACAAAGTATATAGTTCGGGTATATTGCTCCATGTGGTTTGCCCATAAATAGTCTGGTCTTTATAAAGATGCTCCTAAACTTTTTCATAAGACAATAGAGCTTGTTAAAAATCAGACAGAAAATATACAACAAATTATTTTTCAAAATCTTCATGGAAACTCTTATTGCTGTCTTCAAGAAAACTTTTTATATTCTATTTTGCAAGAATATGAAAAAGATAAAAGGGCTTATAGAAAAAGACTTATTTCTCTTCATAGCACATAAGGCAATTAAGAGAAGTAAATTCTGAAGTCAAACCAAAAATAAAAGCAAAATTAATTATGCTCATTAAATTTAACGCTGATACATGAAGTGGTTTAGTTGACGTTTATTTAATTGAGATTGAACCTCCAACTTCTATGCTAATTTTAAAATTTGAGTTAGAAAATGTTTTGCAAACTTCTAAAAAACCTATTTGTTCGGATTTACTCAATAGAATCAAAATTTGAATAGAAAAAAAAGGTTTTGAAAAAGTTAGGGGGGGGGGGGAAACAATTGCCCCATCGGCCCCTGTTCTTACTCCAGTTTTTAAGATTATGGGGTAAATATTCATTCCATTATATTCAAATATTTTAATGGAAAGAATATTTGTATCAAAGTTTGTACTAGAGTATATGAATATTAAGAATGCCGAAAAAATGAATAATTTATTAAAAACAAGAAAATACTATAAAACCATTTCCCAAAATCGCCCTTACTCCAATAGGTCAGAAATTTTTAGGACAGTCCTAGATTAGTATGTACAACAAATCCAAAAGTGAGCCAATATGAATTGAAAAAAAAAGCCATGGAAGCCTTTGTTGTTGTTATTTTTGCGATCTTTGAGTTTTGAGACTGGAACGCCATGTTTGAATGCAGCTTTTCTCAGTGACATATTGTTTTCTTTAATATCAGTTAATGAGGCTTGTATATCATCTTCCTTGAACGCACTTTTTTTTTAGTTGACATTTTGAAGTGAATGAGTTGAGTTAAATTGAGTGAGTGATGATTACATTGAGAAATAACAAAACAATTGATTTTATTGAGTAAGTGATGATTGAATTGACTAATAAAATAATAACATATTTTTAAATATACCGGAATTAACACCAAGTTAATTAGATAAAAATAGGCGCTTATTCACTCGTGTTCTGGGTAGTATAACACTTTCGCTACTTTTTTAAAACTCTATGTTTTTTTTAAAAAATTTCTGCAGCCCAAATATCTAAGTGAATTATTAGTGATCCTTAAAAGATGTTTATTTGCAAAAATTTTGAATCCAGCATAATTATTATGCTGAATCCAAAATTATTGCTTAAGGTGCTTATTATACCCTAACCTACCCTAAGTTCCTACGCACACACAAGAAACTTTTTGAAACTACAAGGAATAATAAAGTAACTAATTATAATCTTTCGTATAATTCATGGGAATTTTTAATGGAAGGCTTCTAAGTTATACGCACTTTGCCAACTTATAATTGTTATACTTTCAGTCTACGCAAGGGTTATGAATTCTTGATATCCTTAATTTCCAATATATAAAGAGGTGCCATTTTTTTGAAATTAACAAAAAATGTATTGGTTTTATTCACAATTTGAATAAAATTAGGCGTTGTGACCCTTGATTACTTGCTAGGTGCCATGTAGTACTGATATATTTTTTCTTCATAAGTAGTCTGGGTCTTAATCTGAGTCTCAAAAAAAAACCTTTTTGTAGAGATTTCAGAAATAAGAATGAAAAGATAAGTAGAAACAAATTGCTTCACTTTTATATTCAAAAGAATAACACTTTTGAACAAAAATTGATTCAGTCAAATTTTTTATGACATTTCGTTTAAATAATTTTTCATAAATGTTTTTATGAAAAAAATTCTAAATTTTAATATCATTACAAGATTCTAGTTCTTTTGTAATTGTATGTTTTTAGTTATACTGGAAAAAAAAGTTCTGAAAAAATTTAATTTTAATACAAAAATCGTAGCAATATGTTGTGTCACTTCGCAAGATGTCGTGTCACTTCGCAAGATGTCAAGTCACTTCGCACAATTATATATACACAATTTACAGGTGTTATCTTAGCAAGATGTCGTGTCACTTCACAAGATGTCGTGTCACTTCACAAGATGTCAATTAACAATTAACAAGTATTATACACTTTCTTCTTTGAAAAGTAAGATATAAAGGAATAATGAAAAATATTTTAACTTTCTCGCGATACTTGCTGTACCCACACTTTGTGTCATTATCTAAATCGGTTTATGTTCATATTTTACTATTTATGTTTAAATTATAATATATTTGTTATATAATACGAGTTAATGATATTTTTTTAAAAAGCTATTTACGTCAACACTTTCAAAAATTCGTAAGTAAATTTTTAAAAGTCTGCATTAATAAGATAATTTAATAATTAGTAGGGTGTTACTTTATGGTTTGTTTTATTATTCTATATAATTAGGGTGTAACCAGAGGCCTTCCCCCTAAAATCGCCTCTGGGTGTAACTTTATGGTTTGTTTTATTACTCTTTAAAAAATAAAAAATATGTATTACCAAAAAAGGCGAATCGAACGATATAAAAAAAATTGTTATTTTTATTTTAAGCTACAAAAAACTTAAGTTTTTTAAAAGCTTGTTTTTATCCGGAATTAGGGTACTGTAAACCTAATTCCAGATTGATACAAAATAGAAAAAACGCATAAACTAATTTAGCTAATTAACGAAACTATTATAAATATTTTATTTAAATTGAATTGTTTTAAATTATGTTATGGAAAAAAATATTCTAATGGCATTCCATACATATTAATTCCATAGTAGGATAATAGTCAATCACACAAGCGACGCAAGAGCCATTGAGCATCTGTGCTACTAACCAAATCAACACCGCAGGAATAACACGAACAAACGGGCTCTTTTATTGAAATCGTTTTTTTTTTTGTGCGTGTGTGTCTGTTTTAGATGGCTGAATTGCTTTCAAAAGTTTTTTTCGTTTCCTTTTATTACATTTTCTTCTTTTTGAGACGCAGAAGCAATTTGGATGTTTAAATATTTTTTTGGCAGCATGGATACTTACATTACATGTATCTGGATTTAAATTAACACATTTACATACACAAGATTATGCGTGAATAAATAATAATTATTAGGTAACCAAAAAAGTTCGTGCGGTTTTTGGTAATTGAATTGTTTTTAGCATTTTTTACAACACCCACATCGCACAAGGCAAGTAGCTTTGTTGCGTAATAGAACGCGTGTGTCACGCGCAGTTGCTGCATATATAGTGTAGGCTTGTAACGAGCTTACAGGAAAGGTTTTGTGTATAAAAAGGATGGCAACCCAACCAACGATTATTCGATCTTGCTTACTTTACGAGTTCAAACTTGGAAGAAATGCAACACAAGCGGCCAAAAACATCTGCACAGCATTTGGAGAAGGTACAGTAAGTAAACGCACAGCACAGAAGTGGTTTCAGCGATTCTCTTTGGGAGATGAGTCCATCGAAGACCTGCCGCGTTCTGGACGCCCATTGTTGGTTGATGAGGATGAACTGAAGGACGCTGTCGAGTCTGACTCCAGCCAAACTTGCCAAGAACTTGCAGTGAGGTTTGCTGTGAGTGTTGAAACCATCCGCCTGCATATGCATGCGATTGGGAAAGCGTGGAAGCTGAGTCGGTGGGTTCCGCACAAATTGTCGATCGACAACAAGAAGCAACGGCTTACGATCTGCACATCACTCTTATCACGCCACAATGTTGAGCCTTTTCTTGATCGTTTATTGACATGCGACGAAAAATGGATTGTGTACAACAATACCAAGCGTTGCTACCATTGGTTGTCCCCCGATGACCCCATCCCAAAGACACCCAAGCCCAATCTCCACGAGCGGAAGGTTTTGCTCTGCATTTGGTGGACTACAGCTGGTGTGGTGCATTACGAGCTGCTCCCAACAGGCCAAACCATTACTGGACTGGTCTATTCAGCACAGCTGCAACGAGTTCACGACCTGTTGCTTGTAAAGCAGCCTGCACTGGTGCACAGGAAAGGAGTTCTGCTTCTCCACGACAACGCGAGACCGCACACCGCTCGCGTGACTCAGGACAAGCTCCAAAGCCTTGGTTGGGAGAGTTTGCCTCATCCACCATACTCGCCAGACCTCTCCCCTACTGATTTCCATTTTTTCTTTACCCTGGGAAATCATTTAAAAACACAGCAGTTCAGAGACCAGGACGCGGTTGAAATGGAGTTGAAAGCTTTTATAGACTCAAAGGACCGAGAATTTTTTAGAAGTGGAATAAATAAGCTTGTTTTACGTTGGGAAAAGGTTTTAGATGGTAATGGTGACTATTTTGATGAATAAATGTACTTACTTTTGTCGTTTTGTGTGTTTTTATTATATACGGAAAAACCGCACGAACTTTTTTGGTTACCTGATACCTGTATCTGGAACTAGATATCTTTTTTTTTTTTTTGCCTGCTTCTGTCTTATTTTGAATTTATTTTTAGAAACAATGACAATATCGCTTTTTTTTTTTTTTGCATAATATTAATTAGCGTCACATTTAGCACTAAGTAGCGCTTATACAGTTTTTATTATATTTTCAAAACTTAGTTGTTTTTTTTCTTTTTTTTTTTTGTTAACATATTTTGTTAAACTTCAAGTTGAAAGCTAACGCAATGTTAAATAGATTTTCGAATTTTTTTATTTTTCATTTTTTTATTATTGTCTTGTGTTAAAGTTTATTTATAAAAATAAATAAATTATAAATTCGATATATTATGAAAGATACGAAACTTTTTATAAAACCGTTCGTAATTAGTTTCGTCTGTAATTAGTGTTCTTTGTTTTTACGGTATTTATAATACACGGGCAGAAATGAGGTTAATGAGTGACACAATTATACAAACATTAGTATAAATTGATGAGTGCAAAAATTACAGAAAACAAGATTTTATTACAGTATTATTTAAACAAAAGTCTAACAAAAAGATATTTTTACAACCTTTTATTTAACTTGCTTTCTCGTCGGTTTGTTTATTTTGGTGTCCGCGCAAAACAAATACGAGGTCAGCGGTAATAATAAAATAAATTGTTAAGAAAAGTAATTAGGAAAAAACAACGCAAAACATACTTTAATTTAGCATAAATAGAAGAAATCGTTCAGAAAAGTAATTAAAACAAATATTAAACTACAAAGTTTTAGCGTTTCCGTTTAGCGTATATAAACTTTCTTAGCAGATTAAAAAGTAAATAATAAAAATATATAATAAAACTTGAAAACAACATTTTAGAAATGGACTAAAAAGTAAAAACTAAAATATTTCATGAGACCCAAAGACTTTGGGTCTCATGAAATAGTTTAATAAGGCACTGTCTGAAGGCTCAACACCTACAGTTTGGAAACAGTCACACTTCACACCGTTGTTTAAAAAAGTCGTCTTGATGCCGCTAATTACAGACCAGTGTCTATCACATCAGCTCCATGAAGAGTAATGGAAAAGATTATCAGGGAACAGATAACTAAATATCTTGAAAAAACGAGCTGCATCTCACATAATCAACATGGATTTATGTCCGAAAAAGAATGCAAGTCTAACTTATTGGAGAGTGTCGACTACTTCACGAAAGAGTTAAGTAAAAGAAATTTTGTCGAAAAGCGAATATGATATCACGTAAAGCGAATATGATACTTGGTCAATTAAAAAAAACATTTAGATCAAGAGATATGAAGCTTTGGAGTAAATTATACACTACGTATGTTAGGCCGCACCTGGAATTCGCTATTCCGGTATGGTGTCCTTACTTAAAAGGTGACATTAAAGAAATCAAAAAAATTTAGCACAAAGCAACAAAAGTACCTCATGATTTAATAGGATTACCTTACGCTGAAAGGTGTCGGCGGCTCAATTTTATAACTTTGGAAACTCGCAGGAGACGTGGCGACTTAATCCAACAGTTTAAGCTAGAAAACGGTTTTGAGAGTATCAATTGGCATAATCCACCAATTTGCAGATCATCTTCCAACGTCCTAATGCGTGAATTCACATATAATAATGCTCGTCACAATTTTTTTACAAATCGTATTGTCAATGATTGGAATAACTTGCCGACAGCATGCAAAATCGTTACGTCAGTTAATGCATTTAATAATAGAATTGACAAGTATTTTTTCCTACAGCTGCAAACAGTGCATCTTTTACTGAAGATGAGCTGCACGTTTATTAATTAATTCGTGCTTTAGCAGCTACAAATATTGGCTTTTTAGATACTATTTGTCATAGATGTAAACTTTAATTAAACGAAAGCAATCTTTTTTTCCTTTTTCCCAAATTTGATATCAACTTACTTGCTATGAAATAACAATTGCTTTTTTTTACTTAAAGTTTATATTTCGCAAACCATAAACTTTTGTATAATTTGTTGGTTTTGTTTGTTTGTTTTTTAATTATTTGTCATTTTATCTACGAAAACTTATTTAAATATATTACTATTACTATTACAACCTGAAATATTTATTAAAGTCAATGACTAAAAGTGTTGGGCGCCAATAGAAGCAAGTTGTACTTAGTTGCCCAACATTTTCAGTCATTGACTTTAATGGATATTTTAGGTTGTGTACGTACACAAAGTCCTTGGGTCTCATGAAATAGTTTATTTTTTACTTTTTAGTCCAATTTTTAAAATGTTGTTTTTAAAAAGTTTTACATACTTTTTATTATTAACTTATTATGTTAATTGATAATTTAAAATGAATTCGAATTTTCACTTTTAAATCTTTTTTTCTTATGCAAAGTTAAATTATAAAGAAAATGCCTTCATATTTCATTCCCAGTTTTTAAACTTAATAGAATTCATACTTTCACCAAGTTTATTTATTTAGCCGTGTATTTTAACTGCTCATATCTATGCGGCTAATAAATATAAATAAATATAAATTAATATAAATTAATAAAACAATTTTCTAAAAATTTTAAACGATAAAGTAACTTTAAAGTGTTTTTCAAATTTAATAATAAAAGATTACATTCGAAGTTACTGTTTAGATATTATTATTTTTAGTTTTATCATTTCTTTAATAAAAGTCATTATTTGTGTAGATATTATATTTTTTAACCATATATTTTAGATTATATAAAATTCAAAAAGCTAATAAGCATGACGTATATCTATTTTAAAACTAAAAGTGATTTAGTTATTAGATTAGGTGCCGGTCCAACAAATGGTCTTCATATAAATTACTCACCGAGATGTTTTCGGTTAGTAATGAAAGTCCAAACTAACCTAATATTACTGGAGAAAGCACATCAGATCTTAAAAAAGAAAATCTAAACCATTAACAGAATCCCTTTTTTATTTTGAAAAAGAAGAAAAAGCTTTTTATGTTACACTAGCGAGCCTAACGGCTTCCGAAGGGTTTTTATTTAATTCGATTTATTCTTCAAAAAATTTAAGTGCTGCTCTCTATGATCCAGAAGTAATGTCAGTTAACACATTTCGTAATCATGTGGTAGAATACAGCAAAATAATTAGACTCGCTAAAATTTATCAAATTGAATAGCACAAGAAAACAAAATTTGGGACAAGAGAAAGATTTTATTAATCTTGGTATACATATATGTATATATATATATATTTGTTATCACTTTGCATATTCAAAAACAAATATAAATATATATTTATATTTTTCTTTGTATACTCAAAGTGATTTTACAATTGTTAGACGATCGCATACAGATAACAATATCTTGCAAAAATTATTTAAGTCTGAGTTTGGAAAACAACTGTCTTTAATATTGGATTGCAATACAAGATCGAGCAGCCTTCTGTTAGTGCATAGACAATCTTACCAAGTTAAATATTGTATATAAAAATGAGTCTTCTGCAATACCTGCGTAACGGTAGAGTTCCATTCAAGTCGAGGAAGAAATAGTTACTGTGCCTTTTTCATTTAAATGTCAAGAACGCTCAATTAAATTGATCAAAAAATTTAACTTTTTTTCACTGTTTTACTGTTTTAGTACAAGCATCAGTCGAATCTAATAGTACTTTAGTCCTTTAGTGCTTAGCTGCATTACTTTAGGTACTTTATTCAATAATTTAGTATGTCTTAAGGTATAAGAAAGGAAATAGATCGTGTTATTAAACAAGGGCAATCACTAATGATTAGATATGAGACTTTTTTTATCAAAAATACATAAAGAAATGACACTTTTTAAAAACTGTAGTACACGTAGTGAATATTTAGGAAGAGCTTGTTCAATTCTAATGAAGCCGACAAATGTTGAGGCTGAGTGAACCTTTTTTTCTGGAAGATTAATAAAAAAACTTTAAATGCATCTATGTGTTTCTGAAGTCACATTTTAAAGCACACAAAACGTAGTGTACTTCTTTATTCCTTACAATACTTTTTTAGAATTATTTGACATGTTAAACTAACATGTTTTCTTTCCGTGGAAAAGACTTCCGGGATTAAAATCCCAACTAGAAAGTAATCAAGGGTCATATTGCGCATACCTTTTTTAGTAAGTAAATGGAACCAACGGTTTTTAAGTTAACTTTAAACAAAAGTTTACCTATTTTTATGCAGGAAACTGGAGGTACCAAAAAGATATCAAAAACATATAAGCTTAGTGTACACCCTTTTGGTATTTTCCTAATTTGTTAACATTACTACTTTTATTAAAAAAATAAATTAAAAAATAAATATTATCATACGGCAATTTATAAAGTTTCTACTATGATTTTAAGATTTCCTTACCTTAGTTGAATCCGCCCGAGCTAATGTTGAAATAGCTGATGCAAAAAGCAAAAGTTTCCAATTCATCATGTGCTTGTGTTTTCACGTTTTTAAAGTTAACACTATATAGTATTAAAGTTAACTACTAAATTCCAATAAATTATTTTTAATTTTTTTTTAATGTGTCCTTATAAATTCTTTTTTTTTTGTTTACTCACCTGTTAATTCGTTTTGACTTTTTTGTTGCTCGTTGAAATTAAAATGCTAAGTAACAACGAAATTGAAAAGTTCCGTAATTGTTCTTTAAAGTATCAATATAACACTTTCTTGCATTATTGGTATATCATGTCAAACAAACGTCATTAACCATTTTTATTGTTAAACACTTAACATGTTTTCTGTTTAAAAAGGCATTCAATTTGACCCATTAAACACTTTACTTATTTTGATATTTAGCTAAAGTTTCAATAGGTTTTCCCTTCCGTGATGCCTTTGATACAAGTTGTTTATAAATCATTTGCTATTTATTAGCAGATTTTAGGTATTGCAGTGTAAACAGTGTTGCATATATGGATAGAGAAGGTGTCAAACGTTTAATCTCTTAAATCTGAAGCAACCGCTCAGATTTAAGAGATCAAACGTTCAGATTTAGCGCCAAAGCTACTTTATAACAGATTTTCCAAATGCATAAAGTTTTAGTCTGAAAAAAGAAACTTAACTGTTTAAAAATATTTCTAGTTGCAGATAAATTTTTTTAGAAATCAAAACAAGAGCAAAATTTTAATATTTCATTTTGAAACAATTTGGAGGAAAGTATGTAAGTTTTATGAACTGATAGAACTGTAGCGACTGCTCTTATGGCAGCTGTTATTTTGTTCCATCTATTTAAATGTTTTTGATTTATTTTTATTTTTTTTCAAATACCTTCAACCGAGGTAGAAAAAAACCAAATAGATTAAACGTTAGTTGATTTTGATAGTTCTAAATTGTTTAGAACTATCAAAATCAACTAACGTTATACCATTATGAATACTAAGTTAGAATAATATCTTAGAGGCTTTTACAATAAAAATAGATCTTGCTATTCTGAATTCCACCTTTTTCATATCTAAGAGTAATGTTTTATACCTTTAGAAGAACTCTTTAAATTATTTGAACCGTACTGTTACCTTAAATAAGTAGCATATACGTTGTTATGCAGTTTACCGTATATTTGAAATAAACAGTTTTAGATTACTAATTTATGCTTTTCTGAAGTTTCTTAAAAACAAACAATTAATAATGTTTGTATTTAAAGATTTTATAACCATAGCCAATAACCATAGCCGTAGACAAGTAAATCAGGCAAAAAAAAATATTTATTGATTATTTACTATTGATTCTCCAAAAAGTAAAATAAATACTTAAAGTTATAAGATATAGTTTTAAATTCAAGGACTTAAAGTTAAATATATGTTTTAACTTTAACAAGTTTTAGCTAGTAAAATGAAAAATTTATTTTTTTATTATGCGCGCCAACATGGCGAGATTTTATTTTTTTGACAGAATTAACTTATTTTTGCATCACAGCATCACTCCCTTTGATTTCAATACTGTTGAAAAAGAAAACTCACAAATAATTTGTTTTGCAACGATAAAACTTTTGCGTAAACAAAGAGCAGCCGTTTTGAACGATGGTCTAAAACATTTTCTACTTGAAACTTTTAAATGTTGATTTTTTTATTTACTTTGATGGTTTACTTTGATCCTATCAACTAACAATATTTTCTGAATGTTATGGAGCACCAAAAAGACCAATTAGTTGCTTCACGAAATAGCACATTTAATGAAAAGGTTCCTTCAGTCATACTTACTTACTTTTTATGGTCAGAGCGGGCATAGAGCTTCAGACATTACGATTCTTATATATTTTAGAGAACTTCCTCTCGAATATAAAAGAAAAATAGACAGATTGATAAGTTTTTATGAAAAAAATTTTATTAAAAAAGGCGATACTGAATTAAAAAAATTAATTTTCAGAAATGTTTTAAAACCATACACATTGAAACGCCGTGGTTAAAGCGCTCGCGCCAGAATCAAAAGATTAGAGCTTCTATGCCTGTTCTAGCCATATAAACGGCATTCGTAAAAAAGACGTGTAAACTTTCTAGTTAATTTATTGCCCTTTAACAATGTTTTATAAAAAATTTTATAATTAACGAAATCAATTTTATTGATTTGAAGATAAAAAGTAAAAAATAAATAGTAATAATTAAAATAAAATAAAAAGAATAAATTACAACTAACAACAACTTATTTATACTTATTACTTATTAAGTCCTCATTAATTTTACTATGTAGTAAACAACTTTATTTAAAGTAGCTAGAAACCTTGTGAAAAAAATAATAAATACAGAATTTTTCTTTTTTAATTTCCAACTGTTATTACTTCGAACGTGCGGCTTCGAACGTGCGGCTTCGAACGTGCGGCTTCGAACTGTTTTTACTTCGAACGTGCGACTTGACTCTGATTATTAGTAACAACGCACGTGTAGAAAAGGTAGTAGAGGGGTGAAAGCCCCCTTTTTATTTAGTTAGAAGTAAGATCACTACCGCCTCTCCCCTATAAATATTTAACTCTGGCTGCTTTAGTAACCTCTTTTAACTGCATGACCATCATACAAGCTGAGTATTATACTGTATATTTTGAAATATGTTCAATAAGTATTTTATGTGTGTTTAGTTTTAAGCTGAGGATATCATGGTTGGAATTTGCATTCAGCTGAATTGCAATTCAGCCGAGCTCTCAGTAATTCAACTGCTGAAAAAGAGTGAATAGTTATATGTTGAGAGGTTTCAAGAATAACTGAGCATTCTGTTGGATTGGTTGAAAACCTTGCTCTAAAACCACTAAAATGTGTGGAAACAAGATGTCAAAAAATAAAACTTACAAAGACGATAAATTAATTACTCGTGAAGCTAAAAACAATTCGTTTATCTCCAGCAGCAATATTAAAAAATTAGAGTTTAATGCACGCACAATTAGAGGGCGTTAACTTAAAGCAAGTTTTTATCCTGGATCACTAAGAAGTTTACTTTTATTGAACAAACAACATATAAAAGCCAAAAAAAATTTTTGTCATTAATACAAAATAAGGCACAGTTTTGTAGATAAAATCTAAAACTAAAATTTTTGGATTAGATGGTATTCAGTTTGTCTGCAGACCACCAAACAAAGAGTTTGACCCACATTACACCGAAAGAACAGTAATGTTTGGTGGGGGTACCGTTTTGGTGCTGGGGTGTTTCTTGTCATCTGGTATCGGTCCTATTTCCTAATAACAGATACTATGACAACAGATATTTATGCTAATATACTTTAAAAAATAATGCTTCCTTATGCTAAGGATAACATTCCATTGCTTTAGATGTTTTAGCAAGATAATCCAAAACACACGGTTTCTATTGTAAAGAGATGGTTCCAAAAAATAGTACAAGACAATTGGATTGGCCAGTACAATCGCCAGATTTAAATCAAATAGAAAATTTTGGTATTAAATCAATTGCAAAAAAATATAAACAATGATTAGTGTGTTTAGCTGTGTAAATACATTTACTTAATATAAAATCAACTTGATATAAAAATTAATGACAGTAAAAGCATGTTTAGCTGCATGAATAAATTTGAGTTGAAGCAATTTATTTAACTATAATGTCAACGCTAACATTTTAAACCATTTGTTCCTACAAAGTTCTCTTCTCCCAAAGGCATCATTTTCTTTTTTTTTTTTTTTTTTTCTCTTCCAGAAGTAAATTTTCTCTTCCAGAAGTAAATTTTTCCCCCGAAAGGCAAGTTCTTTGATTTATAATTTTATTAAAATCAATTAAATATACTATAAACATTTTTTAAAAAGTCTTCCAACAAAGTAAAAAATATTTAAGCTAAGACATTGTTTCCAAATAAGAAAAAAAAAAAAAAATCAACGAAAACAATCAAAGTAAGTGCAAAAAACTCCCTTGCTTAAGTATTTTTGTGAATGGCACATTGAAAGACATATTAAATTGAATAAAGACCAACGATAATATAATAATGATAATGATAATAAAATAATAATAATAACAATAATAAAAATAGTAATAATAATAAAAAATATCAAAACAAATAAAAAAGAATACAAAAGAAAATGGAAAAAAAAACAGCAATGGGTAAGCAGCAAGTGCCTACTTTGCTTGCATTTGATAGTACAAGCAAAAATACTTTCGATAACTGTCAAAGTTTCTGTTTGTAAAAAAATTTTTTTAAACTTTTGTTTCCTAATTGATATCGAAATTTAATTGAGAGAGATTGAAATTTAATTGAGGGAGTTACAAGCTTTATGATTTTACTAACAAATGCAAAAATTTTACTTTGTTTTTGCTAAACGTTTAATATAAAAATTACAATTTTATATATTGACATCTTGGTTTCTCACAAATAGTAAAATTCTTGAAAAATGCTTGATTTAAGTTTTGAAAAATGGTTAAATGGTTAAATGGTTAAGTTTTTATCAAGAAGTTTTGATTGGAATGAATAGAATTTAAAAAATTTATGTTTCTGTTATTTTGCATAAAATCAAATTAGTAAATCATGTAATATACAATTCAATATAATATAATTCAAAATAAGCTGTATAAACCTTTTTAATTTTATAATAAGTTGTGTTTTGACAATAAATATCAGGGCCCCAGACCTTGGCCTTGTTGGCCCTAAATGTAAGACTTTGTAAAATAAAGATAATGTTAATATTGTTAGCTTTCAAAATTTTGTTCAAAATTTTATTCATTTTATTTACAAACGTGTTTTTGTTTACTGAATCGATTGCATCTTGCGACAATAAATTCCAATCGCCTATTACTCTATAGCTTAGTTTCAAATAATTGTAGGAATGTCCTACAACAGTTGCACAACAACTTTATTTTATAATAGAAACATTCTCGAGCGTAACTTAACGTCAGTTCAACACGTCAGTGCACAACTTAACGCCAGTTAAACAACAATGTTTAAAATAGAAACAACTTGATTTCTGTATAAATTGTTGTACAACAATGTCGCACAAATGTTTGACAATATTTGAAAACAAATGTTGTCCAACATTTAAAACTAATAAAATACAACTGTTGAATACCAAAAATGCTTGTTAAACGTTTAATACTGAAAACAATTTTTAGCTCAGTGTTAATAAAGTATTTTAACCAATTTTTTATTTTATATGTATATATATATATATATATATATATATATATATATATATATATATATATATATATATATATATATACATATATATATATATATATATATATATATATATATTCCAGAATGAATACCCATCCAATACCAAACTTTATTGAAATAAAGCTTCAAAATTAAGAGATAATGAAAGTTAAAAAATAATTAAAGTTGAGGGATGGTCAGGGATAGGTGAAGATCAAAGGTAAGAGATGATCAAAGTTAAGAGATAATAGACTGGGTGAATAAAAAAGAGCAATTGCTTTTACTCAGTAATTGGTCAGCTTTACGTGAATAATAATTTCAGCAGTTTTGTTTAAGTTTTATTCACGTAAAGCTGAGCAATTACTGAGTACATTGCTTAACTCTACGTGAATAAAAATTTGTGCAAAACTGCTGAAGTTTTAATTCACGTAACTGACTAATTACTGACTAATTACTGAGTAAAAGCAATTGCTTTTTTTTATTCACCCGGCCTATTGTCTCTTATCTTTGATCATCTTTTAACTTTGATCATCTCTTACCTTTTATTATTTCTTATCTTTGATTATCTCTTAACTTTAATTATTTCTTAACTTTAATTATCTCTTAATTTGAATTATCTCTTAATTTGAATTATCACTTAAATTTGATTTTACCTTGGGGTTTTTTATGCCCTGATGTTCTTCATCCCTCGTTTTCATTTAAAGTAAAAGTTTAATTGGTTATCATTTTTTCTCAAACATTTACACAATCATTTACAACCATTAAATGTTAAAATAATTTAAAATTTAATTTAAAATACACTTAATGCTCGTCAATGTAAATCTAAAGGACAAAAAAAAATTATTAGGATGTTAAAAAAAAATTGTTTTATAAATAAACCAAATTTTAATTGACTCAAAATAAAAAAAAAATTAATTGGCAAAGGGAAAGCAAAAAATAAATATTTCTAATGTAGACGATAGCGGAGAAATAAGAAGGACTTTTTAAAAAGTAAAGAGTCCACAATGAAAAAAAAAGAAGCAGTAAATATGACAAAATAATAATTTAATATAAGAATCAAGAAAAAAAAACGCATCTTTCAATAGCAGTAGAGAGCACCCTCTAAAGATGTTTTTCCATTTAAACAACTATCGCAGGCGTGCTGACCAGAGAGAATTTTAAATTTGTTCTTTGGACAAAATAATCCGAACTATTTGGTTCATATCCAGCTGGACATTTTTCGCAAAAATAACCACTAAGTCGTGGTGAAGATCCTTGAGGACAAGCTTGGCAAGGTCTTGAGAGCGGAAATTCATTTAGTAGTATTTGATCTATAAATATTCCATTATCACTGCAACAATTTTCATCTTTTGGTCGGTCAGCACTTTAACCAAGACTAAACTTTGGTTTGC
Organism: Hydra vulgaris; assembly: GCF_038396675.1. Lineage (NCBI taxonomy): Eukaryota > Metazoa > Cnidaria > Hydrozoa > Anthoathecata > Hydridae > Hydra > Hydra vulgaris. The sequence goes on from NC_088929.1 coordinate 29,645,291, forward strand.
TCTTCAATTTAGTTTGAAAGCAAAACCCTGCCGTTGCTTGAAGAAATAACTTCGTTTCGGAATAAATTTTAGGTAAAATTTATTTGAGCGAAGTTCTACGCGCCATTTTGAACCATCTAATCGAGGAAGTAGTTCACCATTTATTACACCGTCTACATTCAACCAAAAAGTCGTTGCTTTTTTATTACAAGATTTAATAGTGTATGGATTATATTGAGAACATTTTGACTGGTTTTTTCTGTACTGATTTTTTACTATAAGACCACCTTCAAACATGTATGATTTTCCTTGTAATTGATTATCCAATAAAGTTAGTTTTATATTAACTTCGTGAGAAAAATTGAGAGCTGGAGAAAGATGTATGTTTAGCTTCTTTAAAAAGAATGGACCTTGCTCATATTCAGAAATCCATTTGTTTTCCACAAGCCAATCTTTATTTGGAATACTTAAATATGCAAACCCTTTTGTAAACTTTGTATCTGCATCGTATAAAGTTGAAAGATCAATAGTATTGTTTTCACCAGTCATAGTTGCTGGGATCAAAAAATCACCTTTTTGGTAAAACAGTTTCGACATTGACACATTGCAGTCGGAATAGTATTGATCAAAACTCCTAGATCACCACTTGGATTTGTAAGCAAATCTGTACACACTGGTTTTTCGACGCCATGATTCATGTATGTCAAATAGTTACATCCATTTTTAATAATTATAAATTTATGATACCTAATAAGATATAGAGCTTCATATTCGTTAAGGAGTTTATAGAGCTGATTACTAGACGAACTTTTCATCGAAGTTTAAAGTTTGTTTGCTGCATCTTTAGCAATCGTAGCTCTAACAAATTTAGAAAAGCTTTCCAAAATTGTTACTTCTTGCGTTGCAACTTCTTCAAACAAAGATATCAGTATTGAAGCAGTCACCTTAGTGTTAGGTCATATTCCTTGTTTCGCCGCAATGCCAGCTGCAACTGTTCCAGATTCAGTATCAGGATTTTAAATAACTTTGCAAAACTTCTCAATCATTTGATTTAAAACAGCACCAAATTCACTTATTTCACTTGGAGATATTGCTGGTGAATAATTATCAACGTGTTCAGAAAATTTAAGGAGCTGCTCATTTGTAAATTCCCTGCTTTTTTCGATTGATTTAAAAAATTGCTTAATAGTTTCAAATGTCTCTTTGTTATTATTTATTTTGACAGAGATTTGTTTTACAAGATTATATATTTTTGGAATAAAATTTGACTTAAGGTAATCTACTTGCTTAGTAAGCACAGCTTGTTTTGCCACCTCACTTAGTGCCACTTTTATGTCAACTGCTGATGTTTCACTTCCAGTTAACCATTTATTTGGATTAAAGGCTTCCACAATACGTAGAGCAAGAGCTGCAGTTTTAGAAATCATATCACTTGCTGAAACACCTAATGCAAGTGCCATTATAGAACTAAATTGATCTGAAAATTTTAAGGACACATATTCGCATCGAGATTTTAGTTTTAGCCAAATTTTCATTGCGCTTTCTTTATCTGTATTTGCAGTCTGCTCATCAAATCGAGCAAGTCTGCTGAAATATTCTCCCAATTTAGTTGAGAATGTTTGACCTAAGTTATTAATATCATTTTGTATATTTTCAAAGCTTCCTTTAAGAAAGTTATAACTAAGAAGTCCTAAGTGGTTAATTTCAGTATATAAGATTATATTAATTTTCATTTCCGATTTAGCGAAATGTTTAATTTTGTTCAAAACTTCTTTAACTTTACAAAACTCTGAATAAACTGGATTTGGAGTACTGCAATTCCAACTTCGGCACTCCGCAGTGAGTTCACTGATTGCTGCTTCCACTGATTGATTAACTTCAATAGTTGAGCCGTGAACTTTTTTTTTTTACAATATCCATTAGTTTAAACGGTGAACACTGAGCACACTGAATACTTGCAACGTGTGCTGAGCTAGTTTTTGAAATTTTTATTTGACATTGTGCTAATAAACTTTCTGTTCCGTTACAAACAATTGACGTCGAATAAAAAATAGATGATATCTGCCCAACATTTATTTTGTAATTGTAAACAGGGACAGGAATTTTAAATTCTGCCCCGTATAGATGGTTACAAACTACTTGAGCTGCTTGAAAGTTCCATCCATCGGCGCATATTGGAATGGGATCAAAAAATACAATCCCCACATTTTATTATTTTCTAAGCTAAACGGTGTTAACTAAAGTAGTTTTGGTGCTAAGCAAATTACAGCTGCTCCCTCTGTTGGGCCACAATTGTGGTATGTTTTATGGTTGCAATGTTTAAGACTAGATTCTCCACCCGTACAATTAACCCCAGCCATAAAAAAATCTGTTGAAACTATTTCATTTTTCCATCCTATTGCAAGTGTATCTGAAGGAAAGTTCAGCGTTCTGCAAACAACTTTAGCGTTTTGGTTTGTCCAGAAATCATCACATATTGGCCTACCAAATATTTCCACAGTTCCGTAGTATGTGTTATCTAAAAATACCATTAGTTCAAAGGTTATAAAAACTTTATTATAAACATACTATAAAAAATATTGGTTGTAAAGATACATATTTAAAGATATTTAAGAGTATTTTACCAATTTTTTTAATGGAGGAAATTATAAACTTATTTAAAGGCAAAATTGTTTTACGCAAATAAAGTTTCTCATATGACACAAACACACACACACACACACACACACACACACACACACACACACACACACACACACACACACACACACACACGCACACATTTACTCATTTTTATGCAGTGCTTATAGTTAGACAGGATTCCATTCCATCAATTTCTTATAAAGTTTAAACGAATCTGCCTCTTTTTTAATTATTAGTGCTAATAATTTAAAAATTGAAAATTTGACAATTTTTGTTTAACAAGTTTTGCTATTATTTATCTAGCCGACCGCTACAATACTTTCAAGTTACGATTTGTCTTAAACTGGTTACAATTGGTAACAACGTTACATTCATTTATTTTTTTATTACGTACATTTGTTAACACATAATATAATGCATTTTTATTGTATACATTGTATAACGCGTAATGATAAATACGTTTATTTATAAATATTATGTAGGGCCTCCTAATGGAGGGGAGGGGGAACTAGGTACATTTTACCTAGGCACACGGACCCATGCAACCCCCAATAAAAGATTTTAGTAAAATTTTCAATAATCATATAGAGTACTACTCCTTTGAGAAATTTAAAACAAAATCTAAAAGACTCTTATTACATATAAAATTTATTACAACAGACTTCAAATATTTATTATTCTAAATTTAATTCAATTTAGGAAAACAAAAACGTTGTTATTATCACTAAACTATTTTACCGTATTAAACATTCAAAGGAGAACCTGTTGTACCTTTGACCACGTTGTACCTTTGGTCTCTCTACTCTGTCGGCTTACTATGTGCCATTTGAAATAATAGTCCATGACGACTCTTCTTACCGTTAAACATTATACTTGGGATAGATGGTATCGATCCACAAGTAATTATATGTTTTGGCTTTTAAAAAGTAAATATTTGTGTAAATCTTATTCTAACTTTAAAACTGTGATAAATTGTTGTTTGATTCATCTACGACATTATAAACATTACCCAACATCATTTTTTTGTTATGGAAAAGTTTGGATGATTATGTGTGACTGTAAATGGAGATAAAGACGATAATTGTTAAAAAAACCCATCTCGTGTACCTTTGACCAGACTAGGACGTTGTACCTTTGACTGACAAAAACTGTTTTCTTGGTAATTTGCGGACTTTAATAGGGCAAATTTATAAAATTTATTATCAACTTTATTAGACGTCTTTGCTTTATTGTTTCTAGTATTATCGTAATGAAACAGTTCCATTGAATTTTAATGCAATTCACTTTTTATTTTTGGACCACTACTACACTTAGAATAATAAATTTTGCTAATTTAGTTAGTTGGACAGCTGAAGTAATATTATTATCAAGTTTATTTTATTACCTAACTTTTGCAAAACTTTAGGGAATTAAATGTATAAAAATAGTTAATTAATTATGTTAATATATTTTAGTTTTAAAATGCCAAGGAGCGAGGTTGGTGTTTTTCGCAAAAAGATTTTCCAAACGGATATGCTTTATGCAGTGAATTTTGTGCTTCAACAAAAAAAGAGTTTAAGTGAAGCTGCAAGGCATTGCAACATTAAAGAATCAAGTTTGATGTATTAGTTGAAGCAAAATAAATCTGTTAGTTGCAAATATTTATATTCACATACCAAACCTAAGAAAATATTTTCAACAGAAGAAGAATTAATTTTGGTAAACTTGCCCATAATGCATATTTGTAGCTTGGCAGATGCTACAAATATGCATTATGGACTTACATTAAAGCAGATAAGGTCCTTTGCATATGAGTATGCTTTAGCAAATCATAAAAAAATTGTAACTTCATAGATGAAAAATAAATGTGCAGATGAACAAATGGCTGCAAGATTTTTGCAAAAGATATAATAACAAGCTATCTCTATGTAAACCACAACTTACAATTATTGGTAGATCTTCTGCATTCAATAGAAAAGCCGTAAGAATTGTATATAAAAATTACAAAAATGTTTTAGATAGTTATCATTTTGACTCATCAAATATTTGGAACTGTGATGAAACAGGAATTACCACGGTCCACGTACCGCCAAAAATTCTAGCTCCAATTTCTCGAACATTTTATTAGTAATGTGCGACCATCAATTAAAAAACCTGTTCTTTTATTAATGGATAATCATGAGAGTCATGTAAACATTTCTGTTATTGAGTTAGCAAAATAATCGGGCATGGTTTTAATGACATTTCATCCTCACACAACCCATAAAATGCAACCTCTCGATTGTGGTGTTTTTGCACCATTTAAAGCTTTTTATAACAATGCTATGAATAACTAGATAGTATCACCAGAAAATTCTGGTAAACCAGTTACAATACATGATATATCTTACCTTTTTGGTCAAGCTTATCCTCAGGCTTTTGTATCAAATAATATTATAAACAATTTGAAATGTAATGGATTTTATCCACTTAATGAAAATATTTTTACTGACACTGACTTTTTAGCTGCAAATGTTACTGATAGGCCAATAGTGAAGTTTGCATTTCTAATGAAAGTATTGATGTTAAAACTGCTCCATCCAGTTTACCATCAACATCATCTATTGTTTTAGAGAAATCCCTACTGTGAGTTAAGCATTAAAATCATTTATTATTTTACCTGAGATAATACGACCTCATCTTAGAGCCAAATTAAGAAAAACAAATACTTCAAAAATAGGTAAGAGAAAATCACGTATTTTAACTGATACACCTAAAATTAAAGTTAATCTAGATTCAAAATCTAATACCCTACAGTTTAAAAAGTCCTCTTTAAACAAAATAAAATAAAATGGTAAAGCAAATTATTTTTAGTCAGTCTGACACGTGTTTAAATAAGGAAAGCTCTGATGAAATTGATTTTTGAGTAAATATACTTTATAATGAAAGTGAAATTGTTTATGGAAATTTTTTTATTGTCAAGTTGGGCGGAAAGAAATACTCTAATATTTATGTAGCAGAAGTTATAGAAGTTGTTGGTATAGTTTACAAAATTAAGTATCTTAAGAAATCAGGAGACTTTTGTAACAAATTTATAAGAGAAGATGACAATCTTTATGATGTGGTACTTGAAGATATTATTATGAAACTTCCACCACCAAGTATTGGTCAAGGATCATCTAAATGTCTGCATCTTATGTTTGATGTTGATCTGACTATTTGCAATAATTAATATATTATACTCTTTTATTATTGTATTATTTGTTGTCATCATTAAAATATTTCTTATGAAAAGCATTATGATCATATGTAAATGAATAAAGACCGCCAGCTAATACAAGTTATAAAAATATATTTTTGCTCTTTTCTTATCTAAAATAATAAAAATGACTGTATATATTAGCATGGCTTACTTAAATTACCATTTAAGTAACATAAGTAGGCCATGATATTAGAAAACATGTTTTGTACAATTAAATCGCATTTAAAGTTTTGGACCTTAACCCTAATTATTTCATGTAAGTAGCATCTAATTATAGAAAATATGTGACTTTATCTAAATAGTTATAATAACTAATTTTATTCAAAAAAATCAGTAAAATTATTAGTAATACTGACTGTGTATCGAAACTTCGATACACAAGTCTTGATTGTAAGGATTAATTTTTCTAGTTTTTTTTAGACAATTAGAATTAATTACAAAATAAATAGATTAGAATTTGTTTTTTTATTGATATAAGGTAGGCCAGAAGTTGCTATATAATATATAACAAGCTAAAATATTAAAGAGGTTCAAACATTGCATGATTTTTTAATAATGACATTTTGGTCAAAGGAACAATGTGCTTTGGTCAAAGGTACAACGTACGTGTTGTACCTTTGACCAAAGTCAAAGTTACAACACGTACTTGGTCGAATGAAAAAAAAGTCCTAAGTATAATTTTTGAGCAAAATATGAGAGAATATTATATAGTTTGAATGGTTTAAATTTAATCAATGGATTAGGCAAAAAACGTCTTGAAGCAAAAAATGGTCAAAGGTACAACATGTTCCCCTATTGAAAATGTGCATGCATTAATATATATGTATGTTTATATTGCTTTTATTTTAAATCAGTAGAAATATACTATAGTCTCATATTTTTATAAAGACATTTTTAGCATTTTGCAAAATTTATATTTCTTTTAAAAGGGATTATGTATAGGCTATATTTGCTTTTATATAAACACAGATAATATGTAAACGGGGCTCGGTGATAAGACAATTTATGTCTTCTTTTTACTCCGGCCTAAATTTATATATATAGTATGTATTTATTCTAAATTTATCAAATAGCAAACTTTCAAGCGGGTAAATTATCAAACGGAAAAAAAAAGGAAGATTATTTGCATAATTGTACGCGAAAAATTTTAGACAAAATCGAAGATATTTTTTTTCTGTAAGATATTTTGTAAAATTTTCAGAATTTTATAACATTAAAGAAAAATATTAAATAAACAGAACAACTAAAAGTAAAGTTAAAAGAAAAAATGTTCTCGAGATATTTGAAAATAAAAACTTTCATAAGTTATTGAAAAAAAAAAAAAAAAAAAAGAAACAATTTTTAAGTTTTAACAATTTATGTTATTGGAATTGTTTATATTGTAGTGCATTTTTGTCTATTGTTTATGCTCTCGTGTCATTTTGTGCGTTGTTTATTTTGACGTGTTCATATAAGTTTTGTTTATATTGGCGTGCATTTTTTTTTTTTTTTTTTTTTTTTGTGGTGCAAATTATTTTTATTATTGTTGGGTTTTACATTTGTTGCTATTATTCAAGTGATTTCATATTTTTTTGTCTCATCATAATATTTAAATATATCTTTTTTTATTTTTTATTTTCTATCACCGTTCTGATGGTTAAACGTTGTGTTATCTCATTTATTCATTATCTCTCATCTCGCCTCATTCACTTTTTCTTTTTTTGTTATTAGTCTGGCTTTTTCTAATTGTTATTGTTCTTCCTTTTATTATAATTATATTTTGTTCACTATCTATATTATTACTTTTTGTTGTTTGTTTGTTTTTTGCTTTATTTGTTTATTTTATTAAGGTGTCACTCCAATCACTGTAAGTGACACCGAACCTAATTTTGTAAAATAATTGGATAAAAAAATATGAAGTGAAATTGAAATTTAGATTAAGTTAAATGAAAATTTCACAACTTCTATTTTTTCTGCGTGGAAGGACTGATTGCAATTGCTCAAATTTAAATGTAGTTAAAATTTGAATTACATAAAATTTATCCGAACAAAAGACTTGATTTAAAACATCAATGTTACGTTACACGAATCAGTTACGTTACTCTCATTCCAGCACTTTGCAAATATTATTTCTAAATACATTCATTCCAATTATATTGATATTGCAAAATTGCATTTAATTCCTTTTCCCTTTAATTCCTTTGAGAATTAAATTATATATAAAAAATTCATTTCGATTTCAAAACAAATGAATAACTTTTTTATTTTATTTAAAAATAACTAATACACATCTTAGAGTAAAAACGTCCAGTTTTCGAAAGCATGATTCAGGCTCCCAAGGCAGAAAAAAAGCTGTAGAAAAAGTTGTAAAAGAATACAAGAACAAACGCACATTAAAATAATGCGACTTCGATAAAAATCAAAAATAAAGAAGAAATCAAGGTATAGGTTACTAGCTATATTTTTTATTCACAATCTTATATTCATAATTTTTTTTTTTTGTTCTTTATTACAATATTTAATACTATATTTACAAATATATCAATAAGAAAAATTACATGCAAAGAAATCGTTAAAAAAAATGAATAATAAAGAGTAAAGATAAAGAACACGGATACTCAAAGATGACCATTCAGGTCTTGTCACCGAGAACCGCTGTTGAAGAACTTTAAACCTAATTTAGATTTTAGAAAAAACAAAAATAAATAAATACAAATTGTAAACTTTTCTTCAGTTATGGTCTTTATGGCTTGAATTAAAATACCCATTCTCATAACTCAAGCGAAAACAATAATATCATAATATTCTTGGTAAACAAATACGTCTCACTCGCACCTATACGATTACTGATTCTTGTTACTCAAATGTATCTTACAATTACACCAATCTTAATTGTTAATTAATTAATAAATAAACGAAAATAATAAGAATATGATTGCACTAGGTACACCCAAATGCACTATAAGGTTGTCCAAAAGATTGTGAAGAAGAATTTATCAAATGTTGGTGCGTTTACGTTTACGCTTCCACCGACAAAAATGCTAAACCACTATCAAAGGATGGTTAACTTCCAAAAGTATCATACATACAATATTTGCAGATACATCCATTCACATACATCAATTTCTTTGTTTGTTTTTTTGTTTTTATCTTTTTATATATTTTTTTATTTCAAAATTAAATTCAATATTAAAAGTATATACCGTTCGTAATCGTTCGTAATACAAATTATTTACAAATATTACGAATTAAAATAAAAATTAAAGCAAATAAGTAAATAATAAATGACTACTGTACAAATAATCTCAGTGCAACTTTTAACAAAATTCAAATAATGGTGTTTAAATACAGTTTCTCACATAAACTTTAAATCAATATTGTATAAAAGTAAAATATAAATGAGTGATGACAAAACTGGTTATAGTTAGAAGTATTTCATTCCAATACTGTAAAAATAGTTCTTTTGTTTTTATTAGACGGACCATGAACCCTTGAGTCTAAGAAATCGGGTGAGTTTGAGACGCATTCTTATTATATGAAAGACCTGCAGATATTAAAGACATAATTTAATATCTGTAGATTCTAAAAACATATCATTAAATATCTACAGGTTTTAAATTAGACCACAATTCTCAAATGCTTTTTTTAACTTAGGATCAAGAGGCAATTCAATTAGGTGATCAAGCAATTGGAAACGACCCTTTTTTGTGAAAGAGGGTTTTATCCAAAGTTGAACGCGATTTAGTCATACAAATTGGACTACCTTAAAATCCGACACTTTTTCTTAGAAATTCTACAAACAGAAAAGTTCCTGTCTCCGTTTTTTCGAAACATCTCTCAACGGAGAGAAGATTAACAGAGGCATCGGAACTGCAAAAGCTTTCGTTTTGTTTTCCCTGCTTTATTTTTGGACAAAAGCATAGTTCTGGCCCTGGATTTCAGTCTTTCGTCTTGATGTGGAAGGGCAAAATAAAAGATAATTGGCGAAAGCTAGGAGAAAAGATTAAAAGCCGCCAGTGTAATGTTTAACACAGAAATCACTACATCGCATGGAAATCAGCCTTTGAAGCCTTAAAAAATCAGACCGGGATTGAATCAGAACTTGAGAACAAAGTCAATAAGAGATGAGGCATCTAAGTGGTATGAAATTTTACGTTGCGTTCTGGACGTCTCATAATGGAGTTAATTATGGCATGTGGTAAATCTGTTTTTCTGCTATTATGGAAGCGGTTCACACAGCCATTTATTTTTCTATTGTTGCTGAAGGAGCTCCGTACGTGTCTCTCACTTTTAATACCCATTGATTTTTAGATCCTTGGCGGAACTTTCGTTCTTCGATTTATCCGCCAAGGATCTGAAAATCAATGGATATTAAAAAAGCGTTTTATGAAGGTAGAAAATCTAGAGAAAAATTATGGTTCTTGCATTGTAAAGCTGAATATAGACGTTTTGGATCAAAGCCGAATTGGTAAAAAAACTGTAGGGACCAGGACTATGATAAAGAGGGCTAATATGTCCGGTGTATACAAAGGATTGCAGGCGCTCATTTACGAGAAAAATCCTCAAGCTTTGTTCATGCCTTGCAATGTGCATAGTCTCAATCTAGCTGGCGTTCATTCTGCAGAGTCCTCTACTGTAGTCAAGAACTACTTTGGCAACATCCAGTTGTTGTATAATATTTTCAGTAGTAGCCCCATGCGCTGGAAAATTTTGACTAAGACAACTGGACAGCTCCTTCATTAAATGTCTCTAACAAGATGGGGTGCACGCATAGAGGCCATCCGGCCATTGTCGAAACGACCAAAAGAAATACTAAAGTCCTAAAAACTTCTTGAAAAACTTGATTTAGAGGATCATCAAATGACTTTAGTTCATGCACTCAAAAAGTGGATTCAATCTTTTGAATTCGTTATCTTGACTTCTTTCTGGTTCAAGGCTCTCCTATGTGTCAACAATGGCTGCCCCCTTTAATCAGAAAACGGCTCTTTGGATAACAAAACAAGGTTTTTAAAGACTCTAAGAAGAGCAATTAATTGAAGAAATCCGTCATCTAGATGTTTTGAAGCGAAGAAATACTTTTGGCCAAATAGGATCTCTTTTTTCTATCAAGTTGCTCAACAGAATCTACCAGAAAGGTCTTTATTCAATACTTGCTTTGATCTGCATTTTGCTTAGCATTATTAATACAATCTCGGTATTAATAATGCTGGCGAAACTATATTAATAATTCTTGGCAAAACTAGATGACGAAAATGTCATCTCTAGTTTCGCCAGGAAGAAAGTCTGCAAAGTGAAATTAGTGTGATCTGACTTGTCTTCATAATTAATAATTTGTTGATGAAATATATAATTTCATTTATTTTAAATTGCATTTGTATATTCGTTTTATCATATATAACCAAGTTCAAAAATAGATTGTTTATGTGCAGCTATAGTTAATACAAAAATAATAACTATTTTCATTAAATTGTAATGTAATAGTAGACATACGAACAATAAACAGCGAAATTCATGCTTAATTCATTATAGCCAGGAATCTAAAGTTTAGGGCACCGAAAGAATTTAATCTTTACAAAAGGAGTATATTAAATTAACATCTGAAACATGCATACAAAATTAAATAGGATCATTAAACGCACAAGAAAGTCAAATATTCACGATAATGTCATTAGAGAGGATAAATCTCAGTGGGAGGTTGACTTGTTGCGGCAGGAGCTCTGCAATTCTTGCATAACTTTTATGGCACGCTCGCAGCACTGGTTGCTTTGCGCGATGTTGATTGGAGAGTCATCTGTTTTCCAGTGTGTTTTTAAGCAATTGAGAGTTTTTGGGTAGTCATTCAGAGCGCCAGATAGTTCTTCAAAATCTTAAACGCGGAACAATTGACGGCTGAACTAATGGTCAGCCCATGAGTAAGAAATTAATGAACAAATTTTACGCAACCTAATCCTGGTTTCTGGCATCAGAATAAACGCAAGAAGGACTAGAATGACATGAGAGTTCCAGCGTGCATTGCTGATGTTTGGGATCTGTTTGAAATTCACGAAGGCAATCTCATTCCTCTCAGTTAAGTGACGGAAGACACGAGTGAGGTGGTAGAAAAACTTCATGTCATCTCTCCAGCCGCCTGTTTCCTTAATCTCAGTTTTATCGTTGCTAAAGGCTGCTTTCAATTTATTGTAATTGCTCATCAAATCCTGCACAAAGAAATACTCAATGTTTGGTGATTTAGTCGACTTATAAAGCTCACCGTCCATGACAACGCGAAGTACGCGGTCTAGCGTATGGTGTTGGCAATGGTTGAACTTAGGTTTGGGGTGACCTTTCTCTTCGAACATTTGCTGCAGCCGAACAACAACGCCTGTCTTCTTGTCGGTATTCCCGCTTGTTGTGTCGGCAACAATCGTCACAACTGATCCCCACAGGTTGAACTCTTCTAACACACCCTGGAGTCTTTCTGTGATTGATTGAGCTTTCCCATCTTTCAATTTTAGCACAGTCAACTTAATTTCTTTAAATTCATTCTTGAGGACCACGGCCTGATATTGGAAGCCCTTAATGTGTTTGCCGTCAAAGTGTATGCTTTATTTCTCCAGATGAAGCGTGTTCACCAAGTGTTTCTTTACCTGAGCAGCTCTCGTGTAAATAGGCACCTTCTAAATTATTAAATAACTGACCATCGTTATTTGTTGCATTTTTTAAAAATGTTTTTAATTACAAGCTAACACTTATATATTTGTTATTTTTATAATTGTTCTTATAAACCAGCTTCTTTATTTCTTAGGCAATAAGTTAAATTAATTACACTATAATGTACTACTATGGTAGTTAAATTAGGAAGGTTTTTTTTTTTTAGTTATCTGTGCTTAAGTAAAAATTTAAAAAATGATTATTTTTAAATTTTTACTTTAACACATACTTCTTGAAGAAATAATCTTACTAATTTAACTATGCAATCTTTAAAACATAAATAATTCAATTAAATACTAAATAAAAATATAAAGTTCTACTATTTTTTAAAACCCAGTTTGAAAATGTAATACTAATAGTTCCTACTAAGTTCTCACAAAGACAGGCTAATCTAACTAAGTGCCGAGTAAAAAGCTTATTTTCCTACTAAGTTTTGACGAAAACTTGCTAGTACGGCTGATGGCCGAATAAAAATCTGCGTATTCCTCATAAGTTTTGATTAGAACCTGCTTATACTACTAAGTTCCATGCCAGGAACCTACTAAGTATTACCAATACAACTTACTAAGTACTTATCAGAATTAGCTAGGTTTTTTTCTCGGGTAATTAATGAGAATAAAAATGAGTTATTACATGAAGATCTTCGTTTTGCACAGAAACTGAAATGACAATAAAAATACTCTTTTGCTTTCTATTGAGGTTGTTGCTGTTGCAAGATGTTGGATGTATGCAGGTTAGGGCATCTTGTAGCTTTTTTAAATAATTTGTAATACTTCCAGTATTCTCATACATTTGAAATTGTTTTTTGAGATCTTTTTTTGGGATCTTTTGTTGTAATACACGTTTTAGATTTATATGCTATATTTATGGTATCGGCCATCTGTCTTTAATAATTGTAACTTTTAAATAATTTTCTCTTCAGAGGGTTCCAATATCAAGATCTTTGCTGTCAATTCCGATATTAACATCTTTGCTGAATAATCTATTTAATAAAATATTCCCATAAAAAATAATTGCAGCTTTTGATGACGCAGGTAGCTCAGAAATTCCAGTTGAATGCACGTCGAGCATTTAGAAGTATTTAATCAAAACCACAAGGTTTAAGTTTCTTCGCTCTTTTACAACATCTTCTTTGAAATTGCACCATTATTATCACTCAGATAATCAAATAAAAGTTTCAAAACTGCATTAGCAGTTAGGTAATTTACATTTTAATTTACCTAATGTCTCTACATCTATTTTGATTGCTAGAAGAGCGATTAAAGTATTTTTTGAAACTGGAACATAAATACCGCTATTCAGCTCTACTGAGTTCAAGCCATAATGATTTTTTTTACTTAGTCTATTACTGTTAAAAAATTTTTAACCATTGTCACAACGCTGTCCCAACTGGTCCGGAAATCCGGAAGTTAAATTCCCTGTAATTCTTCTAAACTCTTGTATAATGAAATTTCTTTTCGGCTAAAGTTTGAAAAACCTAGCTATTTTTCTAATCATTTGTAAAGCAGCATTTATATAACCTCTATCACATATTTGGTAATGTGCATGTATAAATTCATCATCTTCCTGAACGCTAACCTATACCATTGTTGGAGTTTTAGAAAAAATGCTCTGAATATATCTTTCACGACTGGTAACTATATAAGTAGACCTTACACCTTGAATAAACTTTACAAGAACATTGTGAATAAAATTACTGGTTACATAGTTGTAAGATTCAAGACCTTTGTAGGATTTTAAACTAGAACTTGTAAACTGACTTGGAAAGTTGATTAGGAAGCAGTATATATCAGCAAAAGTTAGATTAGGCCATTTTTCTACGTTATTAGTCAGTTCACAGTCTTTTTCTGATAAAGAATGCGGATAAAAAAATAATCTTTAGAACTGATAATTTTTCTTCGTATCTCTTTTTTGCTTCCAAATTAAGACACTCGTAATACCGTGATCGCATAACTGTAAGCAAAGAAAAAACTATATTGACAGTTCGGCTTTTAGTATCGTAAGCAAAAAAAAAACTTTAAGAGTTCGGCTTTTAGTATCGTAAATTTTGTTTACATTTTTTAGCTACCCATCATGGTAGATATAAAGTTTTGTGGACATTACGTAGTTCATATGAATATTATGAATAAGTGTTATTTAAATGTAATTTAAAGTATTTGATTTTATTTTTAATTGTTTTGTTAAACGGTGTTTCATTATAAAAATATCTTATCTTATTTTTATGTATGTTTTCTTTAACGGTATTTATTTATTTCACATTTTCTGGAAATAATTGGTTTATTATTATTGTATTGTTGAACGGTTATCGGTAACAGAATCTTACAATCCTCTTCGAGTTTGGAGTCGTCCATAACTTATGTCATTCAATTTTTGATAGTTTTTGATCCCCTTCCTCATTCCCGTCACAACGTCATAACACCTTAGTAATAAGTCCCGTATGAGTCGTCACAAAACCACTTAACCTTTCCTACCCCTTCCCCTGTTCCCTATAGCGTTACGTAATTTATGGACAACCCCTTTCCGTGTTTTCATAATTTATGTACAGCAACATTTTACGAGAAAATATTGTTAAAAGAACAACAACAACAAAAAAATTGTACGTTTGAATTAACGTCTTTTGCGTCTTTTTTCCAGTAAGCTTAAGCCAAGTAATTTAAATCTTGTTTCGCAGTCTTGCATCACTCTATAGTGACGGTGAGTTAAAAAGGTGATAATCAAGCCGCAGGTGACATTTGATATTCCATATAGTTTCAGTTTGATCAATAATCATTTATGAGGTACCGTGTCAATGATATTTGTAAAGTCATTAAAAAAACATTTGTAAAGTCAGTAAAACATTCCAGTCAAGACATCGACTGGAATGTTTTACGCTAACAATTTACTCAAAAGGTCCATTGTTTTAACTAGATTTGTTAAACAAGATTTCCCTTTTACAAATCCATGTCGATGTTTATTTAGTAGACCATTATTTGACATACGTTTATATATTGTGTTAGTTATTGAGCTAAAGGAAACTGGTCTGTAGTTGCTAGCAATTAACCTGTTTCCTTTTTGATTATTGGGGTTCTGCCGATTCCCATTAATTAGTACTCTTCTGGGTTTGAGAAATTTTTCAAATATCAAAGCAAAGACAGGTGCACATGTTTTAGTACTATTGATTTTACCATGTTTGGTCCTCGAGAATTACCTTAGTTTAACTGAAGAAGATTTTTTTTTATTAATATTACATTTATTATATTATCTATTATTATCTCACAAGGAAAAGACAAAAAGAAATTTAAATCGGTAAATTATTGGTATTATTCATGGAAAAAAGACTGATTTAAAGTAATTATTTATAATGTTGATTTGTATTATATGATTAAGTTTTTTTTTTCAAACAGGTTTTAAACAGCTTTGGGAAATACACAAGTTAGCACACCACAGCACTACCTACATAAAAAACTTTTAAAATGTTGCGTATGCAACACAATACGATGCCAGCTTCAACAAATTTTTTTAAAAAAGCTATAAAACGTAACCCCAACCATATTTGATTTATTTAAAAAGCTGCGTATACAACACAACCCTAACTTTGTTAAATTATTTAAAAAGCTCTGTGTACGACAAAATCAACTTTTAATTAATCCTATTTTAAATACATGTAATTTCTAATGCTTTTAATTTTTAAAATTTTTTAACATCCATTTTTGAAACATAATTTTTAATATTTTTAAATTTTTTAACTTTTTTTTTAAACACATACAATTGTAATGATTTTTAATTTTTTAATATTCTTCTTTAAACATATATAATTTATGATTCCCATTTAATTGGTACTCTTCCAGTTTTGAGCAATTTTTTAAAAATCACAGCAAAGACAGATGCACATTGTTTTAGTACTATTGATTTTACTATGTTTTGTCAAGGAGATTTATATTTATTTAACTGAAGAAGTTGTTCTTAAATCAATCTTACAATTATTGTATTATCTATTAATATCTTACTAGGGAAGAACCAAAAGAAATATTTTAGAATAGGTAAATTATTGGTACTCTTCCTGATAAAAAGACTGATTTGAGAGATTATTTATAATTTTGATTTGTATTATATAATTTAAATAGTTTTTTTTTTCAAACAGATTTTAAAGAGCTTTGGGAAATAAGCAAGTTAACACAGCACAAACTTCATCAAAAACTTTTGAAAAGCTGCGAATACAACACATTGCAATGCCAGCTTTAAAAAAATGTTTTGAAAGGCAATATAACATAACCCAACCATATTGAATTTATTTAAAAAGCTGCGTATACAAAACAACCCTGACTTTATTAAATTCATTTAAAAAAAGTGAGTATACTACTATAATGTAAACTAAGTTTGAATGGACTTGTTATGATAGCTGGATTTATCAAAAAATTAGTTAATCTGCAAGGTCTAAAAAACAGCTTTAAAAGATAACTTAAAAAAACTGAATCAAAAAAGTAATTCATTTTTAAAAAATCACGTGCTATGACCTTTGATTACCAATTTTGGTTCGAAGTCAAGTAAAAGACCTTTTAGTAACTTCAAACCAAAACTCACCAATTTTTAATACAGGAAACTGAAGATTTTTAAAAGATACCAAAAATGTCATAACTTTTTTTTTAACAAAGGTGATATACTTAGTGTATATCATCTTTGTGTTTTCTAATTTTTGAATCTTTTTGTTAAGTTTATTACTTTTATCAAAAAAATATAATTTAAAAAAAAAATTCATATTACAGCGGTTTATGAAGTTTATGAAATAATGTTGAGATTTTCTTACCTTAGTTGCACCCTCCTAAGCTAATACTGATATTACTAACATGAGAAGTAAAAGCTTCCAACTCATCGTGTGCCTAATTTTTGAAGTTTTTGAAGTTTGTGCTATTTCGTATTCAAGTCAACTCCTGAATTCCAATAACTTAATTTAAAGTTTCTTTAATGAGACCTTATAATTTTTTTGTTTTGTTTACACACCTGTTAACTCTTTTTGATTTTATTGTTGCTTGTAGAAATTAAAAAAAAGTCTATGAAGTTTGAAACTTCCCTTATTATTGTTTGTTTTTTTAGTATTAATATAACAATTCCTTGCATAAATCGTATATCTTATCAAAAAAACGTTATAAACCACTTTAATTTTTTATTAAACAAACCATTAAACGCTTTATATTTTTTGGTATTACGCTAAAATCTCATTCGTTTCTCTTGCCATATTGTTTTTGACACATGTTAGTCTATAAATCATTTGCAAACTTATCTGCTGATTTTAGGTATCATGTGATTTAAAATAACAATTTCATTTGCTTAATGTATTAAAAATATTTAGCTGTAAACTTTAAAGACAATATTATTTTAACTTTTACAGGCATTACACTGATGTTGAGTTGTTTTTTGTTTTTTTCTATGAAGGTGTTCCAAGAAGACCTAAAGGGTTGCCACTCAGCATTCTAAAAAAGCATTTAGCTAGACAGTTCAAGCCTTCTTTCTTAACAGTGTTGCATATGTGGCTAGAGCTGGCATTAATCATTTGATCTCTTAAATTTGAAGCAAGCGCTTTATATAGTGCCATGGCCACATTATAACATATATATTTTCATGATACAATTGCATAAAGTTTTAGTCTGAAAGCAGATTCTTAACTATTAAAGAAAATATTTTCAGTAACAGATAAAACATTCAAAATCAAAACAAGAACAAAATTTTTTTTTCTCATTTTGAAACAATTTGGAAGAAATATGTTATGCGTATAAATTTTGAGAAGTATTAGGACTTTAAGGACTGCTTTTATGACAGTTGTTATATTTTGCTTCGATTCAATTTTTATTGTTTTTTTAACGTTCTTTTAAACACGCCCAAGAAAGATAAACTAGATTGTTTGTCAGATGGAGAAAAAAACAACAATTTAATTTATTATAGACTAGAAATATCTATTATAGAAAATTGTTGAGAATTATCAAATTCAATTAACGTAATATATGAATACTAAGTGAGAATAATATTTTAGAAGCTTTTGCTATGAAACTAAATCTAGTTTAACTGAATTCCACCGTGTATAGCAAAGAGTATTTTTATTCCAACCGTATATATTTTATGTACCGCACTGTTACCTTACATAGCTTTTATAAGAAAATGAAATGATGCTTGATGTCATGAACCAGAAAAATCCTTTGAGGTGATGATTAAACTATCATTGGTGGTTACGGGGATGTAGGTCTGGTTCCACCGCCCGTGGAAGAAAATCCATTTTCAAACTTTGCATAAAATCGTATTAAATACATAGTTGATAAGTAGCTAACAAAATTGATTCAAGAGTTTGTATTCATCCCAAATACATAATTATTCATAACAAAAATAACTATGCAGTAAATTCAATGGAAAATGACTATTTTCTTCAATTCTGATAAAGTAGAGTTTCAATTCTAATTGTTTGTTTATTTGAGAAAAATGTCTAAACTGATTTCTTTTATTCCTAATCAATTGTTTTGGTGTTAAAATCTGTGATGCATCTTCGCAGTCTTTCTTCAAACTCTTGGTGGTTGCTTGGTTTTTTGTACCTTGACTAATGGGTCCTGAAAAGATGGAGTGCTTTAAATTGCTCAATTTTTTCAGCATATCTGTCATTAAGGTCATTGTCAAGACAAGCATGGAAAACACATTGAATTTTCTGTGTCAACAAAGTTTCAACAAAGGGAACAGCTGGAAAGAAAGAGTGCTGCTTGGCCAATCTCTCCAAAACATCAAACATTTCAAATGTTTCCTGCAATCATTTCCAGCCAGTTGTCCACCATGCAATGGCTGCTGTTGAATATGAAGTAATGCTAGATATTCCGGAGCATGAGTTCCAATCTTTGATAAAACATAATTAGTCTACTATTAGCTTCACAATGTATTTATAAAAGAAGTTTCTAGTTTCAAGACCCTGCTAATAAAGAACTTTCAAGTCTTTGCCGTTAATGATAAGTATATCCACCTGATTTGTGCTCTTGTTAGTTGCAACTTTGATCCAAGTTTTGTTAAAATGACTGTCAAGTTTTTTAACAAAATATATCAAGTAACTCAATTGATCAAACTTGGAGAGCAAGTTCTTCTCCAAAACCCGTTTTAGAAAAACTTGATTTAAAACCGGCTTTTTTACACAAGGATTGGATGACCTTGTGTTGCACATAAACAAGATCTTTTGCTGTTAGTTCTAGTTCTTCATTGAAAAGTCTTCTTTCGGAAATTATTAAGAGAGATTTTACATTGTTATGCATTACATAGACTTAAAATGTGAAGCTAAAATGGTGACATAGACTTAAAATGTGAAGCTAAAAGGTTTTTAGTAGACCTGAGGAAATAGGTTGGCCACCTTTTTCCTCAGGTCTACTGAGAAAAACTGTTCCATGGGGTGAAGCTTCCTTGTTGGCAATGACTGATGTTGCAACTCTTTTAGCTGTCACAGAGTCGTTTAAACACAAATTCTACTAATTTCTTTCGCAAGGTAGACTTTGAGAAGTTTTGTAGCAGACCCTTTGTTAACAATTGATAAGCATTGAGAACATTTCTTTCAACTCAGATCTGTTTGGCTTCAGGTTTCTGGATTGTCAAGATTGGATGTGGAAAGTTTTGCTTTGCTTTGCTTTGCCTACTGAGCAAATCAAACAATCGCAAACGGAATCTCTTATAACAGGACATACTTTTATAATGGAGAAGTAGAACGGCTGTGGTTGGGTTAGATGCCTTTTCCTCAAGCCTTTTAAAGTTGAATCTTGGATCATTAAATCCTTGTGGTTTTTGCTTGATTTGGCATATTCTGTGTTAATACAGATGCCTAATCTATAAAAAAACTAATAATCTAGCTTTTCCAATAATTTTATCATAATAGTTTATAAAAAAGCAATTTCGTTTTTCAAAGTTTTTTGGTAACTCGCATATTCTTTTTCAATTTAAAAAAATGCTGCAAATTTTTTTTTACTTCCTTCCTAAGACAATTTATTTAACACCACCTATCAAAATTTATGAAGTGATTGAAAGTAAAAGTTATGAAAATTAAGTTTTATTAGTTTAGAGTTAAATATATTGCAGTTTTTTTAATGCAATTTTTTGCAAATTTGAAAATGGATTTTCTTTTACAGACGGTGTAACCAGATTTGGAGACTTATATCCCAGTAACCATATTTTAGGGTCATGACTTCAAGCAATATTCCATTTTTTGACAACAGTATGTACATATGTGGTTATGCCATTTACCGTAAATCGTGAGGTAAATTTGAAATATATAATTAATGGCTAAATAACTTTTATTAAGCTAATTTTAGCTTCTCTGAAGTTTCATAAAAATAAATAATTACATATATTTGTCTTAAAATATTTTACAGCCATAGCCGGTGACAAGTTAATCAAGCAAAAAAAAAAAATTATTTACTTACTATTGATTCTACAAAAAGTAAAATAATTACGCATGTTAAAACAAATTAGTAAACCAGAAAATTGTTTTTTATTATGTGTGCAAACTTGGAGAAGTTTTATTTTGTTCGCTAAATCAAAGCATGGCTATCTTTGATTTGCAAAACCGTTGAAAAAGAGAACTCGCAAACATTTTTTTTGCAACGATGAAACTTTTGCGAAAACAGATAGCAGCCATTCTTTTGAGCGGTCGCCTAAAGCATTTCTACATAAGACTTCTATTAAATGTTGATTTTTTTTTTATTGATTTTGATGTTTTACTTTGATCATATTAACTAAAAACTTTTTCTGAATGTTATGAAGCTCCAAAAAGACTAGTTGGTTGTTTCACAAAGCAACCTGAATTAACACATTTAATGAAAAGGGTTCTTCCGTTTTACATAATAATACTATTTTTTATGGTCAGAACAGGCATAGAACTTCGGACCTTACAACTGATATATTTTAGAGATCTTCTCAAATATCAAAGAAAAATAGAAAATAGAGTCAAGAACCCCGACAAGTACTTTACAATTTTTTTAAATTGTTTTAGATATTTTTAAAACCGTTTAAAATAAAAATATAGTCACTGTTTGAGTCACTCATTGACCAACCAAAAATCTTTCAGAGCTGAATTTCAAAAGTTATAAAATAACTGTTAAAAATTCACGTGTTACTTTCATTACAAAGTACTCTCGTAACATGACTTGTTAACATAACAAAACACTCTATTAACATAATTTGTATGTATAAGATAAAATTTCTGTTTGAATATCATCATTTTTATTAATTATTAACATGAGGTTTACTAATACCGTCATCCAAAACTAAATCACTAAAATCAGCACCTGTTAATGAAGTTGCAAATGTATTTGATAGTAGTATGCATGAGTGTGACATAAAATTAATTTGGTATTTTTAACAGTGAAACATTGGTTCTTTATATATTTCAAAAGTTCACTATACTAAAACATTTGATCAATACTATTTTTTTTAAATTTAAAACATTTAACTTTTATTATTCCTTTAATGGTATTATTATGATCTTAAATAAGACCATCACGAGTTACACTTAATGAGGATAATGTTGATATATCCAAATACCAATTGATATATCCAAACAACAATTTTTGTTTTTGTTAATACTTAATATTTTGCAATTGCTATCGTTCAAGTCCATATTTACATTTTTAGGAAACCAAAGATTATTTTTTAAATAATTATAGCACTGTTGCAAAGAAAGTTCTGTACTAACTAATTTTCTGCATTTGATTGTAATACTCTTGAAATCTGAAGCTGTTGTATGAAACCACCTTATGTTATACGAAACCACCTTATGTTATATGAAACCACCTTATGTTATACGGAATCACCTTATGTTATATGAAACCACCTTATGAAATACGGAACCACCTTATGAAATACGGAACCACCTTATATTATACGGAACCACCTTATGTTATATAAAACCACCTTATGTTATACGAAATCACCTTATCTTATACAAAACCACTTTATGTTATACGAAACCACTTTATGTTATACAAAACTCCTTATGATATACGAGAACACCTTATGTTATACAAAACTATCTTGCTTGAAAACAATTTTCATAATTAGATGCCTGAATAGAATATGGTATTTGAGCAAATAGTCTATTTTCAGGAATAATAACTTTGTTAAATTGGATTATTGATAGTTCAAAAAAATTAACAAGTGTTGTATAAATAGAAATATTACTTTCATCAAGTTTGAAATCGTAAAATTTGAAATAGTAAAAGGAGTTTCTCACATTGATAACTCGTTGTTTTTAACACTGCGTAATTGAAGAGATTGGACGAATTGGTTTACACTATTTTTTGAAAAAAAATCTAGGATCCCATTCATAAAATGTTTTTAAGTGTTTGGTAGATTTATAAAATGTTTTATGAAGTGGTTGTGGGTTTTGATTTCATTTTTTACCTTTATTCCATTCGCATGGTAGACAATTTGACTTATTAAGTCAACTTCTCTGCCACTCCTCTAATGGTTATGGGTTTTGTAGTTAAGGCATATTAACTACATAACCATTTAAAAAAATATAATAACAAAGCATAAGAAGTAAACAGACTAAGTGTGCACATCTACCAAGACTATTTGCTATGCAGTTGCATGTTGCTGTTTTTACATGACCACTAATAATGCTGATAGTGACAGTTACATCCATTGGTATATCATTTTTCATTGAATGGTGAACATGTGCACGTAAACAATAAATATCCCAATAAGAATCAACTCCATCTATAATATTAGAAGTTTAAAGTATGTTGTCTTAAATATTTTCAATGAAACAGCTGTCTAACAATGTCCGTCCTTTCTTAAGAGGTTTTGCACTTATAGTACCATTTAATTCGACATCTTAAATTGTTATTTTATTTCGGAATAAACTTGAAATCAATTCAACCATATAATAATAAACATGACCATATTTAAATATAGATGGTATAGTTTGAAAATGTATGCTAACCGACTCTGGGTAAAGATAACTAACTATTGATGAGGAAATATTTTTGCATTGTTTTGCATTGAACAATTTACCAACATCCACTTTGCTGTCAACTGGAATTTCCATTTTTAAAGACTAAGAAACCCTTTCTATCAATTCAGACCTTTTTCCTCACTTTTTTTCTCCATGACACTCAAGCCATCGTTTCAATTCATCAACATTACATTGAGAAACATCTTTTTATAAAAACGCTCCAGGAACATCTTTTTCTAACAAAACAACCTCGTTCAAATTTTCATCCATTGGCAATATAAACTTATACCACAGTCATAATTCTTAAAATAAAAATTACATTGTATTTGTTGTGACTATGCATTTGTGAACTATTTGTTTGTTTGAATATCAATCACAGAATTCAAATTTAGTCAAATTTTGCGACGTTGTTCAAACTGTGCGCTATTAAAAAAAGAAGTTTTGGTCCAAGATAATTAAAAATTTCTTTGTTTATGATTGCATAGTCATAATTATAATTGCAAGTATTCTACGCTTGGTTATAATTGTAAGTGGATATTTATTGTGATTTAAAAATGTATTAATAACAATGTATTCTTGCTATGTCATAGTTATTTACAAGCTATTCATGTCGAGCCATTGTTTAAAATTATTTTAGATTCCTGCAGACCGCTTGTCAGCACCTGTAATTGCAACTGATAAAAGCAATTGAAGAAGTTTATATAGCATTTTAAATTGTGTCATTTCTGAGGCTTCAGTTCTCCAGTATTTATTTTTGTATTTTGTTTATGTTATTTATTAACAATTATAATAAATTTTTTGTTTAAGGGATTTATAAGTAATCGTGTTTTGTTTTCAAAGGTACTTTGAGGTAATTAATGTGTAACAATAAACTATGAAAATAAATAGCTTTTCTTTCCTAGACCTCTTTTTATTCCACCTATGGTTATCTTTCACGTATACGATATATACACTGTATTGAGTCAGCTTGTGATTTCACTTGTATCATGGTATAACCTAATTAATGTTATAAATATATACATTTATATTTCTTTGGAAGTATATATGCTATAAATAATTACACCATTCAAATCTTTATTTTTACTTCATAAAATTAGTTTAAAACTGGATGAAAGCCCTAAAGAAAAGAAACGCTACAAATTAAAGCAGAATATTATCATGCAATCATGGGGGGAGGGGGACAAGGCGTAATGAGAAAACTACTGAGACAAAATATCACAATTGTCGAACTATTGAATCAAATCATTGTATAATAAAATTTTTTTGTCGTTTGAAAATATTATGGAATTAAAATCTGTATTCTAAACTGATACATACCAACTATATGTATTTGCCTATTACAATTATTGTCTTTAGAGCGAATATAATTTAAATAGTTTCTTAATTTTTTTTTTTTTTTTTGTTAAATAAAAATTCGACACAACAAAAAAATTAGTCTCGAATCTGCAAAAACCAATGATATACAAATTGAGGCAAATTTGTTCGATGAAAGCCATATTGAATATGGCAAAAAACCCAAAAAAGATTATTAGAGGTTATTTGATTTTACTTTTGTTACTCCAAAAATGGTTATATGGTTAAACTTTAGCTTTAATAAATGGGTTCACACAACTTATGGTTGTGTGAACCTATTTATTAAAGCTGATGGGATATCTTTTCATAAATTTTCTTAAAAAATATAGCGAAAAAATAGTTCCTGGCAACAAAAAGAGCTACATTTATTTCAACAAAACTAAGTTATATATGTAATGTTATAAATGTAGTTATATATGTAGATAAAAAAGACTACAAATATAAAAAAGACTACAAATATAAAAATGCAAATAAACCTCGCTTAAAAGCTAATTTTGTTACATCTATCTATGATTTTCCGACGAAAATACATTATAAAAAACCTATCAAAAGAAAATATATTTCCAGGAACTTAACTGAAACATTTGAAGTAGTTGAGGAAAAAAAGATATCTCTTTCATTTCCGTCTTTACTCTGATAATCATATTTTTACAAGTGTAGAACATCAAAAAAATCGAGAATGAATACAATGATTGTTTTAGGATAAAATACTTATTAAAAATCATATTTATGCCAATGAAAACATGCCGAGAACAAATAAACGTGTTCCTGGGAGCCGTGGTTACATTCTATACACCCAGGAAACATTAACCAAATGTTTAAAATAAGTAAGAAGGGGTAATTTAACACAAACAGATGCTTGCTTAATCTTTAAAATTCCTCTATCAACAATAAAGAATAAACTGAAAAGTATACATAATAAAAAACCAGGTAGTCGCATAATATTTAGTTAAATTGAAGAAAAATTTTTTAGCAAACTATGTATAAGTATGTCTTCTTTTAAATTCCTAGTTGACTTTTATGATTTACGCAGTATTGTGAAGTCTTATATAGACCGTAAAGGATTGTTTATTAAGCAATTTGCAGGAAATATGCCTGGTGTTAAATGGGTGAAATTGTTCCTTAAGAGAAATAAATAATTAAGTGTTAGATTTGCAAGTAACATTAAAAGAAGGAAGGAAGAAGTTGGTACTGTTGTTATTAATATCTTTGTGATGATATTACTCCTAAACTGGTAGGGGTTCCTCCATCAAACAATTGGAATTCCTATGAAGCTAATTTAACCGAAGACCCTAGTAATAAACTAATAATAACATAGCGAGGATCAAAATATCCTGATAGAATAACTAATTCTATTTGATGTAATGCAGAACTACATATTCTTTCTTCATATATTGTATATAAAGCAGATTTGATGTGGACAATCAAAAGGAGCGTGTTATAACTGCTCAAAAAATGGATGGTTTGACTCTAGTTGTTTTAAAAATTGGTTTGAATCTTTAATGTTACCTGAACTAAAATAAAACTTCTGGAAATCATGTTCTTATTGCAGACAATTTGTAGTCACATATAAATACATATGTACTGTCTTTGTGTGAAGAAAATAACATCAAGTTTATTTCCTCCTAACTCCACGCTTTTAATGCAACCATTGGATGTTGCATATTTTCAATCAATGAAAGTCAGTGGAAAAATATCAACAATTTGGAAAAAGAGTAGCAAAGAACGTAAACCTCCTTCCATTCCAAAAGACCGGTTTCCAGCATTCCAAAAGACCGGTTTCCAGCATTCCAAAAGACCGGTTTCCAGCATTCCAAAAGACCGGTTTCCAGCATTCCAAAAGACCGGTTTCCAGCATTGCTTAAATGTCTCGTGAGAAAAATTGAAGAACCTAGTTATGAAAGTATGAAGGAAGGTTTTTGAAAAACTGGATTATACACACTTGAGCAAAAACAGGTGCTACAAAGACATCCTAAACGAACATTTACAAATGAAGTTGTTACTGTATAAATAGGCTCTCTTGTCAGTGATTTATATTAATTACATCATCAATAGATGTAGTTAATATGCAATCAGCTATAAATATATATAAGACAAAGAAAAAAAATGACTGTTGTAAAAAAAACAACTCTTGAACAGCAAATAATTGCAGACAATTTATTGAATAACTCTAGCATTGATAGTTTGATGATTAATGCATAGATTTTTTGTGTTTTCTTAAATAAATTTGTAAGTTAGTTTTAAGTTATTGTATTTAATATAATTTGGCCTTACAAACATATCGCTCTTTATCCGTGTAAATATGTAAAATATAAAACGACTAGTCAATAATTATAATTTGCTTTTAGGTGCCCAAAGTCACCACCACTATAGGGGTGACTTTGGCTCACCCTTGAAAATTAAAAAAAAGGATCAAAAATATAATTTTTTTATATTTTATTTTAATTATTTATTCCTTCGACATCATGCAATTTATATCAACATGTTAATCATTCATGATTAAATTTTGGACAAAAGAAGATTTTAAATTTGGCCAAAACCACCTAATTTTACGGTAATTGGTCATCATCTATTGACTGTTTACTTGGGTTTTTCAAAGATGCTTACTTAAAAAAAAAGGGACTAGAAGATATTGATCTTTTGTTCTATGCGTATAAAATCAGGTCTTGTTTTTAATACAAGTAACAATAATAACTATAATAGACGTTCAGAATATGACAGCAATATATATACTGATCCGAATTTCGATCCAAATAGCATAGCTACTGAAGGTCTTGTATTTCTGCGTATTGGACTTCGTGTTCATTGGAAATTTCTTATTGGTTATGTTCTACATGAAAAGATCTCAACAACAAACTTAATTTGCCTTTAAACTAAATTAGTTAATTTGTGTATTCAATATGGTATAGATTTTCACAGCACAACTTGTGATGGTTTTTTTTCCAATTTTTTTAATTAAAGTCAACTTTTAAAAAAATCATTTTAGATGATTTTTTGATTATTTGAAAGCATGCGAATTGCATTACTTTTGAAAAAAATTCAGCTGCTAATCGTGTAATAATAATCATGTAATAAAAGTAATTCAGCTACTAATCATGTAATATAAGGCTAATCGTGTAATAATAGAGGCAGAATTTAAAGATTAAAATAAAAATATTACTGCAAATTTATCAAACAGTCTTCAACATCAATATACCAACAAGCAATACTTGGTTATATAGCAGGCTGTATTGTAAAGAAAATAACTTGTTGCATAGGTGCTGAAGCACTTAACTAGCCTGACAATTTAGTTATCATTCATGATTACACAGTATTTTGCAAATCATCTTGGTTATTTTTCATTTCTCTTTAATTACACTAACTGTGTGTTAGTGTTATTAAAGTTGTTGAAAAAAGTTTTAAAAATATTTAGAGGTTTAGCTATAGGACTAAAAAATGATAACTACATCCAATCTAAACATTTTGTTTGTCTCTCTAACTAACTGAACTATCTAGCCAAGTTAAAGGATTGCTTAAGTTATTTTTTTAATGCATAAGTGTTCTTTTTTATTTATTATGATTATTGTAGTGCTCCAAGTAGACCTAACGGTCTTGTCATAAATCAACGTGGAAAAGCAATTACCTAATAATTCATCTTTTTTTCCTCACAAATTTTAATTCTTTTGCCAGAGCTAGCATCGAATCTAGAACCTTTTGTTTTTAAGCTAAAACACAAATAACTGCGCCGAGGTTTGATTTAACCGGAGAATTTTAATAGTAATTAATTAAATGATTTCAAAGCACTAAATTAAATAGTTCGAGATAACAATAGTTCGAGTTAACAGGTGATCGACGCACTGTGAACTAACTGTAGTATCAATTTTGTTTAAGAAAAATTCACAGAAGTTAAAAAACCAATTAGAATTAAAGCAGTCAGTGCGAAGTTCTAATTAGTTTTGTAACTTCTGTAAAAGAAAAAAATAAACTGTTAAAAAAAAGCAACACAGAAGATAAAGAAATCTGAAAGTTGGAAAGAACCAGAGCTAAAGGTTGTAAATATATTTAAAAATAATCGATTTTTGAAAGGAAAGTTATAGAACGTCCTCAACGAACCGGAAAAGGTAATTCAAAAAAAATATTCAGTAGTTTTGATAAAATTATTATGCTATAAAGTTAATATTCATATACTTAAAAATGCAAAAAAGCTCAAAGAGGAACTGGGTGTATATTATTTAAGAATAAATACTTGATATTTCGATAATAAAGAAGAAATTTCTCAAGGACATAAAGGATCGCAAAATCAGCGATATGCAATCTATACTTAATCTTGACAAATTTATTGTTGGGGACAAAAAACTAAATACAAACACGCAGTGTTATTATTTAATCACATACTTGTTTTTTTCTATTTTTATTTGTATTCTAATTTTATTTATGATGAGTAAAGAAACCAAAAATAAAAATAATTCTAATTTTTAACTTGGTAACTATAAGATTAATGATCAAAACGGAGGCTCTGAAAAATCAGAGTCATAGGTTTTTGTGCACAAAAAGTTATATTTTATTTTTTTGCACAAAAAAGTTATATTTTATTTTTTTGCACAAAAAAGTTATATTTTATTTTTTTGCACAAAAAAGTTATATTTTATTTTTTTGCACAAAAAGTTATATTTAATTTTTTGCAAAAAAAGTTAAAGTTAAGCACAGATTGTGAATCCTTAGCGGTTAAGGTTATAAATTATACCCTTTTATTTATTTTTATTTTTATTTTTTATAAACTTTTTTCTTATAATGTTTAAACCAAAATGCATCAACAATTAAACTCAGCAAACCTGAGTTTCATAATTACTTTTTTATAATATACCATTATGGAAAATAACAAAATAACTGCAAAAGATTTATCAAAAGCTCTGTTTTTATAAAAAGTAAACAACGGATTAGAAGTTAAAGTTGCTAGCAGTGATGTAGGAATTAAATCAGTGTCTTACTTAACAACACTGTCAATACATACTTTTGATATTTCTATAGAACAAGGAATCTTTCCTGATAAATTTCAAGTCGCAAGAGTGACGGATCCTGGGATTTTTGGAAGATATTGAAATATTCTTGTATTTGTACAATATTTTCGCCTCCTAAAAAAAAAAAAAATCCTCAATTTCTAAGATAATTTTAAGACTTTTAGATTGGGGATGGGGATGCATACCGCTATCCCACCCCCCTGAATCCGTCACTGAGTGTAATATTATTCCTTAAAGGTGGAGAGGTCACTCGTTTCCAATTACTGGTCGATCTCGATCTTGATCATATATACTATTTATCTTGTTTAAAATATAAATCATGATAAGAAAATGTTGTTTAATTCAATTAACATGCAGATCTTAAAATAACATTGTGCTTTAGTGCAAACTAATGATCAATTAAATTAACTAAAGCAAACTAACTTTTTTTGGAATTAGAACTTATATAAACGCAATCAATTTCCGTTTAAAACTTCCAATACTTATTAAAACAAATGTCTTTCAGAACATTATATTTCTTTTTTGTTCATTGATATCTGAATTATACAAATATAGCTTGGTGTAGAACGAATCAAAACAGAAAATTTTTAAATAACCAGCAACACTCTATTAAAGCAATATCTAATGTAAGCCGTTCTACATACTTCTAAAAATTATTTAAAAAACCAAACATAATCAACTTCTATTAACCAAACACTTATTATCTCCTAATTTTTATATTTAAAATTAATTTTAAGAAAAGATGTACTTAAAGTTTTTAACTCATTATTCCAAATAAATTATCATAGATGTTTAACCAGATATACAAATATATTCAGCCAAAAGTTTTTTGCGGCAACTAAGTTTTCAATTTCCTTTAGAAGGCCAAAGGTAAAAAATAAAATATTAATCAGTAAGCTTAAAACACATTAAAATCTTAACGAATTCAAAGCAAAATTAAAGCAGATGCTTTAATTTTGATGTTTAGCAATAGAGCATGTGACTTTTTCTGAACTTATCTGCGCTGTAAAACTTTACGGTGAAATTCTACCATGACCCAAAATGTCAGGACTATACAGTGATTTCATTGTATAGAAACGTCAAAAAACTGCGAATTTGTATTCGAATTCTCGCTTTTCTAACGTGAATCTTTTCCGTTTTCTGCACCGTAAAATACACGGTATTCTGTACCGTAAAATACACGGATACTATGAATTTCATGGCCTTCTACACCCTTTGGTTGGCGCACTGGAAATTTTTAGAAAAAAAAATTTCTGCTTATTGCAGATTGTTATAAAAAGCTGCAATATTACCATCGTATTGAACGAGTAAGGTCAAAACAATAATGACTTATTTTATCTTATATTTATAAAATGTATGGTTGTGTTAGTATTTTTGTGCTTAATAGATTTAACCAAAACATCAATAAATTGAACTTTAAATTAGGCGAGCTAAATTTCTGTTTTGTTTTTAAAACATTTTTATTAAAAGTCATCGCTTTCTTTGTACATCGTTATTTCGATTCCTTTTTAGGGTTGATTTCAAAAAAACACATAAAAATTATGAAACCAAAATGATTTTAATTTCAAGTAAATATTTTTTGTGTTTATATTCTGTTTATATTATGTTTATATAGTTTATATGTTTATATTATGTTTATATTATGTTTATATTATGTTTATATTATGTTTATATTATGTTTATATTATGTTTATATTATGTTTATATTATGTTTATATTATGTTTATATTATGTTTATATTATGTTTATATTATGTTTATATTATGTTTATATTATGTTTATATTATGTTTATATTATGTTTATATTATGTTTATATTATGTTTATATTATGTTTATATTATGTTTATATTATGTTTATATTATGTTTATATTATGTTTATATTATGTTTATATTATGTTTATATTATGTTTATATTATGTTTATATTATGTTTATATTATGTTTATATTATGTTTATATTATGTTTATATTATGTTTATATTATGTTTATATTATGTTTATATTATGTTTATATTATGTTTATATTATGTTTATATTATGTTTATATTATGTTTATATTATGTTTATATTATGTTTATATTATGTTTATATTATGTTTATATTATGTTTATATTATGTTTATATTATGTTTATATTATGTTTATATTATGTTTATATTATGTTTATATTATGTTTATATGTTTATATGTTTATATTAGTTTTTTAGTATATATGTTTATATTATATAGTTTATATGTTTATATAGTTTATATGTTTATATAGTTTATCTGTTTATATTATGTTTATATAGTTTAATTATATTATGTTTATATAGTTATATTCTATATATATTGTGTTTATATATTTGTGTTATATTATCTGTTATAAGTATACATTATTTTCTCTTTAAAAAATATTTAACATTATACGTGTAAGAATATATGAGTTTTTAATTCTCTACTTAAAACTAAACTTTTAAAAGAAAAATGCATAATTAAAATGATAATAATTCAACAAATTACCGCTTACCGAATTTTACCACTTTACCAAAAACGACCAAATTACCACTAAAAAAAAGGTTGTTGATACTTGATTAGGATTAGAAAAATTGAACCCATAATAACAAGTAAACAAACAAGAAAATGCTTTGGTAAATTTTGTAATGTTTTCTATTATTGCAACGACCATCTACAAGAAAAGCTATGTAATGTAACCAAATGAAAATACCCACTCCAATAACTAGATTCACAGTCTTTACAAATTGCTCTAATAAAGCAAGATTCTAATGATACTGGCTTTAATAAATTCTATCACTTAATCAAATAAACGACACTGTTTATTCTGTTAAAAATTTGATTAATTTTTATTTATGAGCATAGCTCAAATGTATCAGGATAAATAGTTGTCTGTCTAAAGGAAAAAGAATTTCAGTCTTTTCAATCTGTAATTAAAATGTAAAATTTTTATTCTGAAATTTCAGATTTTTTAAAAATTTTTTTGTTATTACAACTGTTAATAAAGATTTTAATGAAATTAATAGTTATATATTTAAACAAAAAATTTTCAAAACTGAAAATATTTAAAAAAATTTGATTTAAATTAGAGTTATTTTATTATTATTTATCTGTTTCAATATCTTGGCACTGAAACATATGATCCAATAATTACGGAAACAAGCACAAAAACACTAAGTTTTGTGCAGCATGGCTACTTTGCGTCTTTGTGCAACTTGTTTAAACCACTGCTTGCTAGCTCACGCAAGCTTCAACCATGTCTTTCTTTTGTTCTTTCAGGACCACAAAAAGTGAAGATTTACATGAAATTCGAAAAACATTTACATGAATATCAAAAAAAGTATTATACCATGCTAAATTTGTCACAAAATGCCGATTTTATGCACATTGACGACCATAAAAATGTTTTATGGTCGTCAACATTAACTCTTTAAAAAATCTGTAATGAATGTTAAGTAAAATGATTTTATGTGTCGTGCATCCCAATTTTCTTGTCCAGTGGAATACTAATGAACCCCGATTATTAATAGTTGTATTAAACATTATAAATGGATACACAATTTTATCATGTGAGTCACAATGAATTTTTAGATATATGTGAAAATGAATTAATCCCCTACATATTTGTTTCCATAACGTAATGGCACATGTAAACTGTAAATCACTGTCTTTAACTTTTGACAGAGCAAGTGTACTAACTGTTTGTTTATAATGAGCAGTTCTTGCATGTCTTTTGAAAAAAGAGTATTTTTTAAATTTTTTTTTTTGTAATTGCTGATACAAGGTAAACAAATGTTTGCATCATGACAGTGGCATCGATAATGAGTAACATTAGCAAATAATGATTTAACTCTTAAATCACATACATGACACTTTAATTCTTTTAAATTTTGCAATAAATTTCACGTGGAGTTAATTGTCCATAATTGATTTCAGAATAAACAAATAAACTATTTTTTGTACTAAACACATTCGTACTATCAATGTCAATCACTTTAATGTTTAAAGATGTTAATTCAAAACAATCTCCTTAGAATCTGTTAAAGAATTACTGCACTGTTTTAAATAAATGTTCCAATCTGAAAAAAAAAATTTTATAACCAATGCAGTTTCTTTTCTGGTTACAGCACCATGACAACCTCTACTACGTGAATCAAAAGAGGAAGAAAATCAAGTTTTGTTGCAGTATATCAAGTTTGTATATTGCAACAAAACTATCTTTTATATTATATTTTCCAATGCCACAAATCTTGAACATTTTTTTTTTCGGAGAAAAAATTACAAAATCTGGCAAATTATGTCGCAATAAATAATCTGTTTTTATACCAAAAGAAATTAAATTTTTTAATTTTAAATTAAGTGTTTTTAATTTTAAAAACAATAACAAATTATATGTGTAAAACACAAAACATGTAAATTTAGTATGAGAATTAAAAATTAAATTACTAAAGTAACAGCATTGAAATTTAGTTGCAGTGCTGTATTATTATGTGATTTACATGCATATTAAATACTAAAAAATATGTATCAAAAATTAAAGGTTTAATTTTAATCAAACAACAATAAGCACATTTTTCGTAAAGTGCACTTTAAGTTCCATGGATCCATTTTTGTATAGTGCTATACGTTCCATGGAACTTCAGGGTGGTACCGTGAAAGTGCAATAACCATTAGAGTTACGATATTATAAAAAAAACTCGATTGCGTTACTATAACGTAAAATTTCATTAAAATAACTTAAATTTTATGGTAACGTTTTACATTGTGAGTAATACTGAAATTTTTTTAATGTTTTTAAGTTTGCCATTGTCAACTCAGTGTATATTTGGTTAGATTATGCCAATGCCTTGTGATCTTCAGCTGATCGATCAAGTTTAATTCTTTATGTAAATTTTTAGTATCACTGTTATTGGTACTCGCTGTTTCCTAGAGATTCAATAAATTTACATAGAGGGTTTAAGTTGAAGGCAAAGATACCTAAGGGTTTTTTTTCACAGACTTACTAGGAAAGTATAATAGGATAACTCTAGTCAAAAATTAAAGTTGAAGACTAATTTAAAACTTTGCATCTATTTTTATTTTAAATGGTTATTAATTCTATATTAGCATAACTTTGTTGTGTTTGGTGATATATAATTTTGTAGTTTTAGGTGCTACATTTGGAGTATTTCAAATATATTTAAAATTTAGATGTATATTTTATGTATTTTAGTAGAAAAAAATAAAGCTAGAAAAATAATTATAAAAAATGAATTGGATGAGAAATCACTTTGAGTGAAAAAGTATAATTTGGTTTTAATATCGCGAGAAGTATATTTTTTGTTTCAAGTAACAAATTTCTTTTCCAGCAATTTATTTCTTAAAGCAAGAAATATATTTTTTGTTTTGAGAAATACTTTTCGTAAATCCTGGACAATGGATTTACGATTTTGTTGTGAAGTTGCTTTAAGAAATTTAGTAAGAAAGTATATTGATTGAGGTTATAATGATGAAATGAACTCTTTTTCCACAGAATATGTTGTGAAAATTAACCGAAAAAAGCTAATCAACGCATTAAAAGTTGCAATAAACATGGTAGCAAAGTTGCAGCTTCATGTAAAAAAATCGTTAGTCTGAGATCATGATGAATCAGTTAGAAAGACAAAATTGCTATTTAAAATTAAAGTTTTCAGTTAAAATTTCTAAATTTATTTTTTCAAACCTAAAAATATTTTAACTATAAATACATATCCTGATATTCTTTATTGCTTAACGTTCGTTATTATTAACAATAAAAATCCATAAAATTTAATTGGTAATAATTTTTTCTAAAACAATTATACAAACATGTACAAGCTTTTAATTATAAAAACATCATCATTTTAGACTTCTCCGTGTAACTCTAAAAAAGAAACATACATATGAAATTTAAAACAAAAAACGTAATTTTAAATAATTTTAAAAAAATTATTAAACCTTAAAAAGAAAACATCAATCAATTGGCAAGGCGCCAGCAAAAGATTATGTCTAATGTGAACCGTAGAGAAGGAAAACAATAAAAAAGATTTTCTAATAAAGTAGAGAAGTAATTAAAAATAATAAGAAATTTAAATATGAAATAATCACAACTTGATAAAATAATCAAGAAAAATAACTACTTTTTTAATGGCAGTACAGTGCACCCTCTGATGATGTTTTGCCATCTAAACAACTATCACAAGCGTCTTGACCAGCAAGAGGTTTAAATTTGTTCTTTGGACATGGAGTACAACCAAATTTATCCGAATTATTAGGTTCATATCCAGCTGGACATTTTTCACAAAAATAACCACTAAGCCGTGGTGAAGATCCTTGAGGACAAGCTTGGCAAGGACTTAAAAGCGGAGACTTTTTTAGTAGTATTTGATCTACAAACATTCCATTATCACTGCAACACTCCTCAACGTTTGATTGGTCAACACTTTTGCTAAGACTATACTTTGGTTTGCTCTGCAATTTGGTTTGAAAGCAAAACTCTGCTGATGCTCGAAGAAACAATTTAGTTTCAGAATATATTTTAGGTAAAATTTGATTTGAGCGAAGTTCTACGCGCCATTTTGAACCATCTAAACGAGGAAGTAATTCGCCGTTTATTAAACCATCTACATCTAAACAAAAAGTCCCTGCTCTTTTATTACAAGATTCAACTGTGTATGGATTGTTTTGGGAACATTTTGACTGATTTTCTGTGTACTGGTTTCTTACTATAACGCCACCTTCAAACATGTATGATTTTCCTTGTAACTGATTATCCAATAAAGTTAGTTTTATATTAACTTCGTGAGAAAAATTTAGAGCTGGAGGAAGATGTATATTTAGTTTCTTTAAAAAGAATGGACCTTGCTCGTGTTCAGAAATCCATTTGTTTTCCACTAGCCAATCTTTATTTGGGATATTTAAATATGCATACCCTTTTGTAAACTCAGCATCTGCATCGTATAAAGTTGAAAGATCAATAGTATTATTTTCACCAGTCATAGTTGCTGGGATCAAAAAATCGCCGCTTTTGGTAAAGCAGTTCCGACATTGACACATAGCAGTAGGAACAGTATTGATCAAAATTCCTGGATCACCACTCGGATTTTCAAGTAAATCAGTGCACACTGGCTTTT
This sequence comes from Hydra vulgaris, assembly GCF_038396675.1. Classification (NCBI taxonomy): domain Eukaryota; kingdom Metazoa; phylum Cnidaria; class Hydrozoa; order Anthoathecata; family Hydridae; genus Hydra; species Hydra vulgaris. The sequence continues at coordinate 29,682,218 of NC_088929.1, forward strand.
CGATCCCATGATTCATGTATGTCAAGTAATTACATGCGTTTTTGATAATTATAATTTTATGATACCTAATAAGATGAAGAGCTTCATATTTGGTAAGGAGTTTATAGAGCTGATTACTTGACGAACCTTTTATCGAAGTTGAGAGCTTGTTTGCTGCATCTTTAGCAATCGTAGCTCTAACAAATTTAGAAAAGCTCTCCATTATTGTCTCTTCTTGAGTTGCTACTTCCTGATACAAAGATATCAATACTGGAGCAGTGACCTTAACGTTGGGACATAATCCTTTATTTGCCGCAATACCAGCTGCAACTGTTCCAGATTCAGTATCAGGATTTTCAATCACTTCACAAAATTTCTCAATCATTTGACTTAAAATAGCGTCAAATTCACTAATATCACTTTGAGTAATAGCTGGTGAATATTTATCTGAGTTTTCATTAAATTTATGGAGCTGCTCATTTGTAAAATCTATATTTTTCTCAATTGTTTCAACAAAATGTCGAATAGTTTCAAATGTCTCCTTATTTTTATTTACTTTGATAGAGATTTGTTTTACAAGGTTTTCTAACTTTGGAATAAAGTTTGACTTAAGGTATTCTACTTGTTTAATAAGCACTGCTTGTTTTGCCACCTCACTGAAAGCCTCTTTTATGTCAACTGCCGATGCCTCACTTCCAGTTAACCATTTTATGGGATTAAGGGCTCCCACAATACGTAGAACAAGAACTGCAGTTTTAGAAATCATATCACTTGCTGTAACACCTAATGCAAATTTTATTATGGAACTTAATTGGTCTGAAAGTTTTAACGACGTATCTTCGCATCGAGATTTTAATTCAAACCAAGTTTTCATTGCGTTTTCTTTATCTGACTTTGCTGTCTGCTCGTCAAATTGAGCAAGCCTGCTGAAGTAATCACCTAGTTCAGTTGTGATAGTTTGACTTACAGAATCAATTTCATTTTTAATTTTTTCAAAGTTTCCTTTGAGGAAGTTATAATTAAGAAGCCCTAAGTGGTTAATATCACTATACAAAATAATATTGTTTTGCATTCCCAGTTTGGTAAAATGTTTAATACCGTTCAAAAATGCTCGAACTTTACAAAACTCTGGATAAACTGGGTTTGGAATACTGCAATTCCAACTTCGGCACTCTGCAGTTAATTCACTAATTGCAGCTTCCACTGATTGGTAAACGTCAACAACTGAGCCGTCAACTTTTATTTTTTTTACGATATCCATTAATTTAAACGGCGAACAACGAGCACACTGAACACTTGCAACGTTTGTTGAACATGATTTTGCAACTTTTATCTGACAGTTTGTCAACAAACTCTCTTGTCCGTTACATTCAATTGATGTCAAAAAAAGGTGTGCTGATTTTTGCCCAACATTTATTTGGTGTCCGTAAACAGGAACAGGAATTTTGAATTCTGCCCCATATAAGTGGTTACAAACTACTTGAGCTGCCTTAAAATTCCATCCATCAGAGCATATTGGAGTATCTCCAAAAAATACAGTACCTTCATTTTTACTATTTACAGAATTAAATGGTATTAATTTCAACGAATTTGGTTCCAAGCATATAACGGCTGCCCCTTCAGTTGGGCCACAGTTGTTGTTTGTTAAATGTTTGCACTGTCTAATACTGGACTCTCCACCCCCACAATTAACGTCATCCATAAAAAAGTTTGTTGAAACTTGTTCATTTCCCCATCCTATTGCAAGTGTACCAGGAGGAAAGTTCAAGCTTCTGCAGACAACTTGTGCGTTTTGGTTTGTCCAGTTATCATCGCATATTGGCCGATCAAATATTTCCACAGTTCCGTAATAACTGGTATCTAAAAAATACAATAAAATTAAACGCAATAAAATCTAAAACTAAATTTTGAGATAATAAGATAAATGCGTAAAGATATATTAAATAAAATAACAATAATAATAAATAGTTTATTAGATTATATAATTCTAATAATATTTTAACACAATTTAAATGAAAAAATTCTAATATTATGTAAATTAAAATAATTTTATGTAAGTAACTCTTTTTTTTAACAACAAGCCCCCACAAACATGCACACACATGTAAAGGGCTTGAAGTTAAATGAAATGAGATGGGATTTAACTCTATTAACTTTTTGTTAACTAAAAACCATCTTGCCTCTTTCATTTAACTTAATTAATGTATCAATGACCATATTAGATGGAATCTTAGAGTTATTAAAAACCATTCTATTTTTAAAATCATGAATAGTGTTATATTGAATCAGCAATACCTTTTTGAAATTATTAGTTAAACTGCTTAAATAATACGTTTACATTGATGTATAAACATAAATACCTGAATACCAAAGCATCTATAAAACAAAGGGATACTTTATTTTTATATTTTATATTTATTTTTTGCTCTCCACCTGAGTTTTGTAAAACTAAAATCAGAGTCGCCCATCATTATACCAACTGTAAATTAAATGCTTGTGCGCATTTAAAAAAAAAAAGAAGTTAAGGAAGTAAAAATAAAGAGTTGTAAAAATAAAATAACAAGTTAAGAATATAAAAAAAGTTAAATTATAAAAATGAAATAATTAAACTTTCTAGTCTTTTAAGTTGTTTTCTTATAAATTTTTATAAAAAAGGTACATTTTCAAAGTGCCAATGCATCCCAGAAAACACAACCGTTTCGTGCTCACTGATTTTTGGCTTTAAAATATGTTACTCTCACTATTTTCAAATTATCTAAAGAGTTATAACTTGAAAGTAATGAGTTACTCTAATTACTTTCAAGTATTATCATAAAATTAAAATTAAATTAATCTTACGTTACTCTCATTACATTCAAATTATCTTATATGGAAGTGTGTGCTATTTAGAAAAATTAACTTACATTGGTTAGCATATTTAAGCCTTGTTCTGCTTTTGATTTGATCCTCTGAGTATTTTGTAATACAACCAATTTCATCTTGCCAATTTCCGCAATTATTATCTGAGTCACATGTTTGAGAATGATATGCACATGTTCTTCCGTTCTTGCAATGAAATTCTTTACATGGGTTAGGGCAATTACTTAAATCATTACCACATTCATAAGTATAACTTCCACTTCTAGGTTTGCATGTACATTGTTGATTCTCCCTACGGAGAAAAAAAATTTAAAACAAAATGCAAAATAAAAGTCGCTCTCAAATAATAGTTTTCATATGCTTTTATTATCTGTTTTTTAATAAACTATATAAGCAACAGACATACATACACAATGTTTAACATTTGTTAAATTATAGAAATACTGATATCCACCACAGCAAAAATTCTATTGCGTAATTTCAGTGGGCCTGTATAGCCAATTTTGATTATCGTTTGCTTAGTGGACCACTTGGGGCAGCCGCGAAAAGTGGCTAGCCGATGACGGCTAGCCACTTATGGAGAATATCAATAATGGTCAACTAATTATCCGATGAGCAAAAATCCCATAAACCGCTCAAAATGCTTATATAGATCCACTGCGAATCAACTGCAACTTAAATCGAAATTTTTCATAACAATGTTATCTTTGAAAATCTATAACTTAGCTTTTAAATAAAATAGATGAAAATTTACTTTTGTTTAGTGTTTTTGCTTGTGTTTAAAAAAAAATTTGTTTATACAATATTAAAGACTTTTATAAAGTCTCTTTTTAAACTTTTTTTAGGACTTAGCTCAGTTTGCTTTAAACTGTTTTTAATGAAATTGAAATAACGTCCCTAATTTGGACTTGCTAATAGATGAAAAGGGATCGATCTTGTTTAAAGTATTCAAACTCATAAATTTCCGTGGGTTGTTGTAGCTCTCTTTCTTCTGTTTCCTTTCGAAATATTAATAGTTTAAATATCTTTGCAATGGTTAAAATAGATTAAACACCGAGCCAAATCCTTACTTAAAGATAGCATTCAAGAACTTGAGATTTCACAGGTCTGGAAAATATAGCTTAAGTTAGGATTCCATAAACAACTAGTGATTTCCTTTTAAACAACTAAATATTTATCTTCCAGACTAGATATTTTGTAGGAAAGTCAAAAATGAATAGGTTTTTATATCAATAGAAAATATTTATTACGAACAATATTTTTTTATACTTAAATATCTTGTTACTCATAAAAGAGTATTATTAATTATTTGGATGGTGCTAAATCAGCAAATAATTGCAATTTATTGGGATTTTCGACCACTTTCAAAACTTTGTTTTGCGTTGCTTTGCCCTGACGATAAAATAATTTATTTGAATTTACTCTATATGTTTATTTTTATGTTTATGTTTTGACTATTCTTTACTATTTTTTTTTTGTATTGATATTTACCTTAAAGGTTTGAAAAAAGCTTCATTTTAAATAAATTACATTTTCATCCCATTTTCACGAATGAATTTTAAAATATTTTCCATCGTCTTCTATATTATAAAAATACTACACAGTCAGTAGGAAAATTGATAATTATGCAGCATCTTATAAATCTCCTATGCGAGCTTCTTTAAATTGTTCTTCTTTAAAGTAAATGCAATTTTCATCTGCATTTTTTTAAGAAAGACTTTTCGATGTCAAGGGACATAATGCAAATGGCATGAGGAAAGTTTACCTAGTGAAAAATTTGATTTTAATAATTGTAAAGTATATATTAACATCAGCTGTTGTCTGTTTTTAAAATAAAGTTTTCAAAAATGATCAAAAAAATAATTTAAAAATATGATGGCGACTTGATAGGCAGAGAGCAGTTTTTATAAACTTGCATTGCAAACGTTCATAGATTTTGAATCTCAGAATCTAAAGTGAAAATAAATTTTTACAAACTATCTATTCAGCCTATTCAACTAGTTTTGAGAACTGTAAACTAGACTATGTCTTATTCTTAATTAGTCTGGTTTTAACATAATATTTCTTATTTAGAAAATGAATATGAAAAGTATGATTCATCAATTTTTTGAACACGTAAATTTCTTTTTATAAATTGTTTTATTCATACTTTCACTGTTTCATAAGAGAAGCCATTTTTATAGTTTGAATTTATATTTAAAATGTATATGACTAATGTAAACCACTACCAGTGCGGTAGTATATAGTAATAGAGGGCTCGCCTTGTAAGCGAGAAGTTCAGAGTGCCAATCCATGATATCCCTGGTTTTACCATTCTCATCTTGCTTCACCAGAAAGCGATTTTGTTAGTCAAGGTTCGAAGCGATCTTGTTAGTCAAGGTTCGTGTTTTGAAGTTATAGAATTGAAAGAGAGTTATAATCACAATTTTAAAAAAAAAGTAATCTCATTGGCTGAAGTGTTCTCGGGAGGCGAATTCATTAAAAAAAGCGTTATATAAAAGTATTAGAATGTAAAACGAGTTGATTTTTAAAACAAATACTAAAATTACAAAATTGGAACAATAAGTTTTTAGTTACATTATAAACAAAACCAAAAAACTTTGTGTTTTACCTTTACTTTTTAAAAATTTTAAAAATAATGGTTACGTAAGAATTAAATCTTAAAAAGTATAAAAAGAAAATTACCGCCTCCATCCCACCCTCAATCTAATTACCATTCCCCCCGATCTGCGCTAGCTCAAACGTATCTTCACCTATTTTTATAACTACAACAACCCAATTAATGTAATTTTATCATTGAATCTACTCCTCCTAGCTATTCAACCCAATCCTACAATTAGATAGGTGAGAGTAGATTTTTTTTTTTAAATTGTTAAAAAATAAGCAAAATATTCTGTCCTACTCAGCATTTTAAACATGTTTTTTGGAAAAGACACTGTATTAGGAAGTTATTGAAAACAAACTTCTTTATGTATGGTAAGGTTTCATATGCATTATCGCTTATAATTAATACTTAATTTGCTGCTGCTGTCGCTGTTACCCATTCCTTTGACAGGGAGTTTTTACCAAACTTGGCCTTTTAACATCTCTCTTTATACTTTTGACCACGCGACTAGGTATTCTTAAATCTGTTAATATCTGTTAAAATCTGTTAATATCTGCTGAATCAGTAATAAGATCAAAAACTTTGCTTCATGATTGCTTAATTAGTAATAAATCGAAAACTTTTTAATTTGATGACTTCTTTAGTAAAGGATAACTTCTCTTGATGAATTCTGTAGTAAAGGATAACTTCTCTTGATGAATTCTGTAGTAAAGGATAACTTCTTTTGATGAATTCTGTAGTAAAGGACTTTATGTTATTTTTAAATAAGTATAGTAACTTTTAAAGTAATTTATTTAATTCATGCATTATAATACTAACACAATTCAAGTCCTTTGTCAATTGTATTTAAAGTATATTAATCTTTTATTTTATTTTTTTTTAAATTAGAAGACGATGATGACTCTATAAAACGATGCTCTTTTTAAAAGGTCAAACTCTTGATAAATTTAGTGTATATCTCTAAAACCCTTATATCTCACACGGTAAACTCTATGTTGTATGTTAAAGAACAAGATCGTTTAATACCGTATTTTAAAGAAATTAAAGAAAATCTGTTTGGTTTTATAATATAAAAAACCAGGTTGTTTGATCGTTAGTTTTTTAAAGTTGTTAAACATTTACCACGAGGTAAGTCATTAAACAAATAAGGTATTATTTTGTAAATACTTCTAATTTATATATTTTTCTTAATTTATGTATTTAGTTATATGTATGTGTTATTTATTATGTGTTTATATGCGTTAAGTTTATATGGGTGTATATTTTGTAAGTGTGTAAATATCTTTTATAAATAAAGTGTTTCTATGTTTGTGATGTTTATAATGCTCAGTGTTTATAGTTTGTAAGTGGTTATTTTTGCATGGTTTCAAATTGTTATGACTTGGCTTAGTTTACAGCATGATTGTTGACCTCGCTAGCCAAGTGGTTGTCTTTACTATAATGTGACTTGGCTTTGTTGAGAGCAAGAATGTTTTCCGTGCCAGTAAAGTGGTGTACTGTCATGATAAAACACATAAATAAAATCTATTTGTAGTTAGTCTAATCATAAAATGTGTTGAAAAAATATTGTTGAATGAATGTGTTAATAAAAAATGTTAGAAAGATATATAGCTTTTCAATATCAATAGTTTTTTAAATATTTATAATTTTAAGTAAATTTTATTGAAAGGATATATACTCTGATCCTTTTTTGTTAACAATTTGCATTTTGTTAATATTAAAAATTTGTTTAAAAGATATATATATATATATATATATATATATATATATATATATATATATATATATATATATATATATATATACTCTGTTCTTGATAAATAAATTTTGTCAAAAAATGGACTTCCTATTTATTAATAGCTTCTATTAAGATTCTATTTCCTTCATTAAATATGTTTAATTGAAATCTATGGGTTTTTTTTATATAGGTGAGTATACAAAGTGTTATAACACAAGTTTTGGTAACTATCATTTCATTTTTAGGATTTTTTGTATAAAGAATGTTTTCTCCAAAATAATATTTTAACGTTATATATATATATATATATATATATATATATATATATATATATATATATATATATATATACATAAATAAATACACAAACATACATACATACATACATACATACATACATACATAAAAACAAACATACATACATACATACATACATACCTACATACATACATACATACAAACATACATACATACATACATACATACATACATACATACATACATACATACATACATACATACATACATACATACATACATACATACATACATACATACATACATACATACATACATACATACATACATACATACATACATACATACATACATACATACATACATACATACATACATACATACATACATAGAAGTCAATGTTCCCAAGTTTCTTCACTTGAAGCAAATGATTGTTTATAGAGGTTTTCTATTATTAGTTTTGTATTTACTTATTTATTGCAAATCTTGCATTAGGTACATTTCAAAGTAATGAAAGGGATTTTATGATGGAGGATTACATTTCATTGTTCAATGGTAGCAGTACTTACTGAGCAGACAGACCTTATAATTTTATCAATTTGCTTTATTTGAGTTTTTATCTGTAAAAACTTTTCTTAATTATTTTTTATTGTTTTTTTTTTTTTATTAAATACTTATAATACTTTGTCAATAATTAATAAAATTATCTTAAATGTATAACATTACTCAGTTATAAAAGATTATATCAATTTATTTGTAACTTTAGTTTAAGTTCTTGATAGAAATATGTTATCTTTACACATTGCTCAATTATTTTGAAACATCTAATTTAAATATGACTAATAGTAGAGCAGAATACAGTTAGATTATTATATTATACTCTGTTTTATTTGCTTACACTGTATTTTAGATAAGTTTAAGAAAGAAAACTCAAAGTTCAATCTAAAAATAAAAGTTCAACTTTTTTTATTTTATTATTTTAGGCATCATTTTAACTCCTTTGTTGCTTAATCATGTCTGATAATTTAAGAAGAGAAATTAATGGACTTCCTTAAAATGAAAGAAATCCGTTTAGGCGAGGTGAGATAAATTGTTGTCAAAAATGTAAGAGATAAGCCTAGGCGAGCTGAGATGAATTTTAATTAAAATGAAAGAAATCCGGTTAGGCGAGAACTCAACAGTTATAATATGCGTCACGTAGCAAGTTTAGTTGTTATTTTACTTTTTTAGTTCAACTTTGGTGCTCCACCAACTATCATGTTTTCTTTGTCTACTGTTAAAATATGGTTTTAACTTAGTAAACCTTAATTATTTAAAATTTGCTAGGTTGATCATTAGCTAATAGTTTAAAAAGAAATTAGTTGTCACAATAAAGGTAAGAATAATTTTTTTTCTGATCAAATCGCAAAATTTGTTTGCACCGATAGCTGTTGTGTTTTTGTTATTTTGTGTAATAACTAATTGTCTTTGCAATATATTTCTTACAGATTTTGACTATTTTCAACAATGCTCTAGAAAAAGCATCAGGAACAGGTTAATTGGTTTGTAGTTTTTATTCATTTTAGACATGGCTTACAATGCTTTTTCAGCTTATTTCAGATCAAATAGAGGGCCCGCATCTCAAAAGGCACATAAGGTGTGGGCTTTAAATTAAGGGCAAAAGCTCCGCCGCCCCCCCCCCATTTTTTTTATTTTATTATTATACAGTGTTGATCCTGTAGAAAGTAAAGTAAGAGGAGAGAGAGTGACGGGAAAAAAATACGCTGCATCTATAATTATTATTTTTGTAGTTGGTTATCTAATAATTGGTAATTGATAATGTAATTTTAGTTAAATTTTTTTTGTAAATATTTACTTTTCTTTATATATTTTGTTTTGTTATTATGTATAAATAAATTGATTTCCAGTTAATACATGTGGTGTATTTTTTCCTTTTTTTTAATTCAATTACTTTTTTAAGATTAATCTGATGACGTGTTATTCAATATTGACAAACAATTAAAAACAATTAAAAATTGTTAGGTTTTGTTAATTTGGTAATAAATGTGTTACTAAAATATATTTAATCATATATAAATAAATATCTTTAATAATATTAAAAGATCTTTTATCTTTAACTTGATAATTTCATTGCGGCAATATTTTCTTAATTTAGATTTAAATGAATTTTTATAAAGCATTTATATTCCGTTTTATAAAGTTCTTATGACTATATATGTCTAATCCCGCTGCCATTTTTATCCCCGGGATCCCGGAAATAAAAATGGCAGCGGGATTTCCCGAGGTATCACTCTTATATCCCAGAACATTATTTTTTTTTAATTTTACATATGATAACTGTTTAAACTAATTCAGCCAAAAATAAGAAAAATATTATTGCATTTAGTTGTGTTTTATGTGTTCATATCTTATATTAAAACCTATCACAACAAGAAATGTTATTGAAACTATCTTAAACTATCTAACTCAAGGAATGCATTCTTTCTTCTTGTTATTATAAAATATGAGTAAAAAATAAAAAAGATTTCTTCCAACGAAAACAGTAAGTTTGATTTTTAAACTTTTAAATTATTGAAAAGTAAAACTTTTTCTGTATTGAATTATTGAAATATTTAATAATTTTTGTATTTAAAAAACGGCAAACAAAGACATATAAAGTCATACGTAAGATTACATACATATATAAGAAATATTTGTAACTTTACTTTTAGTTGTTTTGCGATTCAATTTAGTTATACCATGTCAATTGTAAATGGATCGAAAGCATGGCAGTATTTTGTAAAGAAAAATCTGACGAATCTGCAATTTGCAAAAAGTGCAATGTAAAGACAATGTGCAAAGGATTTTCGACAATTTCTTCGTCATTAAAAAAAAACAAACATAAATATTTGGATTTAAATATGAAGCGTCTACATGAAGATACTGGTTTGGAAATTAAAATTGTGCAAAAGAAAATCACCTTTTTTGTTAAACAGCAGACTATCGAGGAAATTGTGTCGAAGCTAGCAATCATTGTCTGAAAAAGGCATGTTGTTACCAAAAAATCCAACCCATGTTATAAGTATGATAAAAAAACAATATGATTTAGCTAAACAAACTGTGGTTTTAGAGATAACAAAAGAAATATCTAGCGGGTCGCGATTTCCTTTATCGTTAGACAAATATACGTCTTTAAAAAATCGACGTTATTTAAATGTAAGTTTACACTTATTAGCAAAGTTTAGGAACCTGAGATTGACTCCGATAGCTGGATCACTTCCTGCAGAAAAATTTGTTGATCTGGTTGAAAATAAACTGTTAGATTTAAAAAAGCACATCATAGCTAGTGTTACTGTCGAGCATCCGTAATGAAAAAATTTGGACGGCTAAGTGGTATTGAACATCAGTTGTGTTATGCCCACGGACTTCATTTGGCAGTATGTGATGTTCTTTACAAAAAGTCAGACTCCAAAAAAATATATTTAATTTGAATCGCAGTTGCAAGATTCCGATGAAAGTTTGAGTGATTACGATGAGTTTGATGATGTATTTGACTGTAATGATGAGTCATACAGCTCAACAGGCGTTACGTTTATTGATGATTTACAAAATAGCGTAAATATAGCCTTAAAAATTCAGAAGGTTCGAAAAGTGGTTTGAATGTTCCACAAATCATCTCATTTGAAAATAACGTTTTACAAATCTACGTAAAATCTATGTTTCATAAAGAACTGAAGCTTATATTAGATGTCAAAACAAGGTGGAACAGTCTTGTTAAAATGCTAGAAAGATTCCTTCAAATAAAAACATATATACTTAAAGCAATGATCGATTTAAAAGAAGTTCTTAATATCTCCGAAGATGAATAGGCCATTATGAACGCCACACCAATTTCTCTGCAACCGATAAAAGTTGGAATAGAAAGACTTGGTAGAAGTAATGCTACTCTACTTGACGCAGAAGATGTAATGATATTCATCTTAGACAATTTAGCGGAGAAAAAAAATTTGATAGCTAATAAACTGCTTCAATCTGTGCAGGAGAGAATTGAAGAACGCAGAAATGCCAATTTAATTGGACTACTAAAATTTTTAAACAACCCAATTAGTTATAATTAGGAATCAAATATCAACTCCAAACTACTCTTACCGTCCAAACGTGTATTAAAAGCAACAGCAAAAAAAATTTATACCTGGTGTACATAGAGAATGCTAGCACTAGTTCAACAAATAATGAAATAGTTGAAGTGAGTCATGATAATTAAAGCATGGTTTCTGACCTGTCAATGCCTCAACCTGTTGCTCCAAATTTTTTAGGCAAAAGTATTTTGACACTTGAACAAAAATTGGATGCAACTATTTGTAATGTCAAATAGTGAACGGAAACTTTCGGCTTCGGCCGAAATTTCGGCTTAAGTTTCGGCCGAAACCGAAACCGAAATTTCTGCTTCAACAATTTTTTTACTTTTCCTGTTTCGGCCGAAATTTCGGTTCAAACTCCAACCGAAATGAACCGAAACTTTTATAAGATTTTTTTTAAGTTTTAATATAAGTGGGGTCATGACGGTTTCCTAATTGTAATCGTTTGTTAGTAAATCAATTTTTAATTATAACAATTGTAAAAATTTTAATTGAAATCACGTTACATAATAGTTTTAAGTTACTATTCTCAAATCATTCTTAAAATGAATTAACATTTAAGTAAAGCAACCCAAAGCAATAGTTTCATCAAAAGTTTCTCAGTGCTAAATTTTACAACGGAAAATAATCGATAAAAAACTGGTTTATGGAATCATTTTACCGTGACAGTAAGTGATTTCAAATACGGAACTTGCAATTTGAAAATATCTCATGGATCGTACAGTCCAAAACTTCAATCACTTAGCGGACTTTCATCACATTTAAGAAGTGGTTTACTCTAAAAAATCTCTTAACTGAAAAAGCAATACAACTACCGGCAGTCCTATAAATCTCAAAAATTGATTCACACTTTAAAGAAGGTCTGAAGTTTCTTGTGCGACCGTGGCGCAGTGGTTAGAGCGCTTGACTTGGAAGCAGGAGATCCAGGCTCAAAACGAGCTTAGGATACATTTTTGCGTCACGGTAATGAAGGAGGCGTAAACTTCCTGGTTAAATGCACTTCCGCGGTGCTCTGTTATAAGACCTATAGGTCTTCTATATTTCTGTATTTCGTCGAGAAAATAATTCAATTATTACCTTTAATTATTGAAATGTCTTGACATATTATAGTTTTTATCAAACTATGTTACATGGTGATTGCTTAGATATATGTAAAATAGTTTTTTTTTGCTTTAATTTGGTGATCATAAAAGGTTCAGGGATTTTAAACATTCATTGTTAAATTTCGGCCGAAATTTCGGCTTCGGTTTCGGCCGAAATTTCGGTTTCGGTTTCGGCTACGGCTTAACTGAACCGAAATTTCGGTACTTTCAGTTTCGGCTAAAATTTCGGTTTCGGTCGATCACTAATGTCAAACAAGTAGAAAAAGCAGCTCTAGAAGACATAAGCAACTTAAAAAACCTCACAAAAGAAATCAAACTTTTTAAGGCAACTGAAAAGTGTAGCGAAAGTTTAGAAAGAATATACTCCACATTGATGACCATCAAGCCGACATCAATTGAATCAGAAAGAGCTTTTTCTGCCGCGGGTCTATTTATGGCAAAAATTCGTTCACGATTAAGTGACAAATCAATTGATTGTTTATGTTTTTTAAAACAATATTTTATTTTAAATAGTAATATAGATTAGCGTGCTAAGATAAATTTGTGTCAGAAACTGCTTGTTATTATATTAAAAATTATGCCGGGATATATAAGTTCACATCAAGAATCCCGGGATGCTAAATTTACGGGAAATGAGAAACCCTAGTCATGGTAGAGCTCTATGTTTTAATATGCTTAGTAATAGATTGAGTGTACGCATTAAAGAGACAACATTCTTATTTATAAAAAAAAGATTTCACATGGAAACTTAAATTTTCTTTAAAATTAACAGGGCAAGAGTCCTATTAAAGGGATTATCTTTTTCCAGATATTTCTGGATTTTTCTCAACTTCTAGTTTTTCCGGATAGCCAAAACGTTTTCCGTACATATACAAGTTTAGGAATATATTTTTGTAATATATATGTTTTTTAAGCTTTTTCACTCATTCTAAAATTAAAAAGGTTTTGAAACAACTCAGCTAAAAGCAAATTTAAGAGGAAAATATATTTCGGATATTTTACCCATACAACTTTCCGGTTTTTTAAAAAATAACCTGTATGATCTATGGAATAAGCTGCTGATGGCCTGAAAAAAAATTAATAGATGCTTATTAAAGAAAAAAATAATAAGGTCCGTCTCCGTTTTTATATACATATTTAAGATAAAACAATCGAGTTACGATTTTCAAAATCGTATATTTTTTCTTCGACTTTGAAAGCCTTCAGTTAGGCGAAGTTTCTTTAAGCAAACGAAGTTGAAATCCGTTAAACTTCGAAAAAAAGTTAATTAAACGGGTATGAAAGCCGTAAAAAGTTGTAGCTTTAACTTTTATTCGAGGTTGAAACCCATTATAAGTTCTTAAAACTTAATTAAAACGATGTTTAAAGTCGCAAAAAGTTGTAAATCAAAATTTTACTGGTATGAAAATCGTAAAAATTTGTTTACATTATATATAACGAATTTGAAAACCTTATAACTTTATGTATGTTATTTAAGACGATCTAAACATTGTAAAACATCAAACAAATATGCCAAAGACCTATCGCTCGCTGGTTTGGCAGTACTTCCTGAAGGAATACAAGGGACATAAAGCCTATGGTGTGTGAAATATCTGCAAGACAGACCTAAAAATAAACTCTGGGTCAGCATCGACCCTGAGTGGTCACCTGCAATCGAACCATAAGGATGAGTACATCGAAATGTGTCAGAATCAAAAGATACGAGATAAAGCAGAAGCTGCCAAGGAGGACAAAGTTGAAGAGGCAGTGGATATATTGGAAAAAGTTGGTAAGTTTGTTAAACAACTGATGTAAACAACTCCTTGGTGATGTAAACTGTTGGAGTTGTTCCATTCACAAGAAAACACACTGCTCAGAACATTGCTACTCAGTTGGACAACTTGGTTACAAGTTTTGAGTTACTCAAAATGGTCAAGAAGCGGGTTGTTGTGTGTGATCAAGCTTCAAGTATGAAAGCTGCCTAGAGGAAGTCAGAGACTATAGCTGATCTTGAAAGTGTTTCAATCACGTGCATTGACCACAAGCTTAACAACAAACAGCATGATATCAAGGCTGCTATCGAGTCATCACTCTCCTCTTGCTAAAGGGGTGTTGAAAAAAAATTGCCTCGAGATGAATGGTAATATTTTTAACTTTTTAAGTAGATACGAATACAAAGTTTTACAACTTAATGTCAAATTTTTACAAATATTTTTTAATTTTAAACAAAGTTTTCTAAGATGCGAAGTTTTTTGCGAATTTTTATTTTAGTTTTTGTTTCAGTACCCTACAGAAAAATCACTGGTCCTTGTGCTACCAGATGGAACTCTGTCCAGATGATGCTCCTAGACATCGACCATTTTCGATGTGTGCTGTGTGCTCTACGGGCTGACAAAAAAGAATGGATCACACCCATTCCTCCGGATGAACAATTTGTCAGTGCTCTTTCCATAGTAATTTTTTTATGTTGAGTGATAAGAAAATTACAACGGATAGAGCACTGACAGCCATTGTTCATCTTATGGATAGGTGTGCTTCTCTGAGGGTCAAAGAAATTAGAAAGAACAGTGTCACTGGAGTAGGTCCTTTCATGGTTGAGCTCATTGTAGAACTCGAGAAACAATTTCCAAGAGGAGGATGTGACATTGTACCTTATGCTGTAGGCTACCTGCTACACCCATTCTTGAAAGGCCAACAACTGCACGTTTATGGTGTAAGGGATGAGATTTTTGACAAGTTGAAAGCCAGTCATCCTACAAAAGCAGACTGGATGTCAAATCAGCAAGGCGCAATCAATGTCTCAGATGAGATCACCCATGAGCTTCTTGAAGATGATGGTGAGACTGAATTCTGGAAGGCAGCAGCAAAGGTAATAGCCATTTATTAAAATATAAAATAAATTTCTTTAAAACTAATTAAATATGCTTATATTAATCTTAATGCAATTGAACAAACAAAGTCATAAAAATTTTAATTTGAGGATATGATGTCATACGAGGGAGAGAGGGTGGTTCAAAGTTAAACACTTTTTAAAAATTATTTGAATTTAAACAATTTTAGATTAAAGTAAGCAAAGTTATAACAAGTTATCTAAACGTTTAACTTCCTATCATTCCTTTGAGACTGTGTCCAGTTAATTTAGGCAGACAAATGCTACAGCTGAGGGCCCTCCAATTGCCGTTGAGTGAAATTCAGAGAAACAACTGTGATAGATTCAAAGGTTGATGTCTTCAACATGTGGAGAGATGTCCATCTTGTCAGGACTAGCACGGGAGTATTATTGCCTGCCAGCCTCAAGGGCCTCAAGTGAGCGAGCCTTTAGTAAAGCTGGACAGGTGGTCCACGAAAAGAGATGCAGATTGTCTCCAAAAACCACTGAGAAGATGGTCTTCACCAACGAGAACTTCGATTTGTTAAAATCCTTTGTACATGTTTGGGGATAATGCTTCATGGAAGAGCAAAAGCCAGCTAGACCTGCTCTAGACAGAGATCAAAATGATGATGATAACTCAGACTAGGATGATGATGATGATGATACCGCCTCATTTAAAATGAAATCTCCAGTATTGTTATAAATATATTTTGATTTTATTATTTATAATATTATAGATATTCTTCTTCTTATTATTATTATTATTGTTATTATTATTATTATAATTATTATTATTGTTATTATTGCTAATATTATTATTGTTATGATTAATTATTATTATCAATAATATATTATTGTAATTATGGTGTAAATTTTGAAGAAAATAAATATCTTGTTGTTGTTGCTGTTGTTGTTGTTGTTGTTGTTTTTGTTGCTATTGTTGTTGAACTGGAAAGGCAAGACAGACATCATTTGGGCTCCCAAGGCCAGGAACTAGCACAAAAAAATGAGAATGAAAGACTGGAAGCGGATAACTAAATATTCTTTACGAAGGCAGCATGTTATGATTATTTTAGATTATATAATCAGTATTATGCAAATAATCTTTTCGCATATTTAAGGAATTGGATTTTTGAAATCTAGAATGATTATTAAATAAATGCAAGAGTTTTAGCATATCTTGTGTATATTCTTTATTTCTTTAATGTTACTGTAGTGTATACTTCAAATTTTTATTATTAAGAAATAAGAACTTAGAAGGACAGAGATTGCTAGCATATACCAAACCAGTTATCACTTCACTTTACTTTATATCGGTGTCTTTGAACCTGAACATAGGTAGTTCTCATCGATTGTGATTTTTTCCAAATCTAAGAGATAGAGTAGGAGTCTACAAGAAAAGAAGGGAAGAGCATTATAGTACTAGTACAGCCACATACAAGTTTGAAAGCCTTTAGAAATTTTAAACAATTTTAAAACACGCCATTTTCGAATTTAAACAACTTTTTACAATTTTAAAAGCCACAAAAATATACTTTATTTGAACTAGTATGATTTTGAAAACTGCCAAATTAAATTTTATACAACTTTTTACGATTTTGAAAACCGCGAAAATATATTTTATTCGAAGTAATACGATTTTGAAAACCGTTGAATGAAATTCTATACAACTTTTGACGATTTCGAAACACGTTCACATACGACTTTTAGCGACGTCGAAGCTTCGACTTCGCTAAAATGTCTTCGAAACACATCGACCTCGATTGTTTTAACTCTGATAAGTTTACAGAAGTTGTAAAGTATTGTTAATCGTAAACTCAAAACGAAAGATTTTTACATTTTACTCTTTTTTAACAATTATTGAAATAAAGCAAAGTTATTAAAATGGTAAGTGTGGAATAGACTTACCATGACCAGTAATATATAAATATTGAGTTATAATCATACGAGTCGTGGTAAGTCCGTTATTCCACATATTTAAATCATCTCATGTTTCTTGAAACTTTTTATACCAATGGTATTTAATTAACACATTTCAAGCGGTTCCAAATATTATTTAGACAGGTACTGATATCCAATTTGTTGATAGCGATTTGCACAACATCTACCGAAATGTTAAAATTTAAAGAAAATTTTTTTTATAACTTTAAAAAGTAAACAATGAGTATAGTTTTTATATATGTATATAAATATTTTTCTACCTCTTACTAAAATATACTGAAGTCAGGAATAAGTATAGAAAAGGTCAATGTGGAATAGATTTACTAAGACCCGAATTTTACGGGTCATGACATAACATTTTTTTAATCTAAGCTGATGGTATTTATGTAAGAAGTTAATTATATAAAAAATATCATATGCTTACAAAAAAAAAAAAAAAAACTCGTATTGCGACAAGAATGTCTTGCGTTAGGATTTGTTTACATGTGTTTGTTTACATGAAAACATACACACAACAAAACAATAGAGGTATGCAATTATTAGTAAGTATTAAACCAAACAAAGTAAAAAAAGAAACAGATGCAATCGAAGTTTTGTGTTTTAGTTTTATTCAGACTAATATATATATATATATATATATATATATATATATATATATATATATATATATATATATATATATATATATATATATATATATATATATATATATATATGTTTTATATATATGTTTTACTGGAAGTGTTCCATTTTGATCCTTAAACATCAGACAGGTCAATAATATTATAGAAAAAAAATTTCTTTAAGAGTATGTTATATTGTGTCTCAAATGAGGCAAAATTTTATAAAAGTTTCAAAAATAAAAATCATTTTGTATTTACATTAATAGTTTACATTTTAATGGGTAAAAACTGCCTTTTTTACTATTATTAAAAAAAATCAATTTTACTCACGGTGTTTTAAAGTTAATTTGTTTTAGAGATGTTTTTATAAAACATAATTATCATTTTTGAAATTTTTTTAAAATTTCGCTTCATTTGAGACCCAACATAACATAATTTTGAAGAAATTTTTTTTCTATAATATTATTGACCTGTTTGATGTTTAAGGATCAAAATGAGGCGGTTTCCCATGTCTAATATTTATATTTTTAATATTTTTTGTTCATTTACAGTTAGACGCAACAAAGTATTCTTTGATAGACCAGACTAATATATATATATTAGGCTGGTCTATCAAAGTTATTAATGTTATACTACTATGATATACATATATCATAACAGTATAACATATATACTATTATAATTTATATATATATATATATATATATATATATATATATATATATATATATATATATATATATATATATATCATAATAGTATAAATGTATAAATATGGATATTTTATAACCATAACAGTATAGTATACTGTTATGGGCGGACTCTAAAACAGCGCCACCGAAACTTGTTTAACGTTTATTTATCAGTCATTTTGCGTTCAGTTGTTGTAAAGAAGTGAAACATGATTCGGTCTAATTTAATTATTCAGCCAACGAAAGTTGAGTTTTGGGCAAAAAAACGAAAATCTTCGTTATTTACAGTGTTACGAGTTTTTAGAAAAATTACTTCAAAAAACAAACAATTTTATGGAATTGCAATAAAATAAAAATGAGTATCGTTAAAGCCCGCCAAAATCCTTTTAATCCCATTTTTTACACTCTAATAAATGAAATGAAATAAATGAAAGACTATCTTTGTTTAATACAACTACTTTACTTTCATTGTGTAGTATTTGCAACGCTTCCCTAATTTTCCGTTTATAATATATATAACTTCTATTTTTAAGATATTGCGACCGTTCCAGACAAAATTTCCTTGACAAATTTTAAAGTTTTCAGCTTCAGATAAATTTTTCTATTTACCTTACTGTCTCATCTTTTTTAATGTTGGCAAATAAAAAAGAAGATATCTATAGCCCTGCTTCACCAATACAACTTTTGCTATGAGTGCATTCTAATTTATAATCACCGGAATATCAATTAACTGGTAGTGTTGGTTTATTTATGAAACAAAGTAGATTCTGAAAATTTTTTGGAGATTTAAACACTGGTTGGTATCCTAGTTTTTTAAAAACGGGATCCAGGGTAACGACACAAAATCTTTTGGAGACTATAAAAAAATGTTGCTTTTTTGAGAGATTTTTTGTGCTGCAGACACTTTTCTTTCGTAAATTTTATCTAGTTTTTTGAGATTTTTCACCCATAGCCGTTTTCTACAAATACATTGATAAGAAACAACAATTTATCACACTGAATCAATCATCGCAATTGAAAAAGCCCATCACAATGAATTAACAATCACACTAAATGGCTTGGTTTTAGTGTCAGTGGCTCTGCAGTGTTAAAGCCCACAGCTTTTGCCTTTCTCAATATCTAACACAAATAGTCAAGTTTCCAACTCGCTTTCCAGACAATCCTAATCATTTACCTTCTCTAGTCGGCTTATATTTTGTTTCGGATCCAAGTCAGTGCTCCACATCAGTTTCTTACCCTTTGTTGCTTATGATCACGGTTCCATTTCTCAAAAACCATTATCTAATTCTTTTTGATCAAAAGAATCTCCTTATTATCGTACCTCTTACAACTACCTTAAAGCTGATTGGGGCTCTTTCCATGATCTTTTCACTCTTCTCCATGATTTTTCTCTCATTGTGCTGCTGCAGTTTCCAATCGAAACAATTAGCATCATATCTATTGTCAAAAAAAATTCTTCAAAAAACAGATGTCTGCTTACTATTGCTAGAAATGATTGTAAAAAGTTTTGCTTAATGCCGAATCCCGCTATTCTCAGGTCATAAAATCTCGTATTTCATTTCAAAAATAAAACCCCAGAGACTACTGGAAAATCTTTAACAGTGACTATAATAAGGGCAATCTACTATTCCTTATCACTTGCATGGCTTAAATATTTGTTACCTCGCCTAAAGGCAAAGCTAAATTATTTGCTTAGAACTTTTAATCAATCTGATTTCTTGATTCCGCTAATCACATCCTACCTGGTATAGCCGAAAAAAAGGTTGCTCCATTCCTTTACATTCTTATCACTCCTGCTTCTGTACCTAAAGTGATTTCCTACTTAGACTCTTCTACAGCTTGTGGTCCGGACAACATACCTGTTATAGTCTTGCAGTAGTGTTCTTCGGAGCTGTCATCTATTATATCAAAACTGTTTAACAAGTGCTTATCAGATTCTTGTTTTCTATTTTGCTGGAAGGCGGTATCTGTTATCCCTATTTTTGAAAAGTCTGAAGAGCAATTTGACTCTTCTAACTTCCATCTCAATAGTCTTCTTCCTATCATAAGCAAGGTTTTTGAGTTTTTAATTAACAAAAACTTAATCTCTCGTCTTGAATCTAATAACTTACTTTCTGATCATCAATATGGATTTAAATCTTTAATATAGATTTCAAGCTGGTCTAAAGAGCTAGCGTTTTTTGTGTTATCTACTAAAATTTATTCTCGTATAACTCGTCATTAAATTAGGTCTCGTTTCTTTGTGACCGTTCCTTTTACTGTGAGTGCTCAAAAAGATTCTTATTTGTCTAGTTTTTTTCCTCGAACATCAGTTCTTCGGAACTCGCTCCCTTTATCTAATTTTCCGTGAATAAAAGTTTGAACAATTTTGCTCAAATTTTTATTCACGTTAAGCTGATTACTCCAAAAATGCTGAGTAAAAGCAATTGCCTTTTTTTTCATTCACCCGGCCTTTATAATTTGCAATCTTTCAAATTGTCTATAAATTGTTATCTTGCTTTATAAACTTCATCTTTTCTCTTCCAGAAACTTCCAACTCTAATAGTGGTTGCTTGCAGCCTTTTGGAAGTGAAGATGTTTAAAAAAATAACAAAAAAAACTCATTATTAATAATATTTAGTGTGCACAAACATTGTGCTCTATGAACGAGACCAAGAAAGACACCATAGATAATTTTTGAATCATTGTATGAATTGGTTTTAATTTGAACGTTTGTTGTTACAATTTGGCGATGTGTTTTAAACTATATAACCTGCTTTATTGTTAGTAACTGAAACATCAATATAGTTTAATGTATTGGTTAAGTCAGCAGGTTCCATTGTGTGTTAAATATTTTTATTTTGTTTATTAAGTAGATCTAAAAAGTTTTGCGCATCCTTTTCTACCCGTAACCTTAAATGTATATTACCAACATATCTTTTAAATGATTTGATAAGAACGTAATTATTAATTGCCGGTTTAAAATTATAGCTTATATTTTAGTTGTCAAACTATTGGAATATATTTGAATATATATATATATATATATATATATATATATATATATATATATATATATATATATATATATATATATATATATATATATATATATATATATATACATATATATATATATATATATATATATATATATATATATATATATATATACGCATATATATGCATATATATATACACACATATATACTTACCATGCGTTTGCGTCAACAAAGAGGATTGAGCAATATAGGTTTAGTAAAAGAAATAATAACTATAAAGAGTTAAAACACGAGAAAAACACAAACATGATATATGCATCAAAAAAGTTTTTACCTAATTGAAACTTCACACATTGCAGTATTAACTCTATCCCAACCAACAACTTCAGAAATTTCAGCTCTCTCTTCAAACGAACATTGTGTATTCCCGCAGCATTCACTTCTTATTTGACTTTCGGGACTTTCTCGTTTGTGTCTTAAGAATGATAAGGCGTTGTTTGTTTTTAATAGCACATTTGATAGCGGCTAAAAAAAAAAAAGACGCGTTAAAAACAAAAATCAAGTTTTATTTGATTTTTTTTTTTAATTAATGAATGGTTTATCTTGTACTCAAATTTAACCCTTGTTGTGTTTACTTATTTCGAATATTTTTGTTGAGTATATTAATTTTAGCAAAAAATAAAAAAAAAAGTTAAAAAGTTTATCAAAGAGTATTATGTAGAATATTTCTTACTTTAGTTGGATCCCCTCTAGCTAATGTTGATATTATTGATGTGAGAAGCAAAACCATCCAACTCATTGCGAGCAGGATTTTTTGAGCTTTTTAAGTTATTATTATATTTTGTTAGAGTGAACTGCGAAAATTCAAATTGACTACTTTTTTCTAGTAAGACCATTTGATGAGACCCTTTTAAATTCTTTTTTTTTGTTGACACACCTGTTAATAAATGTTTTTGATGGTAGAAAATAAATTGTCACAACAATATCGCTTAATTGTTTTTTAAAAGTTGCATAACATTTTCTTTCATAATCTAACATTTTCTTGCATAATTGGTATATGTTAACAAACAAACGTAATAAATTAATTAATGCGTTAAATTCTTAATAGTTTTTTTATCACATTTTCTTTAACACATGTTGGTCTGCAAACAATTTGTTAATTAATTTGCAAATTTTAAACAATTTTAACTATAAATTTATTATTTGATTTGTATATTTTAAGCAATTTTAAATGTAAATTTATTATTTGATTGGTAAATTTTGAGCAATTTGAAAAATAAATTTGTTAACTGGTTTGTAAATTTTAATATATCATCCGACTACAGCAACATAATGTTGCAGCTAAAAACAAAACTTGACCACTTCAGAACATTTTTTTCAGTAATAAGCAAAATATTTTTCAAATAAACTAGACAAAAAATTTTGAGTTTTTTATAAGAAGACAATTTTGTGGAAAAAATAGTGAGCAAACCTTTAGAGACTACTCGTATGACAGTTTTTTATAAATTTTACTCTTAAACACATTTCCAGCCAATGTAACCAACGTAACTAACTAACAACCAAGGTAAACTAAGTTTTAAATAAGATAAAAAAATTTAAATTTATTTAAGAAAACTGCTTATTAAAAGCTCCTTTTCTTTAATTACTTAGTTTGGAACTTAAATTTTAGTGCTTTTGCTAACTAGGTTTGTTAAAACTCTAAAATAAACATTTTTTAAGAGCGATAAAAAATCGAAAAGTAAAATTTCCATTTTATCAAGTTACAAACAAACTAATCCGAAATTCAACAACAAATTAAATCAAAATAGCTTCTCTTAAAATGTATTTCGTTATTAGAAGCTTAAATAAAATTGAAATTTTTGATTATTTAAGATTGTACGAGATGTTGTTAATAACGTTTGTTTTTGATTCCTTCGCATACAAAGCACACTTTACAACGTTCGTGTTTGCAGCTTACATTATACAATAAAAACGAGCGACAAAAAGTTATTTATCATGAAAATTTCTCAATTTTTATAAATTTTTACAACTATTATATGTTAATAATTTAGTTATAAATCAACTTTAAATAGTTTATTTAAAATGATAGATCTCACTTATTGCAACAATACTAGAACGTATTATGTACAGTAGATTATACAATTATCTTCATTCTAATAATTTTTATACAACTATCAATTCGGCTTTAAAAGAAGTAATCCCACAGAACATGCAATTATCCAATTTGTACGTGAAATCTCTTGTTCTTTTGATAAGTCTAAATATACATTAGGTGTTTTCATCGACCTTTCGAAAGCATTCGATACTGTCGATCATGAATTTTACTACAAAACCTAAAATATTATAGAATAAATTGCAAAGTTATAAAATGGTTCAAAAGTTATCTATCCAACCGTAAACAATTTGTTTTCAGCAATAATGATCATCCAAATAAACTTCTAAATATTTCATGCGGCGTTCTACAAGGTCCCATTTTGGGACCACTATTGTTCTTGATTCAAATAAACACTCTAAATAAAGCCTCGAATTTAATGAGTATCATGATTGCTGATGACACTAACTTATCCTTTTCCGATAATAACATTTATAAACTCTTCTATACTATGAATGATGAGCTTAAAAGTATATCCAAGTGGTTTAAATCAACAAACTAACTCTTAACATTAAAAACACAAATTAGGTTCTTTTCCACCCAGTCTCTAAAATAGCTTATTTACCTCGAAGTTTGCCTAAAATTTTTATTGATGATGTGGAAATAAAAAGACATAATGTAACAAATTTCTTAGGTGTTTTTCTTGATGAAAACATGACATGGAAAACGCATATCGACTATATTGGTACAAAAATTTCTAAAAATTTTGGAATTTTATACAAAGCCAGAACATACTTATGTAAAAAAAGTCTGACTCAACTTTACTACTCTTCAGTTCATAGTTGTTTAAACTATGCAAATGTTACATGGGGAAGCACTAAAAAAAGTAGGTTAAAATGCCTTTATTGCCGTCAGAAACATGGGATCCGTTTAATAAACTTTGCAGATCAATACACTCATGCTAAACCACTTTTTATTGAAATGAAAGTACTCAATATTTATGAGCTTAATGTTTTTTTATGTTTTGTACTTTGTGTATATGTGGAAAAATGACATTTCTTTACCCGTTTTTAAAGATCTCTTTTGTTTGAAACCAATAAATAAACATACACTTAGAAACAATAATTTTATACATGAGCCCTTTTGTCGAACCAAGTTTAATCAGTTTTGTATTGCATATCGTGCACCCTATCTTTGGAATAAAATTGTTTTGTCCAATTTCAACATGCATTTTGCTTTTCCAATTTTCAAATATAAACTAAAAAATTTGAATGAACTGAAAAATTTAATTATCTTAATCGGTGATGTAGTTAGATTTTTTTAATTGTAATTTCATATTTTCCTTAGAACTTTAATTGTTAATTACGTTTTATTTTGTTGATTATGTTTTGATGAAGTTTATATACACACGCTTGTAAAAGGTTCTGATGATAAGATCAGTACGATCTTCTTTCAGAAACCTTGTTTGTGTTTGTGAAAGTAATTTATTTACTACGACAACAAATGTAAACTAAAAAAAAAAAATCGAAAGTTTCATTCTACTTTTACAATTCCGAAAAAGAATCTATGCATAAAACTTTTTTAATAAAAAAAAGAGTAATATGAAATGTTTTATTAAAAAGTTATAATCGATAAAATGAAATTAAATTTAAAAAAAATCATTTTTGTTTATTTATTTAAACCATATATAGTTGAAAGCTGTTGAGCAGTGGTCAGAGCTGCTGTTCTAAAACCAAAAAATCCTATTCTCGATGCCAACTCTAGTTATTTTTAGGACAACAAAATTAATTATGAACAAAATTTTATTGCAACAAAATTAATTAGCAAGCTGTAGCTAAATACAAATATTTTAAAACGCCATCAACTTGACGAATATCATGTAACGATGGATTCATTTGTTTAGCTGTATAAATACATTTTAAAAAAAGGGTGTATTTTCGTTAATTGTTTATTTTACAAGTAAACGTTTAAAAAACCGTTCAGAAGGTGTATTAAAGTAAACAGCATATATATATATATATATATATATATATATATATATATATATATATATATATATATATATATATATATATATATATATATATATATATATATATATATATATATATATATATATATATATATATAAATGTTTAGCAAAAAATGTTTAACAAATATGAGTAAAAGTTCAGGTAACAAAAGAAAAACTATTTAAACTAAGATGAGTAAAATATATTTCTTTGTTAAATTTTAACATATATTTTAAATTTTTCACAGAACACGGAACCCGGTGGACACGACAACGTCTAAATGACGTCGAAAAGAATTCTTTTTAGTACGTCCGAAACTGGTTCTAAATGGCAACGTCAAATGACGTCTTTTTAGGACGGAATTAGGACGGAATAAAGACGTGTTTTTCAGACGTCTAAAAGTCGTGAATATAGGACGTTCAGAAATAGTGCCTAATAACCTAATTTAGCCGTCCTCATTTTGACGTCTAACGTACGAGTTTTTACATGACTTTACTCAAACGTAAAGTTAAATTTTATGTTTTCACATAATTTTTTGAGAACAAGTAAAAAATAAAAATTTGCATAAACTTTTTAATAATGTAATTGTGCTAAGTTTTATAAATCATAATTTTTTTAAACTTCTTCATCCACTTGTTAATTTCCAAGAATAGACTGTTGGAACACTTGACGTCATTCACCTTCTTTTAGATCAGGTGCACGCATTAGAATATTGCCAACAGCATGTTAAAGTTCTTTTTGGCTGTAGGAATCAGGTAAAGTATTAAACATAAAAAAAATTGTAAAGATAAGTATGTAAAAATAAAGGGGAAAGGAATAAAGACAACATTTATAACACACTTGATGACATAATACATATATATATATATATATATATATATATATATATATATATATATATATATATATATATATATATATATATATATATATATATACATATATATATATATTTAATAACTTACAGCTATTTCTATACTTCTCCAAGTGTTCCAGGGTATTTTGTTTTCCTTAAACAAATACATTAAGTACAATAACTTCTACATAATCTTTATACATAATTTGAAAATCAAATATTGCATATTTTTTTTAAATATAGAAAAAAATTATTTTAAATTGATTGTGATTGCACAGTTATTAGGGTATGGGCAATGTACTTTTTCTTATACAACTAAAATTCGATATAATATGTAAATTGTAATCTTAGTCTGTAAATTATATATTACTAGAAAAGCATATATTACATTATTCTAAAATATTAAAAATTACCATTTTAAATTTTACACTTTTTTTTTCCGTCTTGTTTTTGCTAGCTCAGCCGAAAGATTTGCCATTTTTACAGTGTTATGGCTAGGGTTAGGGTTAGATTGCGTAATATGAATCTGTGACCTCGAGTGTAAATATAGTTGTTTATTGAAAAGAAACTTGATTAATTTAGGCAAACTAAATTGTTCAGAGTTTTGTAACACGTAATTATGTCTTGCTTAAGGCAACGAATTTCTTGTAGTTTCAAACTAAGAATTCTAAGTCTATTAAAATATGAAAAGTTATTTAGGTTAGTTATTCTCTTAGCAAAATGCGGTAGTGGTGTAGTGGTGAAGCGCTCGCTTCATAAGCGAGAGATTCCGAGTTCGATCCCCACCAATTCCCTGATAGTACCGCGCTCAACTTGTTTCTCCGCGCAGCGGCCTTGTTCGAGGTTCGTGTTTCGGAGTTATAGAGTTATAAAAAAAAATTAAAAAAAAAATGTCTTTGCATTCTTTCGACTGCTTTGTACATTCAGTGCAGTTTGGCGACCAAACCGAAGAGCAACATTCTAAAATCGGTCTTTTGTAAGTAGTTTAGGTTTTTATTATAACACGTGGATCTCGACCTTTAAACTTACAAACTTAAGGATTAAGTATCATCGAATGTTTAATGTGCGGACGATTTTTGAAATATGATTATTGTAATGACATCAAGATCTTTTGAGTTTGTAAAACAGGTTAAAATATGATCTACTTATTGATAATAGTAATTTATATCTTTGCAAAATGAAATAGGTAATATTTTATGAGTAAAACGCTTATTACTTTTAACTGTAAAGTTTTGACCAGAGACTTTATAAACGGCAACAGCAAGATCGTGACTGTAATCGGAATCCTTAATTGAACTATATAGCTTGATATTGTCAGCATATAACATTAGAAAGCAATTAATATCTTTTACTATAGAGGTTAGATCATTAATATATAACAAGAACAACGTTGGATCCAAAACGCTGTGGACCTCTACTGAGGATGCTTGTCGGATTGGATAGTGAATTTCTAACCAGAACCCTTTGGTATCTGTAAGAAAGAAATGCTGATATCTAACGAAGGAGGTTATCTATTGTACTGCACATTGCAAATTTTTTCAAAAGTTTCGGATGAGGTGCAGAGTCAAATGCTTATTGAAAATAAATGTATACCATGTCAGTAATTAAATTGCTATCTAAAACTTAATTTCAGTCATTAGTTGACTCTAGAAGATTTGACTTATTTGACTTTTTAAAGAAACTAAAATATGGCAAGTAGGTGGGTGAGGGGGTAGTTTGCGCAAATAGCTACTTCCCCTTAAATAATTTTGAGGACTTGTTTATTTTATTTTAGATATGATTTTTTTTTATTTAAGTTTATTTAAGATCAAGTTTTTTTAGAGTATTTCTAATTTTATTCATTATTTTGGAGAACCAAACCCCATTGCCCCGTGGAAAACATTTTATGAGCGCTTATGCTACAAGGTTAAGTTTCTTTGAAACTACACGAACTTCTCCTAATAACGGCGATTGCCTCAATAACATCTTTACTCAGCATTTCTGCAGTGTCATATGAAATTCAAGCAGAAATTAAATGGGAAAAAAACAATCAATGATATTTTCGACCGTTTTAGAATCTATTTCTCTCTCTTTTTAATGTTGCTTTCTTGCAGCAAACACGGCGTATTAAGCTATTGTTTTTTATAGGTATTGTCCACATGATAGTCACATTTAGTTTTTTTTACGTTTACGTTAAACTCTTTTCATGATAAATAAGTATGAACATATTTATCAATAGCAGATTGGGGCTATAAATTTACGTGACTCATTTTAAAATTATCTTCTAAAATAAAATATAATTTTTAATTGTATGTTCCTTTTTTAAAAACTGACCCACTTTTTCCATTTGGACTTTGAAATTAAAAATTATTGAACCTCTGTTTCAATTGAACTATAAACTATAAAGCTTGGTCAATTTTTTAAAATCTTTTCGATTTTTGCATTTCAGGTTGCACCTCTCGCTTCTGAACCAACAATTGACAGCAATGTTCAATGCTTTCTCTTGCCAAATGAGCAATATCGGTATGGTGGCGTGAAATTTCTAGTCAAATCCTTTTTTGCACTGTTCTGTGACAAGACATAAAAGTTAAGTGGATCAAATAATAACAATTTTTTAAAAATGTCTCTTAGCAGCTCTAAATATATTATTTATTATAAAATAACACTAGATTTAAAACTTTTTAAAAATAAAAACAATTAGAGGTCCTCCAAGACCTTTAAACATTTGCAGGGTCCTAATAAAAAGACCTCTAAACATTTTCAGGGTCCTAATAAAAAGACCTTTAAACATTTACAGGGTCCTAATAAAAAACCTTTAAACATTTGGGTCCTAATATAAAATGTAGGTCAAATTAGTACTCAAAAGAAGCGAAATTATAAAATTTTTAAAAATAAGAATTGTTTTATGAAAAAACATTAAAGAAAAAAAATACATATTAAAAAGATAAAAATAATGTTAAAAAACATATAAAAATGCACTTGTTTAATCTTTTGTTAAAAAACATTTTTTAAACCATAAAATCTAACGTAATAATTTTTATATGAAACAATTATTATTTTGAAATTTTTATAGAATTTTACTTTTTTTGAGTACCAGATTGATCTATTTCTGAAGAACGTTTTTTTTTTTTATATTAGGGACCACGTAAATGTTCAAGAGTCTTGGGGCACCTCTCGAAGTTACTTGTATTGTATAAAAAAGGCTAATTGATTTGATTGATTTCTATATAATAAAATCACTACATTTAAAATTTTTTTAACAATGCTTTTTTATAAATCTGCAATAGAGCTATTACAAAGCATTTTTTTTAATTATTGTTTGTTGTTTCCAAGTTCTATTTTTTTATTTACACTGCTGGTTTTAATATTTCCCAGTCAGCAAACAGCGTTGAAATAACGTTGAATTAACGTTGAAACCTAACGTTGAATTTGCGCTTATGCAACGTTTAGAATGAAAGTCTGCTATCAGTATAGATAACAACTCGTTAATACATTTTCGTCAACAACCATGCTTTACTGCCCATTTCGCCAGTTGGCCGTCAAGTGAAATATCGTTGAAAAAACGTTTACTCAACAACGTTTGAATAGTAACGTTACTTTAACGTTGCGATTTGGTTAAGCAACGTTGAAACAACGCTTCAACCAAATATCAACGTTGAAACAACGTAAAGATACCGGCTGGATTGTTATTAAAAAGCTGCAATAAATTAACTTTTATTAGTAACTTAAATTGATATTTTGTTAACAATTTTTGAATTATTAATTGTGCTACTTTAAACACGTTAAAAACGACACACATTGAATGACTTAAATAGAACTTGGTGCATTGGAGTCTTCATACATTGACTGAGGGTTTAGGTTTGAACAGAGAATCTTATTTCCTAAGAGTCTTAAAAAAAATTTCGTTATAGTAATGAAAAAATTTTCTTTATAATTATCACGGAATTGTTTCCTTAGCACGGAATTGTTTCTATAGCACGGAATTGTTTCTTTATCATTTTGAAAAAAAAAATAGCTATTAAAAATGCTGCTATCGACTTCAACAAAATTGACTAAAAGTCGACTAATCGAAAGTTGAATTTAGTCTACTTAAAAAAATCGAACTAACTATTTAATCTACTATAGATTTCCTACTAACTAAAAGCTGATTTAATCGAGTGTAATCTTACAATCTTTTCATTCAGTTTAATTTTATTCAAGTTTTAGCTTTTGTTTGTTTATTTAATAACATATTTAATAACTATTATAACTAATGAATACTGTTTTTTTTTTGTGTACTCTCTTTAAATTTTATAAAATTCATAGCATGTTAGCAATATTTAGACCTAATCAGGGGCAGACACAGGCTTTTAGTTAACCCTGTCAATAAAAAAGGCGCCATATGCCATGTTGTAATTGACGTTACTTCGCCTTTTGTGCAAGCAAAAAAAGTTAATGGGTAGAGAAAGGAGGGGGTAAGCAACAATTTTTGTGATTGGAGAGAGAAACTCATATCTTAGTTTTATTTGTCTTAATGCGAACACAATTCAAAACTAAGTTAACTAGTCATAAGGTTGTTTTTAGCATTTTAACTAAGAATTAGGAAACAAAATAAAAAACAAATAAGAGCCTGATTAATTTTGGCCATTTTTCAGTAAACACAGAATATATATATATATATATATATATATATATATATATATATATATATATATATATATATATATATTTATATATATATATATATATATATATATATATATATATATATATATATATATATATATATATATATATATATATACATATACACAAAGTAGCGTAACTTTAAAGGTTTCTACTTTTGCTTTGAATTGGTAAAACATTGTTGTTATGTTTTGAATTAAAAAAACAATTTCAAATCTTTTTAGAACATTTTTAATCAAATTTTAAACCATGCTTTGTATTGATGTTAAATTTCAAAAATCATTTTATATTGTGCTCTACTTGCTATGATTTATAAATAGTATTTTTGAGAATACGTTAAATCCTGATTCAACAGCGTAAGTGTGCAACCAACAAAATAACTACTCCAGATACTGCAAAGTATAAACTACACCGCAGAGTTTATTTTTAAATGAATCAGATTGCTAAGTTTAGTAGTGAGGAACCAATTAACTTTTTCAGTTTTCTCATTCCCTGCAAATTATGATATACATCTTCTTCAAAGCTTAGTTTTCTCTGTAAGCTTAATTCAAAATAAATTTTCTAACTAAAATTAAAAGATCAGTAGTTTTATATTTGGCGGATGGTGGACGCTATTGTATTAATATTTATATTTATTTTTTTACTCCGTCAGTTGCAGCACTTGATGGGGTTTAGATCCGCTGTAGTGTGAGATTTTTACTCCCGCGTTTTTTTAGTCCCGAGTAAAAATCTCAAATTGAGTTTTTACTCCCATTATTAGATTTTCACTCCCACAAAATATTTTGCAACAAAATATATTTTACAACTTCGTTATATTTTGACAATATTTTTTAACGTTTTAAAGTTTGTGGCTTTTTATAAGATACAGTCAGCTGTCAGCAGCACTTTTTAAAGTTATGATAGACTTACAATAAGCAATAGAATCACACTTCTGCATATTTTAAATCCAATTGAAGCGATTGCTAAGTGAATTAGAATCCAGAGAAGTAAAAGATTGTTTTAATCAATATTTTCATAATCAATGTGAAAATGTTTTAAAAAAACCAACAAATAAAATTAATATAAGTAGAAAATAAATGTATTTTAAATGTCTAGATCTAAATTCTACAACAGCTTTCATCAATCGCTCCCCATATGACACATCGGTGATTATATTAATTTGATATTGCAACCAATACTTTAAAAATCCTCTATGAATTGACTCTCCAGCTTGTTCAGATACAAGTCCTAGTCCATAATTTGATTTCAGTTTAACTAGGCACTGTTCAATGTGTTTAAGAATTATGTGTATATTGAGAGTTTCTCTCTTAAACATTGAGTATTGAGATTTATTCTCTTAAACATTATCTTCAAAACTTGCAGGTAATGAGATAAATTTTGAGACACTTTTCTGGTTTTAAAACAACTTTTGATAACATTACCGATAACTTTTAACAATGAAAATAAAAGCAACAACAATAACGGGCTAACTTCAGCTGGAACCTAATAAAATATATACTAAGCATATATTTAATTATTAATATTGAACGGGTGATAATACAATGATAACAGAAAATGATTTAAAACATGATGTTGTTAAACTTTACCTGCCGTACCATTTTCTCAGATCACCATGTATTCGCAAACCTGCACATCTATTGTTCAAAGAGAAAACATCTAAATTGCAGTTTACATCACATATATTCTCATCTGCTTGTGTATTTAATCCTCGGAGTGATTTAGTACCATTTACTACCAAAATTCATTTAAAATCAGCAACAAAAACAAAAGGAATTCTATCAAACATTATTAAGATAAACAGCAGTTTTATGTTTTTATTAGAATTTGAGGTACTACACAAAGCATTATCAATCTATGAATAACTGCTAACTTTCCTTTTTTGTTAGCTGTAGCCCCTTTAGAATACAAGGATCTTTTTTTACTATGAAGGCTCAGTTCTTGCAACAATTTGAGCTCCTCAGTTTCCTCCTCAGTTTCCTCCTCATTTAATTCACGATTTAGCTCTGGATGATAACTCTCTGGTAAAACTGTTGCACAAATTTTTAGAATGCCCTGGCCTTCATCAGCGCAATTTTCAACGAGATACACGAGGAAATTATTAGGTATTTAAATATTGCATAAAGATTTATTAATTAAGGTTCATGATAGTTTGTGATAATAAATTGCATGACAATGCGACATATGGAACTGACGTATAATAGAATGTGCTTCATTTATGGGGGAAGGGGGGTAGATATCCATGTCTATATACAGTAACTATGGAGTGGAAAAAAAAAAGTAAAATAATTGAAATTAAACAATATTTCGAACTTGTGAAATAAATACATAAGTGAATGCACTAGATTTTTAACTGTTTTTCACAAAGTGGATTCCAGTTGTGTTGTCTAGAAGTATAGAATAATCACTTAACTTATTAAGGCATAAACTGCATGGGTAGATATCCATTTTGTTTTCGCTCCATATTGACTGTATACTTAGCTATCTACCTCCATAAACGAACACAAATTATCTCTGCATCATTTGCCCATGTTGCATTTTCAACCATTTTAGTTTTTCAAATATACATTCAAACCAGCATATTCAAAAATATAGTTGCTTCATCTTTTGTTTTGTTACACATATGATTAACAACTTTTCAAATTGGCTTTTGTTCATCTTCATTTCCATTTATGATAAAAGAAACTGCACTATAAAATCAGTTTTCATCTTTTTTAATTTTATGGATTCCACTAGTCCCATGAGTTAGCTTGATGTTTCCTACGGCGACATTGTGTTTCCTAACAATTTCAAACTTATCTGCAATTGATTTTCTCATATCAAAAGTTACACATTTTGCTATTCTTTCATTTGAAACATTTATACTGCTTTCATGTTGGGTATTATCATATGTGTTGCTAAATTTGTTGTCTTTGATAATTGGTTCAGTTTTGACATTATCATCATTTGATAATTTATTAAATGTTTCTAATTGAATGCTGTCATTATTTTGGGTTTTCTCTTTGTATAAAGACAGTATAGTTAGGTAAGAATTTTTTTTCAATACTCCGTTTTGTATGCATATGTAGGCAAACGTCTGACGAACGATCCCCGGACAACGCGTGCCCACTACTCAATGCAACTAAGGCATGGTGCACGTTTTTCCCTGCAAAAATATAAGTATTTTCTATTACAATATATGCAAGTTTTTTTATCAAAAAGTATGATATATTTGGTATGTATGGAAAGATTATTTTAACCACTATTACAATCTGATAAAAGTAATCGACTATATCAAATCGTCACGCATAGTTTTATTTATAAAAGATGTAGTTTTCAACATAAAGAACCTTGGAGCTTGGCTATAGATAAATCTATGGATTTGATTTTTTCATAAAAGCGTGTAATGGCGTTTATTTCAATGAATGTAATGACGTTTATAATCAGACATTACTTGGGAAAATTATCCATGAAAAATAATTTTCTTATGAAAATTGAAGTTATTATTTTTAATACCACACCTAAATGATTATGTTTAATATAATGTCGCGTTAGATTCAGATAAACTATGGTAGCGTTAATTTTTCTACAAAAGTCGTTTTTGCTTAAATAATCATAACTTTTAGCCCCATTCAAAAAACTGTCTTCGGCATTTAGTATCATTTTTTGAAATACTCGGGACTTATTCTGCCATCTTGAAAAATTAGTTTATTCCATTCAGAATGCGTAAGCAATTAAAAAACAGAGGCGGTAAACTTTATAAACAAGTTACTTACATTTTCATACCGCAAACCGGGGTAACTATGTACCAACTTCGATAAAGAAGATAGCTTTTTGAAAAAAAGGAATATTTTTCCAAAACTATTTTGATGACAAAAGTTGTGCATTACTAATGTCATTTAATTAGTATATGACGCTAGAAAAAACGCAGCATCTTAATCTAGTTCCTAAAAAAGAAATTAAAAATGCTTGCATACTTCATCAAGGAGAAGTTGGTCATAATAATAACAAACTGCGTGGTTTTACTGAAAATATGCTTGCGAAAGTGAAGAATGTTTCGTAAGTCACAACCTAAATGTCCAACTCAATTTATTTCTTTATATATGCCTAAAACAATGGTACAGAAAAAAAAAAAAAAAAAAAAAGTAGCATGGATTTGATAAAATTTTTTTTACTTTAGTCAAATTCGAAATGACTTTAAAATCATAAACATTCTACCTGATACGTGCCCAACAACTCTTTTGTTTCATTAAAGATGTTACGATAAGTATTTAAATATAAAAATATTAAACATTCTACAATATCGGAAAAATAGATCAGAAAAAGAGAGTATAGGCGTGGATGATGTATCCTCATCTGAGAGCAGAATCTCAGCTCGGAAAAGAGATAGATCAGGTAAATTAAAAAACCCTTGGGTGGGAAACGCAAAACTAAGAAAGTGACCCTCAGTTTTCACGTTTTTTATTGTTTTATGAACTACTTTAAACTTAAAATAATTCCCTTGTTTCAGGAAAAACTATTGCGGATAAAGAATTTTGCATTTGCTATCGCAAAAAGACTAATAAAGATAGGAACAGATGTGAAACGCTTACAAAATGCGCAAAGGAAAGTGCAGCAAACATGTTGAAAGAAAACGCTGTAAGTAAAGCTGACATCCCTTGACTCATGGCTAGTATATTGGGCACAGAATGGCAAACCATAATTTCCTTAAAGTTAAATTATCATTGGTTTTATTACGTACAACTTTACAAGACCCTGTTTAACTACCTAATTACACCTAAAAGGATTCAGTAGATATCCACACTATTAGCTATCTTCCTGCTATTAACTCATCGCCTACAAACTTGAGCACAGTGCTTGTGGTTCTGCTCCAGTCAAAAGCTAAAGCCGAGAATCTTGGTCTCTCAGAAACTAACGTTGCAATGGATCAAGCTATATATGCAAAAGCGATGGAAATCCTGATGAACCCTAATGATATTGATCTTAAAAGATTTATTGTCCTCCGAATGGGTGCATTTCACACATCTTATATTTTTCTAGCTGTTATTGGCAAAAGATTTAATGATGCCGAAATACAAGACTGGATAACTGAAACTGATATAGCCGGTGGGTGGTTTTTTTGCCGTTTGAATCACATCTCTTTCTCACTTAAGTTTGTTAACTGTTTAAAGGAGGTAAATAAGTTTGCCTTAATATGCTTCATGTCTGTGAATTTTTTTTTTATTCACCTCCTCAAGGCCGAGAAGATCACTATAGTCACTATAGTATTATAACCCTCTCTCAACTCTATAACTCCAAAACACAAACCTCGACGAACAAGGCCACTGTGCGGAGAAACAAGTTGAGCGCGGTAGTACCAGGGACGTGATGAGGATCGATGATGATTTGTTTCAAAACTTTGGATGATTACTCAAATATGTTAAATGATATTGATGTTTCCGGACTAAATTTCGCTCTTTGGTTTTCCTTTATTGAAATATTAATTTTTTTTTGGACCCTTCATTTGGAGGCAACACACCAAATGATACCGTAGTTTTTTGCATATGGTCGTCCGAATTATTCTCGCTTTTTAACTTTCTATTGGACCGAAATGATGCAAACTCCTAAAAATCATCCAAGTATTTATCAACAGTTTATGTAAACTTGTACTCCAAAATATTTTATTTGGATTTCAACAAGTTTTAGTTTTAAAAATAGCTTCAAATTAAAACTTTATAATTTATTATCTTTTTGACAGGGATGGAAACTTCTCCGTAAGAAGAACGAGCGGTACGATAAACAAAGTTCCATCTGACCAATGCATTGAACAAACTATAAATCGTGATCAGAAATGCCAAGAAGGAATACAAGGTTATCGTATATCTGAAGGAACTGATCAACTTGAGGTTGAATGGATGCTCATTCGACCTGCTCCAGAAGATGTTTTGAAGTTAATTTCCTGTGCATGTAAAAAGTCAAAATGTGAAACACGGGTTTGTCTTTGTCGATCGCACTGATTGAATTGTACGGATTTGTGCAACTGTTCATCTTGTGAAAACATAAAAGGATTGAGACGACACTTTAACAGAATATTATTCGACTTATTCCAATGCAATTTCATGGTTTACTGAAACTGATTGAATATCTATTTATGATATATATATATATATATATATATATATATATATATATATATATATATATATATATATATATATATATATATATATTTATACATAAATTCTTCCTAAAAAAACATTTCGTGTATAATGTATAAATATATATATATAAATATATATATATATATATATATATATATATATATATATATATATATATATATATATATATATATATATATATATATATTTATACATTATACACGAAATGTTTTTTTAGGAAGAATTTACCTTTCGTTTAACGTAAATATATATATTTGAAAAAACGATTAGCGTGACGTCATCAGTACCAAGTAAGGGCCCAAATTTGACCCTGTAAGCACTTTTTGAATTGTTCGTAAGTTTTTCTCAAGATGCTGTTATTTATTGTAAGCTTTTCTCAAGAGGTTATCTAACGTTTGACTATTTTTGAGCTTGATAAAGAAAAATTCGTCAGCTTTGCGGCATCAGTCTACATAAGGACCCCACCATGACCCTGTAAGCACTTATAGAATTGCTCGTAAGTTTTTTTCAAGATGTTGTTATTTATTATAAGGTTTTTTTAAGAGGTTATCTAACATTTAACGTAAATCTGTATTTTTTACTTTGATAAAAAAAATATATATTAGCGTGACGTCATCAGTACTTAATAAAGGGCCCAATCACTTTCAGAAAGGCACATAAAGTTTTTTTTACTCAAGACATCAACCTTAAACTATTTAATTAGTTTTTGTAATGTCCACTTCATTTCCAAGAAAAAATTACACGTAGCGTCCAGACTAATTTTATTTACTCACGACGAAGAAATTGATCCTTAGTATATTGACGCTCACAAATATAAAGATTCCTATTTTCAATTTGATTTTTTAATCCTTTGTCAATCACTCTGTCACGTGTAACTATATTTAGTAACTTCTGTCTCCAGTTTATGCTATATTCATCATATTTAGTTGGAATACGAAATATAGATAATCCAACATGGTTTCTTGAAACTGGGCAACCAAAGATAGCACAATTTGCTCCTGGCATATCAATGTTTACCCCAGAGCAAATAAAAATTTGGTGTTGTTAAAGCAAAACTTTTGAGAGCGAAATTTTTAAAAGCGAAGGTCGGGAAAGCAAAAAAGTTAAAAGCGAATGGAATGAGTGAGGCGAGAAAAATTTTTTGGTAACATTGGTAACGTTATTATTTTTATTTAAATGGGTTAATTTTTATAGAAATGGGTTAAAGGAAAACGCAATTGATTATTTATATTAGAATTGCTAATTTTCAAAGGTCATATATTTTAGGACAAGAATAAGGAGACAGAAAAGTAAGTATTTTTATAGAGTTAGACTCTAAATCTCTTTCTCTAACTTAGAGAAATCGATTAAAAGAATCTCCAGGGGCTTATAATCGATTTCTCTTACAAATATATGTAACAGCATCATTTAGGAGAGGGATAATTATTAATAAAGACTGCATTTGGATTGTCTCATATTAAAGGTGTTACAATTGAAGTGAGTTAAGAAAAGTCAATTTCAGAATTAATTTCATGAAGTTTATATTTTATAGAAGATAGAGTAAGGCGAAATTAAATTGTTTAGAATTTTGCTCCAAAGTAAAGTGTAAAAGTTGAGTGTTTATACCAACGATAAGAGGTAAAACTAGTTGTCTTCACACAATAAATTTAGTTAAGTAACAGTGGTTCTATTTTATATGCCATCATATTGGCCAGTTATATTTATTGGTGAGTTATCTGCAAAATGAATAAAATTTTTAATATTTGTGTTAAAATTAATGTTTTTATCAGATATTTTAGAGAAATGAATAATAGCTCAAAGCCTGTGTCAAAAAGGACTAATACTAATGTTCTTTTATATGTTGTATTTATAAAGCCTTTTTTTTTGACTTATAGAGGCTAATATTGTGACTGTTTTTGGTGGCATTATCTTGATCAATGTTGTTATACTTATAATATGTAGCTGCACCTTTTAGGTATTTTATTTGACTACTTTT
Organism: Hydra vulgaris; assembly: GCF_038396675.1. Taxonomy (NCBI): domain Eukaryota; kingdom Metazoa; phylum Cnidaria; class Hydrozoa; order Anthoathecata; family Hydridae; genus Hydra; species Hydra vulgaris. The sequence goes on from NC_088929.1 coordinate 29,721,682, forward strand.
TTTTTATTGATGTTGTTTTGATTTGGTTTGTTCCTTAAACCTAAAAATTTTAGCAAAATTTTTGTTTCAAATTTTTTTTAGAATTCATTTTACAAGAATTAGTGTTAGGTTATTTTATTTTTGACTAGTTTCTTCTTATTTTGTATTGTGGTTTTTTTTATTGTTTAGAAAACTTCAAGGATATGATTTAATTAATAACTGTGTGGATTCTTCTTGATTGATACCTAAAAGATTTTTTGAAGGCAGTTCTGCATTATGCTTTTATTGTAGTTTAAAAACATGCTAATAATTCAAAAATTATTCTGAGCAATGTTTTTTGGATTGTTGGCATGTAAAATTAAAAATTCAGTCATTATTGTGGAAAAGGTTCTGCTTAAATGAAAAAGCTTATAAAGCGTGCTCGGCTAATTAGTCTAACTAGTTTCAATGGTGATGATTAATTGGTGAGAAACTTATTTGCTTTTCATGGTTTAACTAAATGGTTCGTTATTGTTAATTATTATGTTATAAACTATTTGTGAGGTAGTTATATTAAAGTTTTTATTTGCATTACTTAGCACAAATATTTAATTATTTTTTCTACAGACTAGTTGGAAATAGCCTTTATTATCTTATTTGTTTGATGTTCAGTATATTGTTGAATAGTTTTTGAACTAGATTAGGAATAAATAGTTTTTAATACATAAATTACTGCTGGTTATAGATCAATTTAATTTTAGTTTACTTCTTTGGGAATTTCATACCGTTTACTTTGTTTATTCTATTGGTAATTTTATTATTAAAAAAAAAGAATTTTGTTACAAAAAGGTATAACATGCGTAACATCGCAGCTAATACAATATATTTCCAAGTATTGTATTAGCTTTTTTATAGTTTTTTTTTTTTTTTTTTTTACATCTTCACTTCCAACAAGGCTGCAAGCAACCACTAATTAAAGTTGGAAGTTACTGGAAGAGAAAAGATGAAGTTTGTATAGCAAGATAACAATCAATAGATGACTTAATAGGTTGCAAATTATATGAATCAGGAAAAAAAGATGAAGGAAGTGAATTTCAAAGGACTGATGTTTGAGGAAAAAAACTTGACGATTAAGAATTTTTGGAGTACTTAAGAACAGTCATAGTAAAAGGATGCAAATTAATTGAATGACGAGTAACACGAGAATGAATTTTAGTAGATGGTACAAAAGACGCTAGCTCTTTAGAGCAGTGTCCATTATAGTATTTATAAAAATAAGGTTAGTTCCCAAAAAGCGTTATATTTATTATGTTCCCAAAATTAAAAAATATTTTTTAGGCAAAATATCATTTTTTGATATTAGTATAATTATGTGAAAAGTTTAAGGCTTGCAGCGTTTCTGGAAGTTTCTTCACTTGAAAATTAGAATTTCATAGCTCCACCCCCTTTAAATGTCTTTTCTGAAAATATGCCACCTGCAGACAGGGTTGCCACTCAACCTGGAAATAGCATGAATCCCAGGGAAAACCTGGAAAACTCAGGGAAAAAATATCATCTCAAAATAACTTTATAAAAACATTGAAATAAAAAATCTAGAAAGTGACATCCTTTTCTGATAACTCCCTTCCTTTCCCTTGTGCTTTTTTTCCCTTTTTATCTTGACCGCAACCCTATTTGCGTAATGTCTTTTATGAATGGACCCTAAAAAAAATAATATAAAAATGTATTATATTCAATTTTATAATTTGAAATCATTTTATCTATAAATATACAATATGGTTGTAAGAAGTATGCATTTTTTTAGAGTTACAATAATAAATAAAATGGATCAAACATTTTTTCAAATGATTGGCTTACTCACCCAGAGTATAAAGAATGGCCTGTAAAGACTAATGATAATAAATGTGCTAGATGTAGCGGTTGCTGCAAAACCTTTAACTTGTCAAATATGGGAGTTCAGGCAGCTAAGAGTCATAATGAAGGTAAAAAGCACCAAATTAATGTTTTAGCTAAATCCAGAAGTCACTTTTTTAGACCTGTTGTAAAAAGTTCTACTATTACACCAACAATACCCCTGGCAGTAGGTCAAAGAACTTTAGAACTTGTTGTTGCTTCTAATGAAGAAACAAGATCTGAAATTAAATGGGCTCTTGCAACTGTTATGTATGGATTGTCAAACAATGCTTCTGCTAATATGAGCCATTTATTTACTAGTATGTTTCCAGATAGTAAAGTTGCAAAAGGACTAACATGTTTTAAATCGTTTCTTCTTAAAACCATCAAAAGTTCACCATGTTATGTTGTCTCATTTGATGAAAGTCTTAACAAAGTTACACAAATTTGTCAAATGGATATTATTGTTAGATTTTGGAATACTCTAGAAAACCAGGTGAATGTGCAATATTTGAATTCAGTTTTTCTTGGACACTCTGTAGCGCATATACTAAAAAGTCTTAATAAAGAAATAGAATGTCTGGACATATCAAAAATGATCCAAGTATCTATGGATGGGCCTAATACAAATTGGAAGTTTTTTAAAGAACTTTCTATATACCAAAATGAGTGTGAATTAAATTCTTTATTTGTCATTGGTAGTTGTAGTTTGCATTCAATACACAGAGCTTTTAAGGTTGGTTCTGAGTCATGGAATTTAAAAAGTATTCTTAAGGGATAGTCAAAAAGTTTTTTTAATGTTCGAAAAGCATCGAATGACTTTTGACTATTTCAAAATTACAATTTTTCAGTTATGTTGCCAGCTTGTTCAAAACCTACTTAACGCTCTATCAGACCGATCAACCAATGATTCCATACATGTACAATGATCTTAGGGAATTGATAACATTTATTTTAACTTTATTCATTAAACCATCAGTAATTCAAAGTTTCAAAAAAGGTAAATTTAAAAGGTAATTTTAAAAAATCAGATCTCTATAAAAAAAAGAAGCTACACAAGAAAGATGTTTTTATAGGTTTTGCTGCTGAAGTTTAAATAAAAGAACTTTAAAAAAAAAATTAAATCACTCTAAATGAAGTATAACAATTTAGAAATGAGTGTGTTTTATTTCTCACAAAAACCATGGAAAATCTGTTGGAACGCATCCCACTAGACTCTGCAATCATAGCAAATGCAAGTTGTTTTGAACCAATCGAACTCAAAGCATCGTCAATCGAGTTTAATTAAAATAAACTAAAAAGGTTGTTACACTATCTTGTTAGTTTAAAGATTATATTTGCAACACAAAGTGATAAATTCATGTTTCAGAATTATATACTTTTAAGAAATGACATGAAAATAAATATAGAAAAACTTCTTAATTTTGATAAAAAAAACACTCGTTTAGATACCTTCTTTTTTCATGAACTGGATATAACCAAACATAAGGAACTTTCTTCTATTATCAAAATGATTTTAAATTTAAGTCATGGTCATTCTTTTGTAGAAAGGGGTTTCAGCATAAACAAATCAATTCTAAACGTAAATATTCAGTCAGACTCAATAGTTTCGCATCGCATTATAAGAGATCATATGAGTTCTCAAAAAGTTCAAGCTGATACTATAAATATCACAAATGCATTAATTTTATCAGTCATGTTATCAGTAATGTTATCATTAATGGTAAGTCAGCCAGACAACAATACCAAATGAGTTTAGCAGAGAAAATTCAAGGAAAGAGTGTGAATCAAACCACCAAAGAGCAATCTTATTAGAAGAAATTGAAGAAGTAGAAGAAAAAAAAGAATTTACTTGTAACAGCATGTTATATATTAAACAAAGATTTTATTCAATCTGTTGAAGATGCTGACAAAAATAATGACCTAACAATGCTTAAAAAAGCAACTGCTTTAAAAAGAAAATGTGATGAAACAGAAAAAGAATCAAGGGTCATTCCATGTCAAATCAACTAAAAAAAAAATAATTCGGCACCATACCATCTCAGATTTTGCTGATTTTTGGAATACAAGCTTGAATTAATGAAAGAAAACTTTACTCCAAATTTTAGTGTCTGACTCCTTACGGTTTCAGAGATACTGATACTTGGTCCCAGTCTCTTTTTTGACTTTTTTTTTCAGCGCCATTTATTTTTTAGGCTCATTGTACGGCACAATTAGCTTTAACTTATGAAATACTTGTTTAATAGTGGTTAAAACTTATACCTAACTTTTTTTTAGGGAGAGGAACTCAAAAATCATGGGTAAAATGCACACAAATTTAAGCTTCTATATGAAAATTCAATTTCAAAATGGTGTAACACTTTTCATGAGTTTTTTGATGCCCCGTACAAAAAAATGTTTATCTTGAGATGCCTAAAAGATAAAGTTCTGAAATTTTTTCCTAATGTTCTATATGTAACAAGCTTCATAATACAAAAAAACTGCAAGGTTTTTTTTTTTAAATCAGATTTATTCGCATTCAAAGTCTTATAATAATAAACCCACAAAATTTCGAAATTACACTAAAACCATGAAAATAATTAAATTGTAATGAGAAAAACTAAAACTAAAAGACAATAAGAATGGACAATCTTCGATATTTAATAAAAATTAAAAATCTTTAAAAGATAACAAATTAGTTCTCTGGTTTGAAGTTTGCCCAGCTATCTTCAATGCTCTGGTGATCTATTTCACTGATTTTGTATTGTCTTCCTGTAACAGTTGTTGGAATATTAATCATTAACAATAAGTTTGTTGATGGAACCCAGCACACATCATCTCTAGAAGGCCAATAATATGATCTTGAAGAGTAACATGGATGCATGAATCTAACTAGAACATCTTTATTTTCAACATCAGTTTCCTCAACTAGTCCGATCCATGGATTGTTATCATATATCAAACATACAAACGCGCCAATGCTTATATTAGACAAGAATTCTTTAATAATCTCATCAGTTTGAAAATTAAAAACAAATGAATACTCTAATTGTTCAGAAACAACTTTAGTTCCAATTTTTGTGTTACTTATTGGAACAAAATTGTGATAGGTGCGAGTGCCTGGTAACGTTTTTGCAGTTGCATATCTTTGCTCCATTTCACTTTGAATTATTGTGTTTGACTCCTTAGATATGTAATAAAAATTAATTCCTTTGATTTCATTTTGGCAAAAATTAAACATTGCAGATGCTGTAAGAATATGATTTGTTGTTGTTCAATGAAGACAAGCAATTGAAGTTAGTCTTTTTACAGTCCCGCCAATACCATCACAGGGTGATTTACCGTGACTTGTTGCAAAGAAAGACCATGTACATTTCATAGCAAAATCTTGTTCATGGTGGCATATATTTATGAAGTGTTTGCAGTTTTTGTACTGGCCAGCACACCCATCTGAAAAGTAATGGATAGTTTCTATTTGATGAGAAATATTGCTTTTAATATGTTCAATTGCTAGCTTCATCACACGATAAACCATATCTACATCATGCAGTAAATCATCTGAGATGAAACTTAATGAATCACATTTAAGGACATTATTTTCTTTATAATAAATTACTGTTGGATATGTAAATGTTGCTTGAATTTTGTTGCAGTGAAAACTTTGTATTTCGTCTTGTACAACAAACTCATAATTTTCTGAGAAATCTAAAAGGACAACAACCTCAGTACTACTTAATTCATTTTTTAACTTTCTTAAAGAAGCAGCTTGACTTTTTGCAATGTAAGAATGAACAGTAAGTTTTTGTAACTTATTTTTCCAGAAATTAATAAAGCTACTTGTTGTTTCTGTTAGACTTAATAGCTCAGATCTGTCTGTTGTTTTCCATTGTTAATAATCTATACAATAATCATCATCTTCATCAATATCGTCTTGAGAGTATAACTCATTTTCAAGATAATGTACTAATGCAGAATCTTCTGGGCACATTGGGCAACGATGTATCATGCAATTCTTGTTAGCCCTACTACAAACAAGTATATCAATAAGTTCGTGATAATCCTTTGATAATTCAACTGCACTAATCATTAACTTAACATTTTGATGGTTGGTGCACACACATACTGTATGCGTACCAGATGCTTCTACTGTAATGTACCATTTTGGACGATGTGAGCAAAAGTTAGAAAAACAAGTCTTTATATCTGGATAACAGGTTTTAAACTTTGCATATAGCTCTTTTAGATTTGAGAGAATCAAACGCTTTTGCATGTGAGATCTTCAAGCTATACTAACAAAATCTTTTTTGCCAGACATTAGTCTGCTATTTTCATCATTACAATAAAATTCAATAATTTTATCTACTGATTCTTGTGGTGTATTCTTTCCTTTTTTTTTCAGGAAAAGATAAAATACCATTTTTCTGCAGCAATTTGCGTGATATCTGCACCATGTAATTAGTAACATTAAATTCTTTTTCTATATCTTTGTGAAACCAAGAAATTGGAACCAGTGTTAGTAGTTGAATTTTCTGATTACGATTGGAAATTAACATTTTTTCTTTGATTTTTCTAATAAGTATATCCATGTCATTTGCTTTACCTTTGACTTTCTTAGATAATTTATTGAAGGAATCTTCTTGGCTTAACTCTTCAGGATCTATATTTAAAGTCCTTGCAATGCCTAACTTTACTGTTTTTTGAACATGTAACAATTTTTTTTTGCCAAGAGCAACTCTAGAGTGACTATTTACTGCATGCATTTTGAGAGGACTTAAGTTCATAGTCGTCAAAGAAGAATTAAGATTTTTTTTTAACAACTCGTTTATATTAAGTTCATTATCTTCATCTTCATAAACCTGGCTACAAGTTGGTTCTCTTTGTCCATCATCCTTAAATGACATCAATTTAATCATACATGAGGGACATATCTTTTCTCTAGGAATAACATAAATACCAATATTTTTCAATTTCCCAGCAAGTTGCTTATTAATTTCTTTACATCCTCCTAAAAACATGAGTGATAACTACTGCTTCAGTGAATATTTTGTAAAAATATATATAACTTATATAAAATTACAATAAAGTTTTCAAAAAGTTTCATGATTAAGTAATAATACCTTTTCTTCTTTTTCCTTTGTGTGAATCAAATTAAATGTGAATCACAGCAAGTTATGTGGATTGCGGAATAACGTTTTAAATAAACATATTCATGGTGTAGGCAAACCGTTGCATTTTCATCAAATTGACTTGAAACTTTCTTGATATCATGGGATTTTACATATGTTTGTTTGTTACAAATTTCTTTATTTGTTATTCCAATTGAACATATTTTTTTATCATTCATATTTTTTAGTTCTATAAGAAACAATTTAAAATAATTATTGTTTAAAGATTTGAAAGTAGAAAATCCTTTAGCTATTAAACATAATGATCTTAGATGTGAAATGCAAACAAGTTTATATGTTACAACTGCACCTGAGACAGCAAGATTCAAAAAATCTTTTAAAAAAATGCAAAAAATAAATGCAAATAATTTTTTTTCATTATAAAATAACAATTTTTTCCTAACTTTTGTATAAAACTTTGAATAGAAATAAATCTGATTTAAAAAAGAAAACCCCTGCAGTTTTTTTGTATTATGGAGTTTGTTACATATAAAACATTAGGAAAAATTTTTAGAATTTTATCTTTTAGGCATCTCAAGATAAACATTTTTTTGTACGGGGTATCAAAAATCTTACAAAAAGTGTTACACCATTTTGAAATTGAATTTTCATATAGTAGCTTAAATTTTTGTGTGCTTTAGCCATCATTTTTAAGTTTTTCACCCTAAAAAATAGTTAGGTAGAAATTTTTACCACTATTAAACAAGTATTTCATAAGTTAAAGCTAATTGTGTCAAATGAGCAATGACACAATTAGCTTTAACTTTATTTTTCAGCGCCATTAATTTTTTTGGCTCATGCAATGCGCCATTTTTGGCTCATGCAATTTTTGCCATTTTTGGCTCATGCAATGCAGCGCCATTAATTTTTTTGGCTCATGCAATGAGCCAAAAAAATTAATGGCGCTGAAAAATAAAGTTAAAAAAGAGATTGGGACCAAGTATCAATATCTCTGAAACCGTAAGGAGTTAGACGCTAAAATTTGGAGTGAAGTTTTCTTTCATTAATTCAAGCTTGTATTCCAAAAATCAGCAAAATCTGAGATGGCATGGTGCCGAGCATAAATTGAATTAAGCTGGAATGACCCTCAATGGAGTTAGATTAGTTTTAGCACTATTAAATGCAAAGAAGAAACTTATTGATAAAGTTTCTTATTAAAACCTGTTTTTGTGTTCAATTTTAGAATTGATAAAAAATATTTGCATTGTTTCATTGTATTTAGTACATTTAGAATCTAATTAAATGATATATATATATATATATATATATATATATATATATATATATATATATATATATTTATATATATATATATATATATATATATATATATATATATATATATATATATATACATAATATACATTTATATATATATGTATATTTTTGTAAATATATATATGTATGTTTATATTTTTATAAATATGTATATATATACATATATGTGTGTGTGTGTTTATATATATATATATATATATATATATATATATATATATATATATATATATATATATATATATATATATGTATATATATATATATATATATATATATATATATATATATAATATATATCATTTAATTAGATTCTAAATGTACTAAATACAATGAAACAATGCAAATATTTTTTATCAATTCTAAAATTGAACACAAAAAACAGGTTTTAATAAGAAACTTTATCAATAAGTTTCTTCTTTGCATTTAATAGTGCTAAAACTAATCTAACTCCATTGAGGGTCATTCCAGCTATATATATATATATATATATATATATATATATATATATATATATATATATATTATATATATATACAGGGTTTTCCAGGTTTTCCTTGTCTAAATGGCACGGATTCCGGAAATAATATGGAAAACTCAGGGAAAACGTAGGTAATATAAAAAGCTAAACTCAGGACCAAGACATCATTTTTCTCAAGGAATACTTAGGGAAAACTCAGGGAAAAGTTTTTAAAATTATAGTGGCAACCCTGTGCAGGGTTTTAAATCTAAAAGGTCAATTTCTGATCTGTGCTTATTTAACAAGCTTTTAAAAAATTAAAAAGTATGAATCCATAAAGCTTCAAAAAAATCTATTTTTGACTAAAAAACATAAATAAAATTTTCTGCATTTTAATAAAGTTTTTCTATTGCATTCACTTTTAGTTAATCATTCACAAAGGAGGCTTATTTTAAATAAATTGGGTCAGGATTTTACAATAACAGGAAAAGTTGGATTTGCTCACTGAAAAAAAATATCCACGTTTTTTGTAGGCGTTAAAAATGCTTTTAGCTATGCTCAAAGCTGTTTCTTTAATTCTAACAAAAAATGAGATGGTACCAGAGTTATATTAAACAATTTGATTGCATTAATGTATGCATATAAATTTAATAGTATATCATAAGTTGACAATATATTCAAGGACTGAATATTTGCGCAGTTGTTATATGCAAAAGTTCTTTGCACACCACTAGTTAGGCATTTATATTTCAAGGGTTGTTTATTGCAAACACTTTTATTTTTTTCTATGTTCTATTTATTTTTTGTATAAAACTAATTTAAAAGAAGGTTGATAAGTTTTGAAGCTTTAATAAAATATAATAAGTTGTGATACTTCCATTCTCAACAAGAATAATTTATTAAATCTCATATAAATTAAAAATATCAAATAATTTCTTAACCTCTTATTCTTTACCTAAGAATTGGCTTAAATGTAGAACACAGACCAATAATGACAGTACAGCTATTCAAAAGCGCATTATTACTGAGTGTAAGGAATCTTAAAATTAAATGCAAAATAAAGCAGATTTACTTAAGGACACTAAAATCTATCAACATTTGTTCAAAAACTACCCTTAAAAAAAGCATGGAACTTCAAAAACATACATCTACATTATATTTGTAAAAAATCAGGAAAGAACAATATGTAACCCAACCAATCCGCTAATATATCAAATAGCAAGATAAAATATTAACTTTAGGACTAAAATAGTCAGTGCATACATTAGTTTAAAAATAATTTTACAAAAAGAACATTATTTCTTAGAAGCATTAAGTGTTGATCACTTTATGCTTCTAAGAAATACTTTGATAAATATAAACTGATAAAATTTCGCCTTAATTTACATAAATAGTAATATTTGTAGATATCATTATCTACTAGATAATAATTTATATTAAAAACTAACCTTTATATGTTTCTATTTTAAATATGTTGTGTTGATATATTTGCACTAGCTTTTAGTTTATGACTCAAAATTTAAACATCAATTCTTGAGGTTTAGTATCTTATCATTTTTAAAAATATCAAGAGTAAACAGTCTAACTCACCATACCTAATCAAAATAAAAGCACGTTATTAATTTGCATCTTTTTAATATTATAAAAAACTTTAATTAAAACAAAGAAACAATCTTTTGCTTGAAATGTAAAGTATAAATATCAAAAAAGAAATTAAAATGAAATAATATCAATAAGAAATTATGCAAGTCTATTTTTTATCAGATAAATTGTTGTGCAAAAATTATTTTTATGGAAGATTTTATACCTTTTGTCGCACTGTAACTATTACTCTCAGCTAGAATATCAAATAAATAATTCTAAACTATATACAATAGTAGACTAGTTATATATTATGACTATTGTTGCATCCAGACTAGTTATATATTATGACTATGGTTGCATTGAGTAGGTAGTCCCAGTTTTATTGTGAAGTTCATTCGATAGCTAATTTACAAATTTACGACCTCGATCGTTAATCTGAATTGCAAAACAGCTACATATTTGTTAATACAAGAAAAAAGCCATAGACTTTATGCAGTTTTTAATCAAAAAGAGGTTCAGCCTCTACCCATTTACTGAAATAATCATAACGCAGTATTAGCGCACTTGCCTCAGAAACAAAGGATCCATGGTTGAAACCCCACCACTGGGCAAGTTTTGCCACATCGGTTAAGAAGGAGTAGTGAACTTCCAATTAAATGCTCATCCACGGAGCTCTGTGATAAGACCGTAAGGACTTCTTGGGGCACCTAAATGAAATTGAAAGAAAAAAAAAGTAAAGACACAAATGTAGTTAATTATACTTTCAATAAAGTTACAGTGAAGAGGGTAATTATGTTATTTTGTTTCGAAATCCGGCTCCGGCTGAAGTTTGAAAAATTAAATCCGGTACAGCCCTATCCTTTACTATTAGCTGTCTTTGGATGTATACCTTTTTATAATTTTTTAAATTATAAACGTTGACAAAGTTAGCATGTATCATTAAATTTTTAACAATATATATGTCACCGCCGAATAAATTACAAAGGTTTCAATATTTTTGTTTAAATACTCTCTTCGTTATTGCTTCTCATAAAATCGTAGTAATTAAAACGTTTAAAAGCATTCACAAAATACAACGTTATTTGGTTACAAAAAAAAAAATTTTACCGCAAAACATTTTATGAGAATAAAAATCTCATAATGGGAGTAATAATTCAATATATAATGAAATTTTTACTGGAGAGTGATAATTTTATATGCGATTTATAAATAAATTGTTGCGTTGTCAAAGTGGCCTCGCTCTCGCTTTGTTTTGCTCCATTATTTTTTAAATAATATGATGTTAAAATACAGAAAGCGAGTATACTTTAGTATATTCGCTTTCTATATTTTAACATCACGTGATGTTAGTCTTGTACTTTATAATTTTTATTGCAATTTATTTTGAAAAAAATATTTATTCCCATAATTTTACTAAATCGACTTTTAGTCGACTTGGTCGATTTCAAAAATACATCAGTCGATTTTAGTTGACTTTTGAAAATATATTAGTCGACAGTCAAATTATTTAAAAGTTGTAACAACACTAATTAAAACCACCTTCTAAGTTTATTTTTATTACAATTTTTATCCATCTTAGATTCTATAGTTATTGAATGCCTATAGAAACCCGTAATTTTTTTTTGAGTCATCTTCTCATTCCGTCAACTCCGTAGCTGAAATTTTGTCCTACAGCTATAAAAACGCAATTCTTGTACAAGTAACATAAAAAACAGCACCGTGGGTAGTAATAAATCGTTAATATAAACTAACATTTTATCGGATATTTCCAACTATAATTTAAAATTTTGTGTGCACAAATGTTAATCAAAAATGTCCACTCTGTAGATGTATCTAGGACTATATTGTTATACTCAATAATTTTTTTTTGTATTAAGGCTAATCGGGGACATAATTTGGTGCTTAAGACATGCTAATATATGGTATTTTAATACATGTATTGATTTACACCATATCCTGTTGTAGCTCTTGTCAAAAACTTGCTGTCCCCACATTATTTGACCACTCCGTTATTACATTCTAAAATAGTCACAGGTTTGTAGTTTCTACTTATTTACTTAATAAAATAATGAAAAAAAGTCCAGTTCTATGGAATTTATTAACATTTAAAGTTATATCGTGCTGCAAGCATTATTTATATAAAAATGATATTCTTATTCGAAGTCTACTCCGTTACGCTTTTTTATTCCGTAAAATTACAAATTTCTATATGGCGTGTTTTAGTACTCTTTAAATCTTTTGGACAATATAGCAATAAAAGATTTTAAAGATGTTTTTCAATGAGTAATAATGAGATATTATTAATTATGTATAATTATGTTTACTCCGTTACTGTCAACTCCGTGATTTCCTCTTAATAACGGAGTTGACAACAACATAACGTAGCTGACATCACGAAGATAAAAAAAATCAAAAGCTTTAAACTATTTTCTGCATTAAATAAACACGTCAACCATTAGAGACTTACTGCAGCGTTAAATATGATTACCATATGTACGCTGCGTTCTTTTACTTTCAAGTTATTGAAAGAGTAATTTGTAAGTATTTTAGTATTAGGATTTCATTTATTGTTTGGTTAAATTTATTGTTTGGATAAACTTTTGGTGTATTAACAATTACAGTTACTATACTATTTTTCCAAAAGAAATACAACTAGGCATATAACATGAAAACTTCAAAGAAATCTCGTGCTGAAATTCAGAAAGCGTTTCGAGACAGACAATTAGAAAAAAATGCAGACATATTTCGTGAAAAAGAACGCAAACGTTGGCATATGCGGCGTGAGTAGAAGAAGGTTAAAGTGATATCAGAATAATCAGAAAGAAAAAAACGAATTGTTCGTCGTTGTTGGCGCGTCTAGAAAGCAAAATTTAGAGCTGCAAAAAGAAAGATTAAAACATCTTTATCAGAGTGACCGGAACGCGAGTTGAGTAGGAATAACGAACGCAAACAAAGAGGTAGAGCAAAGGTTGCTTACCGAAAAACAAAGGCTTATAGAAAACAACAAACATTAACGGACGAGTTGAAAACGGCTATTTGTTCAGCCCAAAAATACAAAAAACATTGGTTAAGGCTTAAAAGTTTCCTGCCTGCTTTACAAGCAAATTCACCTGCAACCACTGATAGATCATCTACTTCTTCTGTAGAAAACGGTTTTCTTACAAATGAAACAAGCAGGATGTCAAATTTATTAGCAGGTAATAAAACCCCAAACTCTTCTTTTTTTATCAAAAAGTACAACTCCAAACAGCAAATGCCATCGTGGCACTGCATCGCTTGATGCTGAAACACAGGATTTGATCAGAGAGTTTCTTACACGTGATGACAGTTCCAGAATAACAACTGGAAAGAAACAGACTGTAACAAAAAATAAAGATAAAAAACAAAAGCGACGACTACTCGATTCATTAATAAACCTTTATGAAAAATTTAGCGCGGAATATACGAGAAACAACATTTCATATACAACGTTTACTCGTTATCGCCCATTTTTTGTCCGCAAACCGTCGGCTAAAGATAGAGATAGATGTCTGTGCAAAAAACAAGAGAACATACAATTACTTTGTGATAAACTTATTAACCTGTGTGTTTTGTTAATCTGTGAAAGAAAAAAATATTGAAGAAGTAGTGAAATAAGTTTGTTGTAGTTGTGATAGAAGAGAATGCATGCTCAGAGAATGTAACATTTGTTTTAAGTCTCGTGTTCAATTTCAAGTAAAAGGATTGCTTAAAGATGAAGGTATTATAGTTTGGTTCCAGTGGGAAAAAGAAAAACAGGAATACGAAAAGATGTGAGAAAATAAAACAACAAATGTTATCAGGAAAAGTGTGAAGCGTGGAACACTTAACGATCTTAAGTTAAAGTTCTGTGAATCAATTCAAAACGAGCTATGCAAGCATGTTTTTATAATAAGACACCAGTTCAGAATGTACAAACAATTAAAAGAAACAGTAAATTTGAACGAAGCTGTTATAGATATAGATTTTTCTGAGAACTATGTGTGCAAGAATTTTGCTGCAATTCAATCTTCACATTTTGGAGCAAGTCACAAACAAGCTACATTGCATACAGGAGTAATTTATAAAATGGATGGACATCAGTCATTTACAACTATATCCGACTCTTTGAGGCACGATCCTCCTTTTATATGGGTACATCTGGAACCCGTGCTAATTGAACTCAAAATAGATAACCCAAAAATTAAAATTTAATTTAGCCAGTTGGAATTTTTTTGAAAGTGGGCATGGCTTAAGAGCACCAGATGCGACAGGAGGATCTGTGAAACGTCAGGCAGATCAATTGCTTAATATGGGTTGTGACCTTCCAAATGTAGAAAGTTTATATAATTTTCTTAACAATGGACATTCAATAATTCGAGTTTTACTATATTGAGGGATCCAAAATTACTTCTTTTGACTCAAAATGTTCCAAAATATCAAAGGCTATTACAGGCACTATGAAATTGCATCAGCTGCACACAGACAGAAAATTTAATGTTTTGTATCGAGATTGAAGTTGCTTCTGTAAGAGGGCTACAGTTTGCACATGCTACAATTTAAAGCGATGTATGTTTTCCAAAAACGCTAGCACGGTAAAAAGATATTTGTGTATTTTATTATTTTGCTAATTTATTTGTTTTTATAATAATTAAATTTATTTTAAGTACTTCCGTGAATTTCTTTTTAATATTGCAGAATTTTAACAGTGATGAAAGTATTACTTAGGCCAATGCAATGGATGTCAATGATTACCAATTTCAACATTTAAATTTCAAATTAAAATTAAATTAAAATTAAATGTATTCTAAAATAGATTTTACATTTCATGGAATATTTACATATAGTACAAGTACTAATTTTAAGTAAACATCATAATAAGAAACTAAAACACCAAACTAAAAAAACAAAAAGCACAAAAAAACACAAAAAGCACACATAAAAAACACGCACACACACAAAAAAAAACAACAACGTAAAACAGTACAATACTTAAACGAAAAACTTTTGGAATAATAATAAAGTAAGAAGTTTGATAATTTAGAACATAATTCAAATTTCTTTTATAAATCTATCTAGAATAAAAGAGTTTTACATACCTAATTAAAATACAGCAATAAAAGAGGAGTAGAATATAATAATATACAGTAACAACATTGTAAATAATGTAGTAATATAAGTATCGGTAATAATAATAGGCAATAATAATAAAAACTCTAGCTATTGGTAATAATAATCAAAATAATAATAATACAAATGATAAAGATAACAATTCTATTAATAATAATAATAATAATAATAATAATAATAATAATAATAATAATAGTAATCATTGTAATAATATTAATAGTAATAATAACAATAATATTAATAGTAATAATAGCAACAATAGCAACAATAATAATAATAACAATATTAAAAAATAGCAATATTTATACAATATTTATACCGAATATTTTACTGGATTTTTATATATAAGAATATAAATAGTAATTCTCTATTTTTGCGAAGCCAAATGTCATTGAAACGCAAGATATTCAAATTTTTTAATTTTACAAAAAGTGGTTTCCAATGGTAAGTCATCGCCAAATTGCCATTGTCACTATTTAAAACACTTTTCTTAGATTTTGAACATTGCACACGTTGTAATTCAATAGCCTCGCGAATTTTATCTTGTGTAGCTGTTTGAAATAATAGAAACTGATTTAGGGTTCTCACAGTTTATTTTACCATTACAATGTTGTGAATGTTCTACAACTCCAAATGTATCCCAATTGACTTTTGTAACATTACTTTTATGTTCTTGAATTGGTGTGGAAATCTTTTTTCTTGTTTCACCAATATAACATGCACCACATGTGCAATCAAGCTGGTAAACTCGTGGATGACTGTTCGGAGAAAGTTTAGACTTGTTTCGGCAAAGTATATTGATCAAGGGATTACCAAAACGGAAGACTGTTTTAACGCCAACTATACAAAATTATTTTCTAAGAACAAGGCCTAATTTTGGGACCCATGGTAAAATAACTAGATTTGTGGAGTATTTATAATTTTTAGCTCTATCTGAATATTGTTTACTCAATGTCCATTTTCAATAAAAAAATCTTAATAAGAAAATTGATTTCATCTTGAATGTTATGTTCTTAACAAATTTTTTATAATCTAGCTAAAAAACCTTTAAAAATATCAATTGCAATACTCGGTGAAATAGATGATTCCGGTTTTATAAGTACGTTTATAATTGTATCCTCACGGTGAATGGAAAACTCATACTTGTGAAGAGAAAGATGTAATGTATACGAAAGACAAAAATATTTCAACATCACTCTTTCCCCCCCCCCCCCCTCAATCCCACCAAAAGTTTATGGATTTGTCACTTTCTCATTCAATTTTTATCTCTCATATCAGCTCATTCACTTTTTCCTTCTTTTTTTTGTGTTATTAGTCTTGCTTTTTTAATAGTTATTTTTCTGCTTTTTATTGATTTTTTTTTGTCACTACTTATATTATTACTTTTTGTTGCTTGTTTATTTTTGCTTTATTTGTTTATTTTATTATGGTGTCACTCCAATGATTAGTTTTTAACTATACTAGTGACAACAAACCAAATTTTGTAAAATTATAAACACATTTGTAATTTTTTCAATTTAAGGTTAAATAAAAGGTAAAAAAAAAAATCATTAAATATTTTATACATATAACATGATTATTTCTATATTAAAAAGGTTATATTTATTTAAATAATAACTTTTTTTTTTTTTTTGTATAACAGTGAATGCTTTTGAGTCTTTTCCATAAGTGCACATTCCAAAATGCTCCTTCCGTAAGGAACTGTTTCGCAAGTATTCTTTCAAAATGATTTTTTTTATATTTTTAATATCACAGAATTATTATACTTTTTCGTATAATGCGTTATGGAAGGTGAACTTGCGCATGTACATCTTTCCCAATCAATTTGAAATACGAAACATAAAAATGCGAAATTTTCGTAAACATTGTTTTTCGGCGAATAACCCTAGTTTGTTTTATGACAATTATAGACATCATTCCAATTTTTAGTATTTAATTTATTCGATAGTTTATTTGTATTAGTAATGGTTAAGCTACGTTTTTATAATTTTATAGTAATGTAGATCGGGAAATGATCGCTTATATCTGTTTTAAAAATGCGTGACTGAAATGACGTTTCTAAGTAATCGTTGATAAATATATTATCAACTGCAGTTTTTAAGGTTTTATTAACACACGTAGGTTTATTAAGTACTATCAAGACATTGTATCTAAACAAAATATCAAAAAATAAAATTAGTTTTTGGAAAGTTGGCGTAATTCAGCACGTTTAAATTTGAATCTCCGGTTATACATAATTGTTTTTTTTCGTTGTTTATTTTTAAAACACACTTTTCAATAAAATTTTGAAACAATCTGGTTTTTCCCCATGGTGGATGGTAAACACATCCAATTATAGTATTTTTATTTTTGATATTATTTATTTCAATAAAAAGACTAATAGTTTTCATTTACTAAACATAATTTTTTTTTTTTATCTTATTTATATAAATACATATTTTCCTTTTGATTTCCTCGTGGTTGGCAAACTATTTTGTAATTTGGCAAGGTATAATTAGAGTTTGAATCGATTGGATTTTCTGTTTCATGCCACAGCTATGACTTCGAACGTGTAGTTTATAATATCTAAAAAGTCTTTAGTATTTTCAAAGTTTTGACGCATGCTTTTTATGTCTAAATGTAATATAGGAAAAGAAATAATATCTTTTTTAATTTAAAATTATAAGGATCAAAATATGATGTTTTCATTACGTTTATTTGAGTTTCTTTAATAATATTAAAGTTAATCCTCAAAAGGATTTAGTTAATCCTCAAAAGGATTAAATCCTCAAAAGGATTAAATCCTCAAAAGGATCAATATTTAAAGATTCAAAATCTTGAATCTTTAAATATTGATTCTTTATAATATAAATATTGAGATTTTATTCAAGAACTCATGTAATAATATTGCTTATTTTAAAATAGTTGGCAAAATTTTACCTACATCTATATTTCTTGCCTACATTCGTGTACTATCAATTTATTATATAGAACCTTTGTATAATAGCCATTTTGCCTATAAGTTTTTGCTTGTGCATATGGTTCTTTAAGTATTCTTCTAATTGTTTTACTAAAATCTTCAATAATATATACATTATTACCTTTTTTTTGCTTTTTCCATAACTAACGCTTTATCTTTAAAGTCTTCCAACTTTAGCTCAATCGTTCGCTTGCGTTCAGAACTACCATTACCAACTCGATGAGCACATTTAATTTAATATCACTTGAAATTCCAAATTTTTCAACAAAGAGTTTTTTGACTTTATATTTAGTGTCTACCGAATCTTTTCCATCTGCATCTTCAATGAGTTCACCAATACGTGAGTTTTTTTGTTTGTTTCTATCCTCAATGTCTACACTTTTTGATTTGAGTTCAGTATTATTAGAAATACTTTTTCCTTTTAATTTTTTTTACATTAGTTTTTCCTTAAAAACTTATGCAATTTTATTATTGACACCCTTTACTTTGTCTTCCCATTCATCACCAATAAAATTCACGGTTCCTTTAATTTCATGTATGTATGTATATTACATGTATACTTACATACATACATTTATATATATTATTCAATGTTGCAACATATCTTTGCATGTACCCTATGTATTTATGTATGTATGTATGTATGTATGTATGTATGTATGTATGTATGTATGTATGTATGTATGTATGTATGTATGTATGTATGTATGTATGTATGTATGTATGTATGTATGTATGTATGTATGTATGTATGTATGTATGTATGTATGTATGTATGTATGTATGTATGTATGTATGTATGTATGTATGTATGTATGTGTGGGATTTGCGGTTTATCTTCCTCCGGCTAATTGCTATATATATATGGCAATTAGCCTCGAGGCCACATACCTAGCAAAGACAAGTTTAGCTTACTAAAGAGCATAATCATCTGCTTTGCTGACCAAGAATTAGTTTAAGAAGAACAAAGAAAGTTAGAGCAAAAGTCAGAAGAAATCGATTCAGAAAGATATCATAGAGAAACCGAACAGAAAGTTGCACTGGATGTTAGAATGTGCAATTCATACTAATAATTAGGTTACCTAATTAATGTAATAATATAAATATAATGTAATAATGTAATAATATAATGTAATAATATAAAACGCAGTCAGAATTGTTGATAACGCTTGTTTATACATAATATTTTGTTTGTATGTATGTGTGTTTGTATGTAATATGTATGTATGTGTTTAATGTATATATGTTTATGAGTATACTTTTGTTTATACAAATGTTTTGTGGGTTTTTTTTTTCAAAACGCTAAACGGGAAATATTCATCATATGGTAATAAAAACAATTTTTATGTAAACGTCTTATAAATAAAAATAAGATTGACTTCATCTACTCAAAAATGCATTTCCTGAAATTGTCTTGTCGAATTTTTACAATGAAAAATTCGACAAGACAATGATGATATACTGAGAAGAAGATGCAAAACAAAGAAAAAACGACTTAAGTGTGGATTCTGCCATATTTAAAGTTAATTTAATAAAAACTTCAAATACTATTTTTATTAACAAGAAACTCTTTTGTATGAGCTTACATCAACTTTTATCGACTCTAAGTTTAGCGGTTTTCATGACAAGACCTTTTCGAGTTTCGCTTTTTTATTTTCATTTAATTTCTATCATTAATCTAGCATAATCTTTAGTTGTAAACTTTTCTTATTTTACTTTCTATATATTTGTATAAAAACTGTAATGTAATAAAGAACAACAACAACAAAAATGATCTCCTACTTTATACAGTTTTTTTCGAACAGTAAAAACCTAACATTCGGTTTGTCCGGCACACGGTTCATTCATCTCAAAATAAAAACAACTTGTTTTCATTATATATTTTGAGATCTAAGTGAAGTTCTGAAATCTTGAGTGAACTTAAAAACATAGATGTTTTGAAAAAATAAAACTTAGAAACTTAGATAAAAATAAGAAATTAAAAATAAAATATTTCATTTAATACATATATTATTTAAATGTATATAGATATTAAATTGTTAGATACGTGTACGTTATGAACAAGTTTATATAATATAAACTATAAATTGAATTATTTAATACATATATTTATAAACTATATTATAGTTTATTAGTGTATTAAATATTTCAATCTTTTATAGTTTAAAAAATTATAAAATATTTTTTTTATCTCAAGAAAATAGTATATGTAAATTTACTGATTGTTAAGAAATAAAAATTTTTTAACGATAAAGTAAATTAAAATAATATTTTAAATGTTGAATTTGTTATTTTTCAATTTTTTATTTTGAAATCATGTATCAAAAAACTTACTTAAGCATACTTAGAATACTCACTTAAAAACGTTACTTTGTATTGAACTTTCTGAGTTGTGAGAAATTTATCCTTTGAGAAATAACACACAAACACTTATAAAACATGTATATATATATATATATATATATATATATATATATAATATATATATATATATATATATATATTCATATATTTATATATATATATATTTATATATATATATATTTATATATATATATATGTAATTCTATCTGATTCTTCCTGATGAACCTACTGATTGTGAAACACAGTGTTGAAGTAATCAAAAATTAGATAAGTGTTTTTACTAATTTATTATTGCTCTCTTCTTTTAGAACATTGAGCACTCTATTTGTAGAATACACTAACAATATAATTTATATATATATATATATATATATATATATATATATATATATATATATATATATATATATATATATATATATGTATATATATATATATATATATGTATATATATATATATATATATATATATATATATATATATATATATATATATATATATATATATATATATATATATATATATAGATATATATGTATATATATGTATGTATATATATATATATATATATATATATATATATATATATATATATATATATATATATGATAAGTAAGCATGTATTATATATATATATATATATATATATATATAGCATATATATATGCTAAGCCCTTAGCAGCATGTATATATATATGTATATATATATATATATATATATATATATATATATATATATATATATATATAATATATATATATATATATATATATATATATATATATATATATATATATATATATATATATATATATATATTTGTGTGTGTGTGTGTGTGTGTGTGTGTGTGTGTGTGTGTGTGTGTGAGTGTGTGTATGTGTGTGTGTGTGATAAAATTTTATTATATGTGTGTTTTTATTATACTTTCTGTTTACATAATATATTGTGTGTATTTATGAGTTATTTTTGAAATTAATTGAAATTATAATTAAAATTATATTGTTATTAACATGCAATAATTTTTAAATGTTATTATTTTATTTTAGGGTTATTGACATAATCAAAATATTTTGACATGAATAATGGATTTGGAACAATGGAGGTTTGAATTTAGATAATACACCATCACAGTAGCTAATCATTATGGAATAAGGGTGTTTTGTTTGTGGCATAAATTACAATAATCTTAATTTAATTATTTACTAGAATAACTTCCAAACAAATCAAATTGACCTTTTTCCCTTAAATTTATAATGTAGCAAAAGCTACAAAATAAGTCTTGTAAAAAAAATTTCTAAAGCAGTATGTATACAGGAAGCATACACTTTGTAAGGAACAAGAAGTTGGCAATTGAAAACATGAATCAAAGGTTTTAGATAGGTTATAGTTTTATAGATTCTCTGTATAGTTCTATATATATATTTTGCGATAAGGGGGGTTGTGTCAGTGTAAACTGTATCTTGTACATTATTTTGTAATTGCCATTTTTTTTAACATGATATCTCACATAGTTAAATAATATCTTATATTACTCTCATTTAGCAGGTTTAAAATAACTTACTTTTATAATTTACAGCTAAAGTTATAATTTAAAGCCTAAGTTGCAGTTATAATCTAATATGCAAGTAATGCATTTAATACTATTAAGATATTACTTTTAGTAATTGTTTATTTAATTAACATGATACTTTAAAAAGGTAGAAGTAAAGACACAAATATTACAATATTTAAACCATTTTTAACAGATATAAAAAACTATACTAAGATATTAGATTATATTTAAGATATAAAAAAAAACGTACATAACTTGTACGTAAATTGCTGGCAGCTTAACACTTTAAAACAAGGCCTGATATATACATTTTTAATCAAAATTAAATTATAAATTTTTTTATCAGAATAAAGTTTATTAAAATTTAATTTTATTAAATTAGTTTAAATCAAAATTTAATTTTTTTAAATTAGTTTTAAATTAAATCATACATTATATATCAGAATTAAATTATATTATAATGGTCTTTGCTTCAAGCTTAAAATATGAGCGTTTTTCAAGAGAAAAAATTGATCATTACAATAAAAGTAAAAAATTAATTATAAATTATTTGATATAGAAATTTAATTAAATTTTTTTAATGCAATTTAAAGTTGAATAAATATTCTTGTGCTTGCAAGATGGTAAATAAAAGTTTTTATTATATGTATTTGTTTTCACCTAATGCCGACTTTTAACAGTTTGAGGTCAGCAATTTATTGCCAACCTTTTATATAACCCTTTATATAAAAGGTTGGCAATAAATTGCTATATGGCCAAGACTGTATATTCAACCCTTGGAATTTTTCCAAATTCCAAGGGTTGAATATACAGTCTTGGCCAGGAAGGCTTGCGGTCTCATGTCATAATATGACCACACAAATACTCTGTAATTTTGAAAACTTGACCATTGTTGTTAATATGTTTTGAAAGTTTGTATACATTTTAAAAATGCATTAAATAATTATCTTAACTTAACTATAAAGAAGCTTGAAAAAAAACTTATCGTAAAAGAAGCGAACAAATCTTCATAAAAAAAAGTAACGACAAAATAAATAAAAATAACTTAATTAAATAACTTAAATGAATAAAAATAACTAAAACTAAATTAAAAAAAGAAAACAAAACAAAAAACTAAAATAAATAATAAACTATAGCGATAAGATTATCTAAATTACGTTTGGAATAAGTAACTTTGAACCATTTATCTTTACTAATGTTTTTATAATATTATGTGAAAAGCTTTTTTAAATAAAGTAACAACTTACATCTAACAAGTGCGCACATTTAAAAGTTAAAAAAAAGATTCTTAACAATTCTTTGCAGAATGTAAAATAGAAAAAATAATTAAATCATTTATTTAAAAAGTTGATATGAGATTTTTTTTATTTAAAGACATTTATAATAAAAAGTACATACTTATATAAATATAATATATATATATATATATATATATATATATATATATATATATATATATATATATATATATATATATATATATATATATATATATATATATATATATATATATATATATATATATATATATTAGGCAGGTCCATTTTTAGGGGTCGGAAAAACTATAACTTTGTCACTTTATTTTCCCATTCTACGTTGATATACAAGGCTATTCCAAAAAAATTTTTAAAAATATTTCAATTTTCCTGACCTCCCTGAATATTTTAAAAAAAGTCATTTTTGACCAATTATTCGTTAAATTGCTGTCTTAATTGGATCAAAGACCAACAAAACTAGTAATTTTTTTTTTGGGTGAGTTGGCTCTACTATTAGGAAGGTTCGTATAAAATTTGAGCTCGAAATATTTAAAATTTCTCGAGATAACACATTTTGAAATATGACCTGGTTTCTTTTAAAGACCTGGTTTTTACTATGTTTTTAATTGTATATTTATCTAAATACTCTTAAATATTCATTAAAAAACTTAATAAAATTTGCATTTAATAAGTTTGTTAAATAAGTAATCCAAATATTGTACTTAATAAAGATAAAAAATAAAAGTAAACTGTTAAAAATGTAAAATACTTTGACTAAAGGTTTTACAAACACGTTTTGTAAATAATATACATAAAAATTCAGTTAAATTTTTCTTATAAAAACTTTTCTTACAATTTATTAAGTATTTCTTTGGACCAGTTACATTTATAAAATGGAAAATTAACTCTGTGTTCCTTCAAAACCAGTAAAATATCTTGTAACTTTTCCTCTTTAATTGTTGAATCGATAAAGTCTTTTACCAATTTAATAGCTCTTTCACAACAGTCATTGACACAGACTAATCTCTTTATAAACCTTTGCATATTTTTATAATCAGAATCATGAGTCCACAAATCAGGTGGACTCTCTAACCACTTTGATAAGTAAGGAACTATTTTAAATATTAGCCAAGAATTTTGACCAACGTAATCATTAAGTTCTGAATTTTCATTTATTTCTACAGGCTTAAACTTTTTAAGTTTAAAGACTTCAGGTAAATTTGTTTTTAATAACTGCTGAGCAACTTTTTCTTTAACTTTATTGTCAAGACTTTTATCAAATAAACAAAAAACAACTGTTTCTTCAGAAAGATAATGACTGTGTCTAAGATAGCTTGAAATAAAAGCTTGAGGGACATCAGCATCAAAATCTTTCATTTTTATCATCTCTTTAACCGTACACAAATCATTATGAGCAGCAGAAGCAATTTGACTTGATTGAAGAAAGTTTTTTGCATAAACTGAAGCTACATATATTGCAGCCTTTGAAAATACTATTTCTTCCTCAAGGGTTAAAAACTTTATGATTGGTTGAGTAAGCTTCATTGCCAAAATGTATAAAGCATCTGCCATAAATCTAGCTTCATGTTCAGCAGCTGGTTTGTGTATAATAAATCCAGGAACTGCCTCCCTTCCTTCCAGAAAAACAATGACATATTGACACAGATGTTTATAATCATTTCTGGGGAAAGTATGAAGTTCCAAAGCTTTCTTGCAAAAAGATAAACTTTTTTTAGCCATATCTTCTAATGGAGTTCCACTAACTTTGCACCACGGAAACTTTGATAACTGATCCATATTTTTTTGAACATTTTCATAATTCATTGGCCAAGCAGCTTTGAATCTTGTGTAAATAGATTTTGATGGACCTTTGCTTTCTGTTTTAGTGATTGCATTTATTGCATGTAAAATATGTCGTTCTTGAGAATGTTTTCTACAAAGAAGCCTTAACAGAGGTCGATTTAAAAGTTCTCCTAAAATACTTATACAACCCTTATTACAACCAGTGTTACATGCTGTTGTGTCAGCACAAATTCCAATTATAAAGCTTTCAATTCCAAACTTTTTTATAACATTAAAACATGCCAATGCTTGATCATATCCTTTTCCTGATTGACATTCAACTATGCCTAGCAGCTCATCCTGTTGCTTTCCATTTGTATTTAAATCCCAGTCTGGACTTGTAACAACAATAGCTAGACGTTCATTTACTTCAGAAATATAGTTTTCATTTAAAGCTGTAACTTTTTTTGTATCAATGTGCAAAATTAAATTACTATTTTTACATTTTTCTTTTATTTTTTCTTTAATTAATTCTGATTCACTTAAATATAAATCTTTTCTTATTTTTTCTACTTTTGTCTTTGAAAGTTTTACTTCATTAAGATTGATATTTCCAGATCTTAAAAATAATGCTAATAATCCTGTCTGTACTCCAACAGAAATTCCAAAACGCCCACAAAATATTGACGTTTTTTTGATAAGTTCATCAATATCTACTGTTACTGTCACTTTATTTCGTTTTATGTTAGTTGATTGTTTTTCAATTATCATTGATTGTTTATCATTATCAAAATTTTCTAACAAAAATAACTCTTGATTTCCATTAATACAATTGCTATTTGATGAAAATTGTTTTAACTTCGAGTTTTTTGTGGTAGATTCCTCCATTTGCTCAAACTCCTTTGCTTTCCTTTTGCGAAACTCTCTGTTGGAATAAACTTTTTGATATATTTTGTCTATTTTGTCAATTACCATTGTTCTTGCAGTTTTTTGGTCTTCATAAAACAAAATATCGCATTCTTTTGCATCTTTTGATCGAATTCTATCTTTTTCAATTATTTCATAAAGTTTTGGGTGCCCTATGTCAAACAATTCTTTTTCTAATGCCAAAAAACTATTTTCATGTAGCTTTTGTGTTTCCGTTTTTTTTGAACGATATGATACCAGTTTCTTGTGATGATATATTAATTTGGAAACATTTTCCCTAAAATAAATTAACAAATTTTTATTTGTCATTTAGCTTAAATTTTTATATCAATAATTATCAATAATTATGTAATAAACTATAAATATTATTTAAATCGATAGCTACCTAATACTTCTACAACTAATGTGTGGTATACCACCCATAAGCCACGGTTTTCTAAGAGCAGAAACAACGCATTTGGGCTGACATGTTTTATCATTACAAAGCAGCTCGTGATTTATATCAAGAGGGCAAGATATAATTTCGGTGTGTTTTTTATTTTTATTGAAATTTAGTAATCTGCAGCAGTGATAAAAATATCTTAAAACGTCGCCTTTCGTAGGCAAACTTCTGCAATCAATTTCGTGGGTTTGTCCTAATAAATATATTTCAGTATTTGAACGTGTTGATATTGCCATTTTAAATTTAAAAAGTTACAAACGCAGCGCAGTTTCATTAAATAAATTATTGCGCGCTGTGTTTATACCTCCGCATAAGTCCGGTAGTGCAAATTAAAAAAAAAAATTCACTAAAAATGTACTAAATATAAAATATTCAAACCCCTAGGGAGGTCAGGAAATTTGAAATTTTTCAAAATTTTTTTCAGAGAAAGTCTTGTATACCAACGTAGAATGGGAAAATAAAGTGGCAAAGTTATAGTTTTTTCGACCCCTAAAAACGGACCTGCCTAATATATATATATATATATATATATATATATATATATATATATATATATATATATACATGAGTTAAATTCAACCCGGGATGAAAATTCAGCTCGGTGCCAGGTTGAAAATTGTTTCTTATTACATAGCCGTTTTCATCCCACTGCAACTTTCAGTTTTTAAATTTCAACTCGGCCGGGATAACAAAATTTTATGTAAAATGTCTATTCGTGAAAGTAATAATATTTTACAATTAATGTTGTTTATAATTCGACAGTGCAGTCTACTTATAGCACTTATATTGCAACTTAATGGTTTAGTAATTACTTACAAACTATTAGAAAGCAAACGAAATATTGCCCTTGGTGCTTATTTATGCACACGAAAAAATAATTTGCAGCATAAGAAGAAACTTGCCAGGCAAAGACTTATGAACAGAAAGTCTAGAAGTTTATGGGTAGAAAAGGGGAGAACTGATTTATGGTGGCAAAATATGATTGGACCTGGTGTCCCTGAAACTTGCTGGAAAAGAATTTTTCGAATGACAAACAAGTGTTTCTTGGAGCTTGCTGCTATTATAGATACTGTTGTAAGTCCTCAACCTAACTGTCCAAATTATCGTTTTTTAACTACACACAAAAAACTAGCAATAACCATTTATTATTTAAAAGATACTGGTTCCCTTTGGATGACAGCCAATGTTTTTGGCATTCATCAATGTACTGTTTCAAATTCTGTAAAAGTTGTATGTGATGCCATAAATAATATCATTGGTCCTATAAATTTACATCTACCTAAAAACAAAGAGGATATGATGAAGTTAGCTTCACAGTTTGAAGTAAAGTTCGGCATGATACAAGTCTTTGGATGCATTAATGGCACTTATGTCCAACTAAAATGTCCTATTAAAAACGATCGAAACTACTTTTGTTATAAGCAATATTTTTCATTAAATGTACAAGCGGTATGCGATAGTAAAAGATATTTTATTGATGTTGAATGCAAATGGCCAGGATCTGTACATGATGCAAAGATGTTTACAAATTCCACTATCAATAAAATATTAATAGAAGGCACACTACCTCAAACATTGTACAGTTTATCTAATTATCATTCAATTCCTAACTATTTGATTGGAGACCCAGCCTATTCATTAACAAACTTTTACATAAAAGAGTTTCAAAGTTGTTCAAATAACAAGAAAGTCATATTTAACAGCATGTTACGCTCTGCTAGGAACCAGATTAAATGTGCTTTTGGCAGATTAAAAGCAAAGTGGGGATTTTTAAGAAAAATAGTTGATACAAAAATAGAAACAGTTCCTATTGTTATTTATACTTGTTTTGTTCTTCATAACTTTTGTAAAAAAATCAAACCTATGACCTAAATGAAGAGGAGGTTAATCAGCAAATTGAAAGACATCAAAGTAATGCATTGGAAAGCCCAAACCTTCCTGACAGTATTTACTCTGCTAATAATCCTGAAGGTGAATATATACGCAAAACTATAACAAAATATATATCAGAAAATTTATTCAGGGACTAAAAATACAATAAGCTTATCTATAAAAAGAGTAAGGAAAATATGAAATCCTTTTTTGTGGTAATTTATTGTATTTTGCTAAATTATTGTAATTGTTGTGTTTCATTACAAACTTGTTATAATTGTTAGTAAGGAAATAATTTAAATTTAACAACAAAACAAATGAAGTTTTACAAGAAAAAAATTAATCATAAGCAATACGTAATTAAAACAAGTCCATTATATTGCAATCATTAAAATTACTATAAAATGTACTAATTTTATTATACACCTTAATTATTGCTGATTAGTTTTCATTCCCTGCATTAATAATTCCATTGATCTAGAAAGTCCCTGGGCAACCTGTAAAATAGATTCTGACATTCACTCGATTGATGCTGAGAATGTTTCATTAGAATGTCTTATGGCTTCAGTGACATCTCTTTTAAATTGAGCATCTTCTTTCAGTTTATTCAGCAAAATTTGATCTCTTTGTGATGCACTCAATTGTCTCTGCATGTGTCGTTGCTTATTGTCAATAAATTTTGGAACAATTTCATTATTGTCATTTTTACGTTTTTTTAGTTAAGATATCACTATCAACAGATGCAGTTTCTGGACTCTGTAATAATAAAAAAAAACCAACTACATTATTGTCCTCAATACTGCATAAACTTGAACATAGATTTACGTTATCTGTATTTTTAACTGTGGTGTCTTCAGTTAAATTTTCTACACTTTTGTTATTATCAATAATTTCTTTATTTACATCATGCGTTGATTTTCCAAAAAATAAAGGTTTTATAGATGGAGATCCACCCCATATTTGAACTAGATGATCATAAAGTTCAAGTACTATTTTCCCACTTCCACTCTTTCAACCTGATGTAACAGCTAATAAAAAGTTCTTACGAATTTCTTTGATTTTTTCTTGAACTCTAGTATAACCTCTTTTAATAAGAGTTATATTAATTTTATTTTGTTTGGATAATATATTTTCATTAGGACAAACAGGCCCAAACCAACTTGGCTCATGACAGTTAATGTTAGCTAAAGCTTTTCTACAACTTTCGTACTGATTTGATTATTCAGCATTAAAATCCTTGTTATTATATTCCATTTAAGATTTAAAATTTGATAAACTCTGTGTTAAATTTGAAATTTTATTGTCTTTATCCCAATGAAATCGAACTTTTTCGCTTTCTTTCATCTTTACTTCACTTACTGGTTTTAGTGCAGCCATCTTTAATTTTACATTAATAATGGAAATTGTCAGGGCTGAAAATCCTGCCTCGGTTTAATAAAATGGGCTAGGATATTGATCCCGGGGGGAATTTCACCCCGCTCATCATATAATAGTAAATTTGAATTTGTAAGAAAACAAAGTGTTAGGCGGGGGAAATTCCAGCGCGGATAAGCGAGCTGAAACCTAACCCGGGCTGATTTTAACTCATGTAATGAGCCCCTTATAATATAAAAAAATTTTATTTTTAATAAAAAAATTATTTATAATTAAATAATATAAATAAAAATTTATACAACTTTCATTGATACTTTAATTAAAATCATTAGCTGCTTTATTTAAAAGCGTTTTGCTAATATAAAAAAGTTTGTAAAGATAAATGTGTCGAAGTTATTTTATTTTCAACTTAATTAAAAATTAATTTTTTCAGCGCGTTTGTTAAAAACTTTATTAAGTTTTAAAGACCAGAAAAATTTGTTAAATTTTTTCTGGTCTTTAAAACAATTAAAAAAAAAAAACAACCTATATATATACATATATATATATATATATATATATATATATATATATATATATATATATATATATATATATATATATATATATATATATATATATGTATATATATATACATATATATATATATTTTCCTGAAAGTTTACATAGTTGGACTTCCGCTCTTTTAACATTCACCAATTCAATTATGTTTATTGTTTCATATATATATATATATATATATATATATATATATATATATTTTTTATAAGTTATATATATTTTCAGTGTTATATAATATAACACTGAAACTTATATATATTTTTTTAATAAATGATATATACAACAAAATAATTTTAACAAATGGTGTTTTTGAAAAATAATCTTTCTCACACAACAAAGTCGCTAATAAAATAATTAACATATAATAAAAAAAAATAGATAAATTCGCACAATTTTTTTATTTGTTACTTGCTAATTTTTTTAAAATAAAAAATCATTTTTAGTTGCAAATATTTTAAATTGATTATTTAAGAAATAATCATTTTAAAAAATTAAACATACTTTTATTCCCTTATACAAATGTCAACAAAAACAATTTGTTTATATCAAAAAAATTTTAAAATGTATTAAATTTAACTATTTAATATTAGTTTTTTTTTTAATGAGTAACAATTTAAACAGCCTTGTAGGCTATTAGTTCTCTCAAAAGGTGAGATGGATATGTCTTGTTAACATAATCTAAAATATATTTTTTTAGAACCTGGCAGAAATGTTTCGATGTTTCATTTGTATGGAGCGTGTTAAAGATGCAAGAATATGTCCTCACTGTTCAAAACTTTGTTGCTTTCTCTGTATTCGAGTAGAATAATTTGTTTCTTTTACTTGTTTTTTTTTTTTTTTACCTATTATTCTTGTTATTACTTTACATAATTTTATGTTTAGCGATGGCTAACAGAGCAGCGACCGCAGTGCCCTCATTGCAGGTACTTTATTAAAAATGTACAATTTATATATATATATATATATATATATATATATATATATATATATATATATATATATATATATATATATATATATATATATATATATATATATATGT
Organism: Hydra vulgaris; assembly: GCF_038396675.1. NCBI lineage: Eukaryota > Metazoa > Cnidaria > Hydrozoa > Anthoathecata > Hydridae > Hydra > Hydra vulgaris. Next base: position 29,753,256 of record NC_088929.1, read on the forward strand.
ATATATATATATATATATGTATATATATATATATATATGTATATATATATATGTGTGTATACAATTTTGTTGGGAGTTTATTTGTATATAACAGGGCAATTGGTGATTGAGACAGTTCTTGGATTTTGGTGTTTAATTTTGAGTGTAGGGTCATGGCACCACCTACGCGACTTTTAACTTCAAAACTTCTTAACTACAAAACCATAACAGATTTTTATTTAGGGTTTTTGAATTAATATTTTATACTCAATTATTAACTAAATTATATAATTCGAATTTAAGTAAAGTTATTTTTTTAATGTTATTTTTACTTTTTTGTAAGATCTAGTAAGTTTCTTCACCTACAGTGATAAAGCACCACCTACCGTAATCGATTCTCCACCTACTGTGTATGAAAAAAATCGTATATTATAATTTTATATATTTAAATCAAGAAACAAATGAATAAATTTAATATGATTACCAAACAAAAAAGACATTGGTTATAAAATTACCCACCAAAGCTTTTTTCTGAATTTAAACTTTTTTTCTTTTTAAATGTTTTTTTTTGTCTTTTATTTTTATTTTATTTTGTTACAGTTTGTTTTCTTTTAGATTTTTCTTGTTTTTCTTTTTCTTTCAATTCTTTTTTTTCAGCAGCTTTATTTTTAAGTTCAATTTTTTTGATATCTTCTTCCTTTGCATTTACTCTAGTTATTTGAACTCTAACCATTTGGATGAAGTTACAACGCTCGGTAATTGTTCAACTTGTTTTAGTTTTTTTTTTCGTGATTGATTGCTTTGGCCATAAAAGAATATCGTGTAATGGGTCTACATCTTTTATTATTTGTTTATTTGAATCTGGTGAATCTGTTGCTGATTTACTTTCACCAGATTCATCAATTATTACGCTTTTTCCAAATTGGCTAACATTACTAGATACGATTTCATTTTGCGTACTGCTAATATCTAAATACGATTCTTTATAGATTTCATTGTTCAATACATTATTGTTGGCTTCTATTAAATTTATGGTTTGTTTGGAGCTATTGTTAAATTTAAGTTTTTTCCAAAAATTAAACATTTCTCTGTTTTAGTCAGTTTTACTTCCCCACTCTTTATTTCCAGTTTTTTCAAACTGGAGCAATACTTCAGATGCAATGTTGTTTTCAAATGTTTCCCACAATATTATGGCTTGAAAGATTCGTTTCATTGTTATCAATTGTAGAATTCAATTTAACACGTTGAATTACTTTTTTATAATGAACATTGTTCGCATTAAATGGAAATATTCCTGTTGAACTAAATCCGTTAATAATATTTTTTTTCATATATTGATACATAACAAAATTATTCAACAACATTAGTCTCTGCGAATTTCATAAAAATCGTTATCCAATTTAAATTGCTGACAAATGTTCTGCCTTTTTTTTTTTATTGGTGTGAAAACTGACACATCTAATGGTTTTAAGATGTGTGTAGCATTAGGAAACAACAAAATCAAATGAATTCTTTCCGAAGAATTCATTTGATTTTGTTTCTTGCGAGAGATTTCCATCCATGAGCATATATATAGATAATTATGTATTAATAGATTTCAAATATGGTACTAACACATTTGTGGAGTACTCATAAAAGCATTAGGCAGTCATCCAGCCGCTGTCACTTTTACCGAGTCCCCAACCTGGTGGTGCAGCAGCAATAGTTTTTGGCATTTGAGCATACTTGTACATTGTTAATGATGGTGCAAATTCACCATTTGCATTTATTTGTGTAAGGTACTTTCAGGAACATTAAACTTTTTGCTGACACAAAATTTTTTCACCTTTATTTAAAGCTCTAACTGGTGCATGCAGTTGTTCTTCTGAATACAAAAGTTTTTTTTGAATATTTTTTTTCTTTTTTGAACCTTGCATCTTTCTAATCGAATTCATTTTACATAGTAAATAAAGTATAAAAAACATATCTAATAGATATTCCCTAGGGTTAAATTCATTTCATATAATAAATATAATTCATTTCACATAATAAATAAAGTATAAAAAACATATAAAATAAATACTCCCTAGGGTTAAATTACCTTTAATTGGTAATTGAGTTGAACTGAAGTGGTTTTTTAGAGAGAAAACTTCACAAAATAAAACATGTCTGAAAAAATATTTTTATAAACGGTAAGTGCTAACTATTATAAGTTTTGTAATCACCTACCTTGTAAAAGATTAAACAATGTTAAACAAAAAATACTTATATTTTTTGATAAAATTAAAATATTCAATATTTTTACAACTATTTTAAACTTTTATCAAAAAAGTTATATAAATTTTAAGCCATAAAAAAACTAGACAAATTTTTTTTTACTGTTGAAGATTTTCTTAAGAAAGCAATAAATAATCATTTGCGGGTAAAAAAAATCTTTAGAAATATATCTTTTTAAAAATTATTTATTAGTGAAATAAGTTAGTTTTGTATAAAACAATACTAAAAAGATAAATTAAAAAAAAAAAAACTTACTGATTTTTTCAAAAACCATGGTAGGTGCTTCTTCACGGTAGGGGGTGCCATGACCCAATGTGATTTCTAATTGCAATATTGGTGTATAATTGCTAATATTTTCATCTAATCTAGTGAATGGATTGAAAAGAGCAAAATATTTACAACTTTGACTTATACAGCTTTAAAATCTGCAAAGCAAGATTTAAATGATTGTAAAGATTTCAAAATGGCAGCTTCTTACTTTTAAAACACAATACTAGTAATCTTACTTTCAATCTTTCAAACTTTCAAGTGTTGAAAATAGATGAATAATCTTTTGTCATAAGCTGTTTGTAAATAATTTTAGGTAGGCCTTTAAAATATAAATTAATTTAAATGATGTTTTAAATAAGCTATTTTCGCCTGCAACCTGTTTTACCTGTTTTCACCAAGTTTATGCTCAAGATATCTAGAAGGTTTGTCAAATCCAATAAAAATCTAAGATTACATAAGCAGTTCTTGTTTTTCAGAAAGTCACATTAATTAATAATTAATAATAGTTCATTTTTTATTTCCAAAAATAGTAACTCTATTTTATTTTAAAAACCTGGTGTACATTTGATAAACATCAAACTTTGATAATCATCAAACATTTGATAATCATCAAACAGAACTATGCAATAAAGGCTTTTCATGTTCTTTTTACATACAAAAAAATTACAGAAGTTCTTTTCTATTTTTTTAAAAAATTAAATAGCTTTCTTATCTTGCTCTTATTTTTGAATGCATGTAACTGCAATGACATGCTAAATTGCATATTTAATGACACAATATCTTTTGAACACAATATTTCTTGGTGAATACTGTAATAATATTTGAAAAGTTTTTCTTTGTAAATATTTTTTATGAAGTGAAACACCCAGTATGCTTCAGAACCATTGCAGGTGCACCATCAGTTCAAATACTGTCCAGTTTATCCTAGTTCAGGTTGTGACCATATGTGTTTTTATTCTCAGTGCATTTTTTATTACTTTAAAAATATCAGATAGATGTTGAATTTTGAAGCTGAAAGTCCAAAAAGTTCTTGGATCAGTAGTATCATTGACACATTTTATTTAAACTAATAATTGGATATGGTCTTTTAAATCACCACTTTCATCAATAGCTATTAAAAAGTATTTTGAAAGTGATGAGGCAACAATGATTTGTTTTGATACGTCACGGGGCATTTCTAAAACTCTTATCATAACTGTATTTCTGGAAAACACATTTAATATAGAATAAGATAAGGTAATTTCGCCATAAATTCTTTCAATTTAAATAACTTGAGTACTAAAAATGAAAATCAAATTTTTTTTATTGTTAATAATATTTCTATAAACTTTATATACTTTAATTTTTTTTTTTTTTAAATGATTAGAACTGAAAAAGTGGGGTGGCAAAATTACCCCAATAAAATCTAATTTGGTAAATTTTGCCACCCATTTTATTTACAACATAAATTTTTTATTTTAAATTATAAATCTTAAAAACACATTTAAAATCAGTTAAATAAAAGAAATCTAACAATATTCAAAGTGGTGGCATGGTCATCAATACTGAGAGGTATTGGGGCATGTCCCCCCTTCACCTTTTTTACCTATTTTTCTTTTCTTTTTTTTTTTAGAAATGTAGGATATTTTGAAAGCCCTGTAGATGGTCTGGGGGGAAGGTGGATTTTGTAGACTAAAAAAAGAGTTTTAAAATAATCAAGCATACTTAAAAAAAATCAATTTACAAATTGTAATACATGAGAGATGAAGAGATTAAAGTCAAAAACTCATTGATTTCTACATTTTACTGAGGAATAAAATTCTTTTTTTTTTTTTTTTTTTGGGGTTGACATTTTTCACAAACCCATTTTTGACAAGAACTTTTCTGCTGGTGGATTGTGAAGCTCTGAAAGTTTTCTATCAACTGCATTTTTATTTAATGGATAAAAAACGGTATTTTCAAAACTACTGACTGCATGTGATCTTTTGAAATCCTGCTCTAATGAATGTAACTTTGATAACAAGAAGGGAAACGTCAGCTTATCAACATTTCTTAAACCAATTTCTCTGTAGTGTTGTTGAAGAATTGCGCGCCAGACACTTTTAACATGACAGTAAATGTCTGAATTGAGTGGTTGGAAAAAAGTCAACATTATACTTTGGGCATAGTTGAATTGCTGCCATAGAAACATGAGTTAAATGACTATCAGCTATTAATACTTTTTCTCACTTATCTTATCTCATCTGTTCATTCTCTCTTTTTTGTTTTTTCTTATTCCTTTACATTTTGTTCTGATTTCAACCTTTTTAATATTATTGTTTTTATTACTTCTTTTTTTATTACTTGTATTAATGTAGTTTGCTTTCTTTATTATTTCCTTGTTTTAATATTTTTTTAACTTTATTTGTTTATTTATTAAGGTGTCACTCTACATCGACTAGTTTTTAACTATATGAGTGACACCGAACCTAACTTTGTAAATTACAATTAAATTTGTAATTTTTGATTTTATGGTTAAATAAATGAATTAAAAACTACTCGACCTTCATAATTTGTATTTTTAATAGGAATGAAAACAGAGTTAATCCATTGTACAAATCGATACTCCTCCATCCAACCAGAATGGGACATAGTGTAGTAAATACCTGAAGGTCCACCAATACCCCATTGAGCCCGAAAATGTTTTGCTTTGTAGTCAACAAAAGGTGGCAAATAATCACCGTTGGCATTGCAGCAATTATTGATAGTGTAATGAACTTTTTCATTATTGCCACCAATAATAAGTGGTCGCCTTGCTCCTTTTCTAGTTAAGACTGTTTTTAAACCTTGATCACAATCAAACTCAACTTTATCACAGTTAAAAATATTTTGCGGTTTTTCCAATACGTCAGCATTTTTGTAAGTTGTTTGAAGTGTTTAGAAAAATCCATCAATCACTTGATTAGTGCATGAAGCCACTCGTGCTGAAATGTTTAGTCTTTTGCATTGACTTAATTCATTTGACCAGCGTTGTTTAAAACCTAGGTACCACTTGTTTGTTGGCATTTCATTCTTGAATAAAGCAGTTTGATTTGTTTCTTTCAAATAATTGAACACCACTGATTGAATTTCTGGGAACAATAAGCCATAGCCCCAGTCACCTAGAACTTGAAGTATGAGAACCAGTAAGGATTAAGTCACATAGATTTGTTAATGAACCAGCCCCAGATATTCTTTATTGAATTCTTCTTCCTAGTGTTCTTTGAGGTATACAGTATAATTCAGCAGCTCGCTTGTAACTGAATTCGCCAGCTTTAAATTTTGCAATTGCTTTTTTCATTAGCTCTTTACTATAATTGGCGACGGATTTTCTCTTGTAGTTTCATGGTATTGTTGCTGATAATTGATCGATTTAATTAATTTGAATTGATTATAAGGCCAACATGATCTGAGAAATTAATTATCAAAATAAGAAGATGGAGATGATATTAGTTATCCAATTAAAGCGCTTACTAATTATTTTTTTACTTTATTTATCAATTGTTTTCCTAAATTATTTTAATTAGACATATTAATTAAATTATCTAATCGAAAATGCACAAGGCCAACATGACCTGATAAATTAATTACCAAAACAAGAGGAAGGGAAATAACATTAATTATCCAATCATATAAATATTTATCCAATCCATATCATATAAATAATGATCCAATCATATAAATATAAATATAGATAGGTGGCAAAATTCCCCCATTTAATATTTCTGTAATAACTTTGGAACAGATCAAAATTAGAAAGAAAAAAAAATACAAAGATCCATTAAAAAATTTTCAATATTTTAGTCTTTTAAATTTTGAATGGAAATAAATAATTTTTTTTCCATTCAAAATTTTTATGAGAACTTTAAATTTCCTGCTTTTTTATAGATTATTTTTGTCAATTAATTTTCTTATAGAGTTGGGAGAGGGTTATAACCACAAGTATCCTTCTCGTATGTAGTGGCCTTCTTGGCCTTGGGGAGGTGAATTACTTAAATATATATATATATATATATATATATATATATATATATATATATATATATATATATATATATATATATATATATATATATATACACAGGGATACAGGGTGGTGCAAAAAAAAAGCCACACTAATTTTTTTAATAAAAACAGCAACAAAAAATGACTCATATAATAAAAGTAATATAGGACAATTTTGATAAAAATGTTTATATAATAAAAAGAAATTAGGATTTGTAAAGCATTTTTTAGGTTTCAGCTGTTTTAGTACTTAATTGGCCATTCTTTGTTTTTTATGATTTCTGCGCATCTAGAAGGCATACTATCTACAAGTCTTTTTAATAAATCGTTTGGCAAAGCATTCCAACCATCAAGAAGAATTTGGAACAAATCATCTTCACTTGTTGCTCTACGATCTTTCAATTTTCTATCCAATATAGACCAAAGGTTTTCTATTGGATTTAAATCAGGAGACTATGCTGGCCAAGACATAACTGGTATTAATTTAGATTCTAGATATCTTTTAATCAACCGTGCTGTATGTTTAGGATCGTTATCGTGTTGAAAGATGTAGTCACTATTAGGAAAAAGTTCTTTTATACTTGGTCCAAGCTGATTAACTAAGATTTTATGATACATCTGCTGGTCCATGATGCCATTCACCCGGTAAAGTTTTCCAACCTTGTGTGCACTAAAACAACCTCAAACATTAATCTTTCTGTCATGTTTAATTGTTGCCTTGCATGTTTGGGGGTTGAATTTTTCCCCAATTAATTTCCAACAGTGAGATCGACCATTATAAAACAAAACAAAAAGAGACTCGTCGCTCCAGATAACTTTAGCCCATTGTTCACATGTCCAATCTTTGTGCTCAATGCACCACTTTAATTGTTTTTTTCGATTGATTTCACTAACAAAGGGTTTTTTAATTTGCTTTCCAGAAAAAAATTACCCGATGCTTTTATTCTGCGAGATATTGTCCACTTTGAGATATTAGTAAGGTTCAAATCTAGTTTTATCTCAGAACATGTGGTTTTAGGATTTTTTTTGACAGCGTTAAGAATGTAGCGATCTTCTTTTTTTGAAGTTTTAGGCTTTCTCCCAGATCCAGCAGACCTTTCAGTTTTACCAGTGTGTTTATACTTCTTTACCAATCTACTAATAGTTGAGTGTTCTCGTTTAAAACACTTTCCAATGCTTCTGTGAGACTCTCCTTGGTCAGCAGCTTCAATAATTTGTCCAATTTCTACATCTGTTAGATGTTTTCTAAAATATTAAATGTGTCCATATTAATCTTTTTTTTAAAGATTTTATTTATGTAAATATTAGTTTATATAACACATCGCTCAATAAGTCCGTAGGATGACATATAGATGGCAACACAAATACCGAATCCGTATTGTTTTTAGAAAGTACCAATCTTCAAACGATATCTGTCAAAGTTTCATGACAATCGGACCATTATTTACCAATTTAGTGTGTGAACGATTGAATCAACTTTTGTGAATTGAAAAAAATGGAAAAATCAGAATTTCGTGTGCTCATTAAGCATTGCTTTTTGATGGGAAAAAACATGGTGCAGACCAAACAATGGCTTGATAAGTGTTATTCGGACTCCTCTCCATCGAGGCAAATGGTTGAAAAGTGGTTTGCTGACTTTAAACGTGGTCGTACAAACACCGATGATGCTGAACGCTCCGGTCGCCCAAATTCGGCAGTTACTGAGGAAAACATCAAAAAAATCCATAAAATCGTCTTATCCGACCGCAAATTGAAATTGAAGGAGATTGCCGAGGCCATAAAGATATCAGAAGGCAGTGTGTTTACAATATTACACGAACATTTGGGTATGAGAAAGCTTTGTTCGAAATGGGTGCCGCGTTTGCTAACACCGGACCAAAAACAACAACGAATCGATGATTCTGAAGCATGTCTGGCACTATTTCACCGAGATAAAAAGGATTTTTTGCGTCGCTACGTCACAATGGATGAAACATGGATCCACCATTTCACTCCTGAGTCAAATCGACAGTCGGCTGAGTGGACACCAGCGGGTGAAAGCCGCCCAAAGCGCCCAAAGGCTCAAACTTCTGCTGGCAAGGTTATGGCCTCCATATTTTGGGATAGCCATGGTATATTGTTCATTGATTATCTTGAGAAAGGTAAAACGATCAACAGCGAATATTACATGGCATTATTGGAACGATTGAAGGCTGTAATTGACAAAAAGCGACCGCACATTAAGAAGAAAGAAATTCTCTTTCATCAAGACAATGCACCGTGTCACAAGTCAATGAAAACAATGGTAAAAATGAATGAATTACACTTCGAATTGTTGCCCCATCCACCATACTCGCCTGATTTGGCCCCCAGCGATTATTGGCTGTTCTCAGATCTCAAAAGGATGCTCCAGGGAAAGAGATTTGGATCGAATGAGGAGGTCATCGCCGAAACTGAAGCATATTTTGAAGGAAAAGATAAATCGTTCTACAAACATGGTATCGAAAAGTTAGAGAAGCGCTGGAATGACTGTATCGCCTTAAAAGGAGACTATGTTGATGAATAAAATCAAATTATGTCAAAATGTTGTTGTTTTATTAGCTATCCTACGGACTTATTGAGCGATGTGTTATAAAAATACCTTTTCAGTCCTAAATTTTTCACTGACACATCCAATTTTTTTTGTTTTGCTTGATTATACATTTTATACTTAAAATGAAGAAAAAATATTAGTGTGGCTTTTTTTTTGCACCCCACTGTATATATATATATATATATATATATATATATATATATATATATATATATATATATATAATATATATTAGAGTGCATCACAAAACAACAATTTAAAAAAATTGATTTTGTCTGACACCTAATCGTGTTCTATATATTAAAAAAATACTGACTTTCAAATTATTAAAGGTCCCCCAACACCCTTGAATATTTGACCGGTCCCTAATGATTTCAAAAAAATAGTTTTTCAAAAGTAGGTCATGTTGGGTCTCAAATTAAGCAAAATTTTATAAAAATTTCAAAAATAATCATCATTTTATTAAAAAAAAATTCACATTAGATTTTACTGCAATAAATATGACATTTTAAAGCAAAAATAAAAAAAAGTTGCATTTTTTGTAGTTTTCATAGCAGTGAAATATTAAAATTTTTTTTTAAATGATGATTATTTTTTAAAATTTCGCTTAATTTTAGACCCAACATGACCTACTTTTGAAAAACTATATTTTTGTTAAATATTAGGGACCGGTCAAATATTCAAGGGTGTTGGGGGACATCTAAAAATATTTATTATTTTAAAATTTTTGAAAGTCATTGTTTTTAATATATAGAACAAAGTTAGGTGTCAGACAAAATCAATTTTTTTAAATTGTTGTTTTGTGATGCACCCTAATATATATTAATATATATTTATATATATAGAGAGAGAGCCCACTTTTTCTTTTTTTTTAAAGCACTTGTTTGATTGAAATTATTTTGAAAACTGTTTAATTTTTTCAATATTTTATTAGTGCTAATTAATAAGTCTTTACTATTTAATTGACATGTTGTTTCCTTAAATATTATTTTATATTACTAATTACATATAGTTTTAAAACATCGACTTTATAATTTTCATTTTTTTAATGTTGGTTAAAAGTTGAGGTGCTTTATTTGATGATTTTCTTTTATAATTTTGCTTTTATTTTCATCAGCATTTACTAACTCTAAATTTTTGTTTTTGTTGTTTGAAATATTACTAATAAAAACATAAATCAAATAATAAAAAAGTTACAAAATGAGCTATAAAAAAAAACAGCATGAAACTCCTAAATCAGGGTTGACAATCTATGAAAAAACACGTTATAAATCTATTTTTCTTTGAAACCAAGGACTATCTCATTGTCAAAAAAACAATTTGAAAAAAAAGTTAAATATTGCATATTCGATTTTACATTAAAGCAAACCAAGCAAAGTAGTAGCACATGTAGGCATTTGGGCCTGCATGAACTATACAGGAGTTATACGCTATTGATTATTTGAAGGTCGAATTAATTTTGATAGATATATTGAAATTTTAGAATGTTGATAATGCCTTCTTCCCTCAATCGATGTATTTAAAGGAGAAAACAACGATATCAGATATATATATTTTAAGTCTAGTAAACTCAATGCCAAAGAGAGTAAATCAATGATTACAATAAAAATGTGGTTAAATAATAAAATAGTTTTTTTTGCTGTATTTTTTTTTAAATTGTTCTTATATATTACTAGAAATATATCCTTAACTTTTAGCTAATCTTTTTTTTAATTAACATGTTTAATTATTTTTAATTTTTTGGTTTAAAAATCATTTTTTAGATTTTTTTTTGAGATTTCCATGTACAAAATGGCTGGCCACTTTGTACATGGAAATCAAAGACTTAAGTATAATATTTTTTAATCTAGTGGTGTTACATATATTTTAGGTCAAGTTTTGAAATTTGAAATTAGGCTGTCCTTGTTTTTTTTTTTACTAATTTCTAGTTCATATAATACTAAATGAAATGTCATTATTTAATAATTCTCTTTGTAATTAGATGACAAAGCTGACATATCAAAATCTAATGCATTAAAAAGCTGCCTTTGAAAAATTAGAGTCTCTTGAAAAGCTTTATGTTGATAAAAAGAAGCTTGTTAAAAAGAAAAATAAACTTTTTTAATGTTATATATATATATATATATATATATATATATATATATATATATATATATATATATATATATATATGTATAGTATATTATATTATATTTATAATAGTTTATCTATTTATATTAAATATTTATTGAAAAAAGAATGATTCTGTTTTTAAAGTAATCATTTTCTCCTTAATTCTCCTTATTTTTTCCTTGAAAAAGTTGGAAATTAACTTGAATGATTTAATGATTTAATGTTTACGAACATCTGCTTGGTAACTAATGAAATCTATCTATAAATTGTTCATAATCTTTATTAAAAATATTATATAAGTATAAATGTGTGTTTAAACAAGTAGTGTGACTCTTACTAAAATTGCCTGCTATCGGGAGTTTTAGTACATACATCAACTATCATATAGCCTTCTGCTGCAAAAAAGTGGCATTAACCAACTGACATTTTGTGTTGGGGCAGGAATCTTTTATTTCATTATTCTTTGTTTTTTTCTTTATTTTTTTTTTCTTATAAAGTTGTGTGCTATATATATATATATATATATATATATATATATATATATATATATATATATATATATATATATATATATATATATATATATAAATATAAATATATATATATATATATATATATATATAAATATATATATATATATATATATATGCAGCCAACCTCCAACCGTTATCATATCGTCGTAATGTTGCTTCTCTTTCTTCTTTCTACAATTATTATAATGGGCAATTCTCTAAAAAGCTAGTGTCTCTCATCTACTAAAATTTATGTCTAGTGTATACTAAAATTCATTCTCTTGTTACTCGTCATTTAAGTCTCAATTAAGTCTCGTCCTTTTACTGTGACTGTTCCTAAGTGCTCTAAAAACTCTTATTCATCTAGTTTTTTTCTCGAACATCAGTTCTTTGGAATTTGCTTTCTTCAACTTGCTTTCCTGATTTATATAATTTGCAATCTTTTAAGCCGTCTGTCAATCATTATCTTGCATATATAATATTGGGTATTTAGCTAAGCAATGTGACATCATACTGAAATACATACATATATTGACTGACTATCTAGGAAGAACATGAAAGATAGTGCTGCTGCATTGACTCGGGGTTTGGGGTTGGGAACTCGTTAGTTGGGGGACTCGGGGGGGGGGGGTTGGGGACTCGGGGGGGGGTTAGGGGTTGCAGCAACAATAGTTTGTTTTTTTTTTCTTCCAAAAAAAATAATGTTGACATAAGTAAGCAAAGAATGTTGGTAAATGTATATCTTTATACACCATAGTACAGGCCTTGTTTCGAGATTTCACTGCGTAACGAAAACGTGTAACGCATTTCTAAGTAACTCAACTCAGCAAATATAGTTTGTATTGTTAGAAGTTATATTGCGTCACTAGCGTCTTTTCAAGGATCGCATTGTAATTAAAGTTATTTTATTAACGTGTTAAAAATCATACAAACAGTTTTATTTTCTTACTATAACAAAAGTTACAAATAAAATCTAAGTTCCTATTTGAAAAATCATTTTTATTATTTTTTTCAAATATGAACTAAATTTTATTTTGAAAAAAATATTTTTTTCATAAAACATAAAATAATATTGGATTATTTTCTTATAATTTTACAGTTGGTTTTTGGTTATTTAATTAACTGTTAATAAATTATTAACAGTTAATAAAATAACCTTATTTGTTTTGTGAACTCTTTTTAATAATGTTTTTAAACAATAAAGAGTTTTTTTTAATTATTTATCAGTTACCGATAACATATTCATTATCATAATTTATTTTCATACATTAAACGAACGTCATTAAAACTTTACGTTATTGAATTAACAATAAACAAAATATCTTATTAATAAAATATTTACATCAAAATAAATCATGCATTTTTTAAACTATTATGACAAAAAATAAGTTTTATATTTAAAAGTAGTTTCTTATTTAATTCCTTAAGATAAAACTTAAAACAATTTTTTTTTTAACTAATTTTTAACAACAACAACAAAAAATTATTAAACAAACTGTTTCTTTAACAAAAAATCTATTAGTTTACAATTGCGGTTAAATGCTTTTACTTACGATTTACTTCTTCTGAATAAACGTCAAGTTAACAACATCAAAAGATAATTTAAAATATTCTAAAAAATAAAAGTTATATAGGTATAAAGCATAGCGCAAAACTGCTGAACGCGTAGGCAAATCGCCTTTTCGCAGGCAAAATGCGAGCTGCGTAACGCTTCTTAACAAGTCCTGATAGTAGATGTTTTTAAAAATGAATGAGAAAAAAATGTATGATGATAAATATATTACCTTGCTGATTATGATTGTTATAATGTAACAAATATTTAAACAAATTCAAGTAAAGTTAGAAAACTTATTTCATTTAAACAAATTGTTTTATTGCAAAGTATAAACAAAGAAACACAGCAACATAACCATAGTAGCATCATCTTAGTAATACAAGCAACCAGAGGATCAGTACTTACTAACCTGCTCACTACATATCATTCCTACCCAACACTTATATTATTATCAATTTATGTTAGAGATACATAAAAAGCATTATGCTGCTGAATATGATTATTACAATGATCATGGTTAAAATAAATTTCTGAAAGTTTTTTATGTTTTAGAGCTTGTTTACATTTGCATGAGCTTGTGCAATGTCGTTGGGTGGAAGATGTAACTGAGGTAAATTTTTATTAAAATTTCATATTATTATATCTTTTAGTACTATATATACTGTCTATATATACTGTATATATATTATTATAAGCATAACAAGTATATTATTCTTATTTATAATTATTTACAATAAAATTTTTCAATATTTTCCAATAAAATTTTAAGTATTTTAAACTTTTTCCAATGTCTTTAAAATATGGCTCAACTACTATTAGTCTTTACATACTTAAAAATTAGCTTTAATTTACCAAAAATCAATTGAAACAGGAATAATTTCTAACAAGTGGAAAAGAAGCAAATACCACGTTAATAATTAAGAATGAAAATACAACAGAACTGCTTATCTATAGATTTGTATCATTAACATCTATAACATGCAAAGTTATGAAAGCGTTTATAAGAGGATCGATAATGACTCATCTCTTGGAAAAGAAATTGCTGTCAAAAAATCAACATGGCTTTGTAAAAAAAAAACCTTTGTGACAATCTTACAAGCAACATTAGACATTTTAACAGCAAGCATGAGTAAAGGTTTGGCGTCAGATATGATTTATATGCAATTTGCCAAAGCCTTTAATAAGTTCACATAAATGACTATTGAAAAAGTGTGAAGCTTAAGGTATACTACTTGACTGGATATTGTCTTTTTTAAAATAAAGAAGGCATAGAGTTGTGATGGTTGAATACATGTCACCATGGCTTGAGAATATAGTGGTGTTTCTTAGGGCTTTGTGCTTGGTCCATTGTTATTCTTGGTACTTGTAAACAATTTGTCATCAATTGTTATTTAAAATAGCAACTTTTACACAGTAAACTAATTAAAGTTAAAAGAAGTGTTGAAGACTATCTTTGCAGAATGACATCAATGAACTTGTGAATCTGGTTGACCAAGTTGAGCATTGAAAATTGCAAGGTGATGCATGTAGGTTAAAAGAATCCATAACTTAAAAATATTTCACATAAAAAGACTAAAAACAAAGGGTTTAACAACATTTAAGGAAAGAAGAGCAAGAAGAGATCTTATACAAAAATACAGAGTGGAGCAAAATATAGACCAAATAAGTTGGTACAAAAATCTACAATGGCATCATCCTTGACTTTTCCAGGCCCAGCTTCTTCAGTGCGGGGCAACAAATACAGGTTATAAAGAGAAAACATACAATCATGTTTACCAAGAAATAATTTCTTCATCAACCAAGTTTGTAATAGTTGCAAATTTGTTACTAAATTAAATCATAGTTGCAAGATTGCTGAATGTTTTCAAAGCAAGAATATATAAATAATTTTAATAACTTGTGTTTAAATTGTGTGGGCTGTCCTTAACACGATGCTTGCATCGTGTTCCACAATTTGTTTTATCTTTCAAGTGTTTTATTATATTTAAAAAAATTGTAGTTACAGCAATAAAAAAATAAAAAACTATTAACAGGTATAAAGTTAATATGGTATATAGGTATAAAGTTAATAGGTATAATAGTTATAAGGTATAACAAAAATCATAAAAAGCATAAGTGTGAATATACAAATTGTTTACATAAAAATAAAAAGTTTAACCTAACATATGTTTGCAATGTTTTAGTTAAAGTAACCATATTTTATGGAATCTTTTAAATACGTTCATGAAACCTTTTAAACAAAACAAAAATATAGCTTTCACTCACTAAAAAATTTTTAAAAGTAATATAATTTTAAAGTAAATTGTATTTTTAAAATTAATTGAGCACTTTTCAGTTTTCCTAAAATTTAATTATTTTTTTTTTTAATTTTATATTATATCAGATTTTCTATCACTTTTGATACCTACAGCTTGTGTGATTTTCTTTTGAAAGTCCTTTTTTATCGGTTTCTTTATAAACACTTCTTTTTGTAATTTGATTACAGTGATTTACTGTAATCACTTTTTAAAAACAGAATTAGATTTCTCTTTGCAGCTGTCAATAGCATTTCATTGCATATTTTTTTACTCTTTGGTGAGATGAATATGCATTTTTTTACTCTTTGGTCAGATGAATATGCAGGTATGAAGATATGCCTGGAATCAAAATAAAATATTTTTTCTTCCTTGATTTTGGTTTTTGCTGAATTGATTATGAAAGATAAATAACAAAGAAAAAGCCAATGTTTGCTTTGACTGCTGCGATTATGAAGAAATAGTATAAGAAATATAAAAAATGGATTACTAATGGCTTACAAAGATTAGAAGGAGTTACATAAGTATTGATATCTAAGAGATATTTGTAAGTATTGAAGTAAACAGTTATTACTGAGTGTCAAGGCAACGTAAATAATAGTAGTTGTTTCTTTTCTCTTATTGGAATGAAGTAACTTGATATTCTTTCACACATATTGTACAAATTGTAGCTTCAAATGTATTTTTTCAAGAAAGGATATTACTTTTTTTTAAAGCATATTACTTTTTTTTTTCAACTTTATTGATAAAAAAAAATTCTTTCTTTCCTAAACAAGAAAATATTTTTATAAATATTTTTAACTGTTGAGAGCAACTATAAGAACAAGAAATTTTATTCTGAAAATTTGTTATGCATATTAATAACTTTAAAGTCACTAGGGTGGTGCATGTTTCCTGTGATAGTGAAAAATTTGAATAGCCAAATATTTCTACATATTCTATTATTGCTGGAATGAATTAAAATCTTTCATATTTCCTTATTTTTAGTTAAAAATCCTCAATTCTATCGCTATTTTTTTCTTTGGTTGCTTTCCTCAGTTTTTCTACTTTCTTTTGCATACCTTTTTTTTGTTCCTTACTTTTGTTCTCCTACTTTCTTTAGCTATTTCTTTCCTTAAGTTATTTAAGTTGGGGTATAAGAATGTATTATATTTGTATGAATTTATTGTAGTATATAGTAATCACTTTATATGTAGCAAATAGACAACTTGCAAACTACACAATTAAGCACAAGCAAAGAACAGCAAGAAAATAAAGATAGGTAATAATATCATACTACGAGTTTAGAATATATTCTCATTTGTTTGTTTTCTTTTATAGTCTTTTGTTGGTAAATTAATTCTGAAACTGAGTTAAACTTTTTTTGTTCAAAACCTTTTTTTACATTTATAGTGTGCTTTGTATTTTTTAAATAATATAATTTGAGTATATTTATATTATGAGTATGTTTTATAACATTTTATAAATAGTATGATTTGAGTATATTTATATTATGAGTATGTTTTATAACATTTTATAAATAGTATGATTTGAGTATATTTATATTATGAGTATGTTTTATAACATTTTATAAATAGTATGATTTGAGTATATTTATATTATAAGTATGTTTTATAACTTTTTATAAATAGTATGATTTGAGTATATTTATATTATGAGTATGTTTTATAACATTTTATAAATAGTATGATTTGAGTATATTTATATTATGAGTAGGGATTGCAATCCCAGGCATGAATTACGATCCCGGGATTTCGGGATTGAAGTAAATAAAATCCCGGGATCCCGGGATTTTATATAATGTGAGATATTTGCTAAAAAACAGAACTTAATACTGCATATATGAATATACTTTTTGATGTTATCAATTTTTTATTTAATTTCATTATGCCTTAATGACTTAAATTAATTTTCTATGGCGCCTTAAATTGTTTTAATTGTGTAACAGGCAGCAGGTGTATATAAAGATCTTAAAATAATGCAGAAATATATATACGGTACCTTCCATATTATGTTTTAAGATTATAGACTTTACAGAATAACCTTCATCAAATAATTGGATATGTAAATAACATTTGAACATTTAAAGTGTATTTGACTAAAGTAACTAAACAATCAAAATTTCAAAATAAATTTGTAAACATAAATTTTCTTAAATGTAGCTGCTGTAGCAACAAGCTACTTTGTAAAAAATAACATAATAAGTTGTTTGTTAATATTGAGAGACAAAAATTAAAGAAAATCTTTATTTTATATTTATAAATAAATGGTAGCTAAATAATAAATGTAAAACAAAAAAACAATTCATATTAAATGCATATTTTATTTACAAACTTTCTTTTTTTGTCTGAAAATATGCCCGGAGGAATAGTAGAGCATTTAAGGTTTGGTCATTTAGCCTACTCCTTATTTTACTTCCCAAATACCCAGCTGCAGAAAATGCCCGCTCAGGTTCGATGCTCGTCGGTGGAATAGATAACAAAAATTGGTATACTAATTCCAAATTATGCCCCCGGTTTCCACCATTTTCAAACAGATGCATTTCTTTCTTTATGATTGACATTAAATTTGAAGTTTGTGTTTCTGGTTAAATGGCTTTCATGCTTTGTGCAATTTGTTCTTGTAACTTTTCTCTTAAAGACAGGGAGGCTCGAACTTGTGATTCTTCATTTCTAACGACAGCCATTATATTTTTATCAACATCAATACTTGATTTTTCTAAATTATCATTTTTAAAAGCAGCTAGTCTCTCAATAAGTTTTTTTATCTGCTTCCTAATAAGGGTTTTAGGAGGAACTCCAAAAATTTTGCAGACATTTGTTTCATCATTCACAGCATCATATTTTAGATTTTGAAGGTATTTTAAAACACCAGAAATTTCTTCACATCGTCTTTTTTCCATTCTTGTTTTTATAGCTTGGAACATTTCATTAGCAAAGGGAGATTGTTTTTGAGCAATCTGCTGGAATAAAAATATAAGTACTGCATCTGCAGTGCATAGATTAGCATCTCTTCTGCATAATGCATCTACTGCTAATTTGACAGGTGCAAGTACTTCTATTATTTCCGAAAGAACCACAAAATCACTTTCGTTTAAGGAAACTGGGTGGTTTAAGTCAATTAAAGCTTTCTGTATACATGTTTTTAAAGCAAGGAAACGCTCTAGCATTGATAGAAGAGAGTTCCATCTTGTTTTGCAATCCAAAATGAGCGAAAGCTCGCTGCATTTTTCTCCTCTTTGACATATTTTTGCAAGACTGCATCATTTTTTGTCAGGGATCGTTTAAAAAGAACAACTACCTTACAGGCTTTTTTCACTAGTTCATTGATATTTTGTTCATTGGTGAGTAAATCCATATTTGCTATCCCATCATTTGTTGGGGGAAGAAAGCCTAATCCCATTTCCTCGTCGATATTTTCTTCATCTTTGTGATCATCTGTTTCATCAACAATATCTTGAGTTTCCTTCAATGGTGCTTCGGTGTCGGACATTGGCGTAGAACTTTTTTTATAAAGAACATCACAAACTGCAAGGTGAATTCCATGGACAAAACACACTGAACATGGTGTTCAGCCACAATAATTTTTCCCACACGAACCATTACATTTGGACCATCCGTAACAATAGCAACAATGTCTGTATCAATATTAACATTATGCTCCTTTAGACGTGTTTTTAAAACATCAATACATTTCTCAGCATTCATAGACCCATATACACGAATAAGACCCAAATTCCAGTGCTTATTTGGGATATGTACATTAATATTCATGTATGTTTTATTTGTTGTAGAGGTCCATTCATCAAAGCTCAGAGAAAATCGTGTTCCCAAAGCTTTATATTGATAAATTTCTTTGGAAATTAACTGTCTAATATTTAAGCTGTAACTCACCACTATCCTTTTAATTGAGTTTGCTGACTTAGGCAAATTTTCGAAACCACTGGTAATCAGTAATTGCCTTAAATCTTTTGATGTTATAAATACATTAAATGTTAGCCCATCTAAAGCTGTCATTGGAGCCAGTGTTTCGTCTAAGGTTTGTTTTTTTTCGGATGCAAAGTAACTTGTTATTCTTCGTTTCGTAGGAGGCTTCTCGTCGGTTCTGGCATCATTCAACTGTTGACTCGAACTAGGTAAATTTTTGTCGGCTGAAGTTACTTTCAAATTATGCTTAGTTGATAAGTGCATATGAAGGCCTTTTGTAGAACCACCCAATGTTTTCAAAATAACACCACATTTCTTACATTTTGCTGCCAAATTATCCGCAGACTTCAAATAATGTGACCACACTGAAGTTGGGTCTTTATCTTTTTTGTGTAGAAAAAATGATGTTCCCTTTTCACTGTTTTCATTCATGTTTAGAAGGATATTTTTTTTAAGGTGGTCTTATACTAATAAAATCAAAATTTTAAAAATACACTCATATTTTATGATTTTCATATAAGAAATAGTATTTTATACTTAAAGCACAGCAAAGGGAAAAAAAAAATTTTTTTTTTGGTCAAAATTTTGGGTCCATGGACACTAAAAATGAACTACGCGCTGCGATAAACAGCCTGTAAACTAATAATGGTATGATCATGATATTTTCACAGCTTTTTAATATCAGATGATTTCACTCACCCTGCCAAAATCAAATAATTTAAAAAAATATTGAAGCTTTTGTAAGAAAACCCGTTTCAGGCCTAAAAAAAATGCCCCGAAAAGGCTTAAAACCTAGACCTTATTATGAGAACCAGTTAACTAACATGAATTCTTTTGGTAAGGTGAATGTGCATATATATAATAAACAACTCCTGAAAATTTCAACACAATCAGACAAACCAATCTCAAGATATTTATCACAGCGTGCAAAAAACTCATATATTAAGAAAAACAATAATAAAGATTTTTGATGAAAAAAATTTTTTTTAATATATAAAAAGGTAAAAAAATTATTGAAAAATAAAACGACTTGAGCATTATTGAAAACACAGAAAAAAGAAAAATGTGAAAACTCTAATATTTGAAAAACATTTAACCAAAATAGAATTATTCAATCAATGAAAAAAAGCTTGAATATAAAAAGGTAATATACAATAACATATGTTACAAAATACAATAACAGCCTTAACATAAATTTAATTTAAAAAATAACAAAAAACCAATATCTAAAACACTCCTGCTTCATAAGATGCACCTTCACTTTCATTTACTATATCTGTAAAACCTTTTCGTTGTGCACGAAGCAGCTTTCTTCTTTGTTTTATTGGGTCAAGCGACTTCTTTTTCATCATCTTTATTCTTTCTGCAAAGCAGCCTTATATTAAAATTAATTTCTTCAGTTATTCCAAAGTCATTGCAAAAAAATGATGCCTCAAGCATTAGTAAACATTATTATTAACATATATTGCGGTAAACATTATTGCGGTAAACAACAAAAGCAATAAAAAGGTTATCATTTCAAAACGTTCAAGTGACTTAATAAACTCAAGCAATCACTTAACCACAAATTCGCTCAACAATTTTACAATTTATCTTTTTAACGCGAGAAGTCTTGCCAAAAAACTTAACGATTGTTTTTTATACAATAGTCAAACAAACCTGCCTTAATTTGTGTTTGTGGAACTTTTTTCAATGATAAACTCCCGAACTCCATGGTCTATTCAAAAATTTGTTCCGTTTATCGTAAGGATAAAGCATAAACAGGATAAACCTGCAAAGCAGCATTATATAACTCGTTATAATTCAGTATAGTTACCAACTTTGAACACTTTGTTTTACAAAATAATTTAATTAGTTCAATCCTGCTATAATCCTGAAAATCCCGGGATTTTGTGTTTAGAATCCCGGGATTTTCGGGACCCAAAAACGTCCGGGATCCCGGGATACAAGATCCCGGGATTGCAATCCCTAATTATGAGTATGTTTTATAACATTTTGGTGTTTTAAAAGTCTTATAAGTATTTCTGATTTCAATACATAAATTTTAACTTATTTGCTACTTATTATTATAAATATTACTTCAGTAGTAAAATATAATATATATATATATATATATATATATATATATACTGGTATATTATACTGTGGTCAGTAGAAAGGTTTGTAGAATCATCTATAAAATTAAAAAAAGAACATTTCTTAATTTTATTTTATTAAATATTCAAAGTAATGTCCATGATTATTTATACAAGTAACATTTTCCAAGTCTTTTTTCAAATGATTTTTTATATATATATTTTATTCGTATATTTTGAAGTTGCTTTGTTATGTGGTTTTTTTGACTTTCCCCAACAATATAATCATCAAGATTTTTTTTTAAGTCAAATATTGGATAAAGATAAGTTTGGCGAGTATAATAGGGTTGCAGATTATTGTGATTCTGATTTGATTACAACAATCTGTGACAGTTTTAGTAACATGGAACAAGCATCTTCTTAAAAATTTTTTACAGATCTTTGCTTATTTATTTTGTGTTTTAAAGGTTTCAAACATTTATCACATAGTGTTTACTAGGAATGGTGTCCCCCCTTTTTTACATATCCCAAATGAACGACTACTGCTGTTCTGAAGAAGTTGTAGAACATTTTTTGGGACTCAAAAGACACCTGTTGTGTCTCCTGTTGGTGTAAGTCCAAGAACTATTGTTGTTGGACTTACACTAACTCAACTAGCATATGCTGACTTGCATCCATCTTGTCTTAAATAAAACTATAATTCATCCCCTATCAACCTTTTTTTAATCTTTAATTATGGTATTCACTTGTTCTTAGCTGTATACATGGATCGTCTTTGAGACTCTTTCTATCATTTTTAAACAGAGTAGCCTGTTTGGCAAATATACTTTATTTTCATTTGGATTTCAAAATATGCTTAAGTTTCAATCATTTCCATTTTTTAAAAATTTCAACAAGTATTCAAAATGTTCATAATTAAATACAGTTTAATCTGATTTATAGATATTTAATTTTTTTCTCTTTGTTTTAATAAAGTTATATAAATTTTTCTACTGATCTAAGTATCTATATATTATATGCTATTAGCAATCTTAGTAGAAGACTAATAAAAAAAATAAACCCTTGAAAAAATGGTACATCCTATTGTTGAAGTATAGTTTAATAATAACTAAGTTGTGATTTATTGTAATTAGTGTTATAGTATTTTATTGTGATAAGTGTTATAGTATTTTTCTATTGATCTAAATACTCTTTTATTTTTAATTTTGTTGTTACTTTATTTCCAGAAACTGTGGAACGCATAATGAAAAGCTCAGTGTGTTTTGTGAAACGTGTATGGCGTGCATATGCCATATGTGTGCACTTTGGGGAGGAAAGGTGAATAATTCTTTTTTTTTTTTTTTTTTTTTAATTTTAGGTGCCCCAAGAAGTCCTTACGGTCTTGTCACAGAACACCGCGGAAGTGCATTCTATTAAATTCTTTGTTTGAAGGTTTATTGCAATCTCTAGCTTAGACTATATAGTTTACTAGTAACTTCCTTAATTTGATATTCTTGATAAGTTTTTAGTGATTCACCAAGTATCAGCTGAAACTTTGTATTCAGTAAATCATTAAAACATTTTAAATACTAAATATTTTAATTTTTATAACTATTATTAAAGATATCATTAAAGATATTATTAAGTATGTTATAAAGTAAATAAAGATAAATTTAAATTAAATTTAAAATTGTTATGCAAATTTTTAAGGACAAATAAAAAAATCTATTGTTGATGCTAGTATGCTGTCATAACAAAGTAATATAGTTTTTGAACAGAAAATCAATTGTTGTAACCATTAGTTACAATTGTTATTTTTAATTTGTTTTGATTTTAGAGGGAAATTTAAATTAATAGTATGGTATTTTTAGTTGTGAAAATGTTTGTCATAAGATGTTAATTTTTTTAATTTAAGATATATAACTTTTACAAAACAAAAACAAAAAAAAAATGTTTTAGTATTATGCAATAGTATTATGCAATAGTATTACGTGTATATTGACAATTGTGTTAGTTATTTGTTTATTAAATTAATAAAATTTTGTTGACAGTTGTATGCATGTTAGTTAAACACTTATTTACCTATATTGATATAAAGCAATTGTATTCTAATAATCTCGCTAAAAGAAGATTATAACTTTATAATAACACTTTTTTTCCTGATAGCAACATTCTATCACAGTGTTGTTGTTTTTCAGAAGTCTTTTGGATACTTTATATACATGTGTTCAACTCCATCTTGTTTTCATCGTTTAAAAATAAAATTTTTATAATCTCTATTTCTATAAATTTCTGGAGATTGCTCTAAATATTATCTTATCAGTCTTCTCTTCATCTTATCAGTCTTCTCTTCATCTTATATTCATCTTATCTTATTATTACTTTATCTTTCAATTTTTAGCTTTTGGGTTTGAGTTTTTAGTATCTAATGTTGAGTTCAACTTTCTGATAAACCTCTGACAATCAATACATCCTGGTTTATTAGTTGTAATAGCAAAAAATTTCTATTCAAATTTCTATTGTGCTTTAAATAGATTTGATATGGAAAGGGTAATTGCTCTTAGAATCACTTGATATTAGGGCTTGGCGAAAACCAGATAATTTTAATAAACCGGTTTTCGCTCAATAAATGAATGAAAAAAATTAAATTTTTTATTATAAGTATAAAAAAACAGTGTAAAACCGGATAACCGGTTTTACACTGTTTTTCATACTTATAATAAAAAATTTAATTTTTTTTATTTATTGTAAAACATTATTCTTTATCAATGTACAGTAATATTTACATCTTTTTTTATTCATTATTATTTTAGTTTGAATCTAATGAACTTGGATCATTTTTTCTTTTAAATCTCTTTTTTCTTTTTTAATTCTTCTTTTTTTGTTGCAACTCAATAACCTTTTTTTTTTTTAAATACTATTCATAACCGAATATGCTACTTTTAACTAAAAATTATGCATGTTATCTGTTTACAAAAGTGAAATGTAATGATATTTTAGTATTTAAAATATTTAAATTTATAAATAATATTTTAAATTTACAATTATAGTCGACTATCATTGATATCTATCAATGATACTCGACTATCATATCATTTTCAGTTTACAATGATAGTCGAAAAAAAAAATTTTTTTGGTTTAATTTATTTTGAGTTTAAATTGTAAAATATTTTTACATTTACACTTTTATAAACAGATAACATAATTTTTCGTTAAAAGTAGCATATTCAGTTATGGCGACTATATGATGACTAGTCATGATATAGTCGAATATTGTACAAGAATATAGTACAAGAATATAATACAAGAATATAGTACAAGAATATATCATGACTGGTTATGATACATAACATAAAAATCTTTTAAAAAATAAACAATTCAGTTTACTAACAATATAAAGCTAGGTTTCGGAAAAAAGATCATCAGAACTTAAAAATATTTATTTGTAAAATATACATATATTGAAGATTTAAAATAATGCAAAGATAAAACATACAAACATTTTATTATATAATATGCTGAAAATTAAACAAATGCATTTTACATACGTTTTTAGTAGAATTGTAGAATGCTGTCCCTAGAGAAAATATTTTTAAATTTAGTTTAAAAAACAAGAAGAGTAAAAGAAGGATCAAATTTTGGTACTACTATTTTATTTCAAAGATGGGGTGCAAGAATTTTATTTTGATAGACTTATAAGAACCCTAGAACCCTAATATTTTGACCAATTTGCCCTTGTTACAGGATAAGTAAAGCCCCTATTTGGGATTTCATTTTTTTGTAACAATTTAAAATTCATGCTTTATTTAAAAAAGTAAAAACATTGGAAATAAAGTGGATGTATAATTTTTTGTCTATGTTAACAAAGTCAGAATCGTGCCATTTATAACCAAAACTCAACTTCTGCAAAAATGGACTAATGTCCCTTTGGAAAAAACGCTCTTCAATTATGCTGTTTTTGTTAAATAACAACTAATATTTTAGGCTTTATAATTGGGGAAGTTTGTATAGGATAGTTTTTGAGTGAACTGTTATTTATAAGTGGTTTAGATATTAGTACCTGAAGCAGGTGTTCTAAATAATATTTAGAATACCCGCTTGAAATGTGTTGATTAATTACAATTGGTATAAAAAGTTTAAAAAGTATTTGGAATTAAATTTAAAAATATTTGAAATAATGAACTTGAAATAATGAATGCAGTAATGGTGTAGTGGTAGAGCGCTTTTTAAATTTTTTATTTATTAAGTTTCTGTTAAGTTTTTATTAATTTTTTTTCCAGACCATCTGCAGCTTATTAACTAATTTTGAAGTAAATAAAAGTTTGAATGTAAAATCTTTTTTTCTATAAAACAAAAAGTTGTCTCTTTAATGTGTGTTAAACACCCTGACTTAACTAATTACCTAATCCCTTTAATATTTTTAGTGTCACTATCCTGACATATGCGCAAAAAATGTATACTTCTGTTTTGATGTTTATTGAAATTTTAGGCTTTTTAAAAAACTCTATCCCTTTTGTTTGTTATAGTATATAATATTTTAATATATTTTATGCACAGTTACCCCACAATCATGGACTATTTTAGCTTTTTTTATAGTTTGAATGTATTTTTAAAGGCCATTAAAGAAAGATATTACTTTGTAAAAACAATATCTGTAGATTGAAATGTTTACTTTAAATGTTAAAACATTTCAAAACAATTTTTCTAAAACAAATAAGTAAAAAAAACCTTTTGCAAAATGTTATAAAAATACAAATATGGATCATGAACAATAGCGACAAAACAACAAAAGCAAGGAACCATTGAAACATAAAGAAATAAATTATTATTACTAATCTTTTTTTTTTTTCAATTTCAGCATTCTCAACATAGTTTTAAACCATTGGATGTTGTTTATGAAAGCAGAGTTGTACAAATTACTGAACAGGTATAAAGTTTTGTCATATTTTGAAATAAATAAAAATGTGTTGTAATTTTTTTGTAAATTAATATAGGAAGATAACATTAAAATATTAACATATGTATTGTTGTACACTTACTCTTAGTTTTATGACATACTGAGTCTCCTGTGTTCTATTTTTAACTTATATGTTTGTATTTAATCCTCATTGCTACAATTTATATATCAATATCTCAAAACTTTTATTCCACATCACGGCTTGATATTTATTCTGAACATCTAAGACTTTTAGTAAACATGGGTTTATTGTGAATAAAGTTTTATAGTGAATTTATATAGTTAATAGAGTTGGGAGCTATATACAAAATATTTTTTATGTGAAGAGAGTTGCATAGTGAGGTTAAATAGTTAAATAAGTTAGAAGCAAAATGTTTTTTTGAGCTATCTTTTTAGAATTTTGAATTTTTCAACTTTGAAAAATGCAATTAAAACTGCAATGCTAAAACTAAAATTTAATTTGCTCTGTTGAATACTGGGCAGAAGTTTAATACTATTATTTCAGCAATATAAAAATAATGTATTGGTATATAGTATGTAGTATTTTACAAGAATGCAATCAACAGTTATTAAAGTCAGTTCATATGAAAAACCTGTAAATTGTAATTAAGTCAGAAGTATATAAAGGAGACAGCTCCAAACGATTGATGTTTAATAAAAACAAGACAATTAAAAGTGTTTTTAACACTAAGGAACAGTAAAATAATGTGACTTTGTTAAATGACAAGTCATGTGAAAGCTTGCTTCAGCAACCATGGTAAAATTTGTAGAAAGAAAGAAAAGATGCAGTTTTATGATGGTGAGGTATTCAAGCTAACTTGGCAGTTAGAAGTATAAATAGTCATTAAAATAGTAATCTTTTTTAAAATAATTATAAAAATGACTAAATTTACAAATCACAAAGAACTTGAAAATCACTAAAAAAATTTGGTCAATTTGGGAGATTAAAAAGAAGAAGAATCCAGAGGTTTGTTGAACGTTCTACATTACAAATTGTTTAAAATGCTGTTGGAAATAATTTTTTACCATACTTTCATCTATGAATTACCTCATTTTCTTTTTCAGGAAATCACTAAATTTAATTTATTTTATTAAAATTATATTAAGCACTTGGTTGTTGACAACTTTATAGTTAATTTGTTTACAAACAGCTTTGTATAAATTTTTTTCTCATTAGTTTAGATTTTCTCATTAATCAATTCAACTCTGCAAGTTGAATTGATTAGACCAAAAAAAACTACTGAGCAGTCAATACTAATGCACCTACTTTTTATAATTACAATACCATCATTTGTTTAACAAACTTCTCCTATAATGATTTAGTTTTTTCACTTGTGAAAAATGTTTTTCTGCCGATAACCCTCCATTTAGTTGAAATCTTAAATTCTAAAACTTTGGTTTTTAGCAAGGGTTCACATTTATGTAACTACAATTCATTAAGGGGGCTCACAAAGTAACACTTTAGTTTACAAAATAATTTTGCTGTAACTATATATGATAAACTATATATGATAAACTATATATGATATATATATGATATATATATATATATATATATATATATATATATATATATATATATATATTATATATATATAACTATATATGATAAACTGTAACTATATATGATAAAATAACTTTTTCGCAAACAGTTTAAACATAAGAATGAGAGTGAGAAATTGAAAAAAAAATAAACAACTAGTGTCAATCTTTTATATTTTGTATATTCATAATTGTAATTCCAACTATGTGAAGCAGTTACATATGTTTATTTGTAACTTATCATTTGTAAAGTGTATATATTTAGATAACTGGTTTGCGTAGAAGACTTATGGAGTTAATAAGTTTGGTTCAAGAAGTGGTATGTTGCCTTTCTTAATGCTAATGACATTTTTGACAATAACAATGATATCTATAATAATAATATTATTAAACAACAAAATGTAATGTACAATAATAACAAAAATAATAATAATTGTTATTTTTGTTATTATTTTGTTACTATTATATTGAAAGTATTTTTTAATTTTTATTTAATTTTCATTTTGCATTAGGAAAAAAATGTTGAAAGTGTCAGAAATGCAAAGGAAGAAGTAACTGTTTTTGCTTTTATTTTTATATTAAAAACAATTTTTCAATGAATGATAAAGATTTTATTATTAAAACTTGAAAAAGTTTTTCACAAAAAAAAAAAGTGTGAGTAAAATGAAGAAGTTCCAGTCTGAAATAAAAATGAGTTGTTCATATATTTTAAACAAGTTTTATTTAAGCTTGCTAAAGCAGTTTTAAAGTGACAAAAGTATTCAGCGACAAAATCTTTGGTAAATATTGTCTTAAAAATGACTTCTCCGTTGACATGTCTTCTTTGTCTTGAATAAAAAAAGTAAACATTTTAGTAAGAATGTTTTTTGCATTAGCTTTTAAATCCTTGTCAGCAAAAAAAATCTGAAATTTTGATTCTAAGTGTTCCTAGTGTCTTGTTGAGAACTTTGTTGAGAGTATCTGACATCAGAAGCAGAAAGGCTAAATAGTGAAAAATCACAATTTCTTGCAGTGTCTGTGCTCTTGAGCATTGATTATGCCCCTAAATTTATAAAGTTATAGTTTTGTGATTGTTGAAGATCTTATTACTGATTATCTTGTTGGCACTAAAACAGTTATTTCAAGTATAAAATTTATTTAAACTAGCAGAAAGCAACATGTAATACAGGTTATCGTCGATCTGTTACTTAATTTATAGTGGCTGTTTTCCACAATTTAAAGTTGCGAAACCTTAACTAATACCCTTTTAGAAAAACGCCTTCAAATTAAAAAATTAAACCATCTGTAAAATTAAAATAAAAAGTACGTTATTTAACGTTATTTGAGTAATTTACAACTGACATAGGTCATATTAGTGTATGGCAGAACCATTTTCCTAGACATTACTAAGTTCAACAAAATACGTTTTTAGTTACTGACACAAAATAATTACACTTCATCATGCTTTAAATTGACGAAAAAGTAAAGCTAAATTCTTGTTATATTTTTTTTAACATACCCTTTAATTAATAAGATTAATATAAAGTGAACGTAAATTATACATGAGTTAATAATTTTTTGGTATCCCCTTGATACATGTTTCTTTAAAAAAGGAAATTATCTTTAAAACATTAAATGCACACAACTAAATAAATTTATTATAAATAACTAAGCAATTGGGTACAAATACATTTCAAACAAAAAAAAGTTAATTTACAATCAAACGTGTGTAAAACAAATTGTAAAAAATATGTAAACTTTGATCATTTATACTGCATTAATGCGTCATATGACAAACCTAAAATAAAAATTGTAACAGATAAGTAGACCTAAAAGGTAAAAAAAAGCACAAAAAAAACTGGAAAACAATTTACCTGCTTTTCGGTAGTCTGTTGTCATACTTGCTGCTGTCATGATGCAGCTTGTCGGTGTTGTTTTATGACGTTATTTCATGTTGGCTTTTAGTAAACTTTAGTTTAATTTAAAAGACATCACAATAGATTTAAAATATTTTAATTAAAAAGCAAAATAACAAATGCTTCAAGGAGCCGAAATATAAACATTATAGATAAAAAATCAAATTGGAATTTATAAACTGCATACAATATACAGCTAAATATATTGTCTTGGCTTATAGTAAATTTTAAAAGCAGTGTTTTCAATAAATTAAACTACCAATTAATTTTTTTTAACAATAGAATGTAGCATCATATTATGATAACTGGGTAATAAATCAATTTAATTATATTTAAGTTTAATTGGTGAAAAACAAATAAAATTTTAACTGAAAAAAACCAAAACAAATTAAATATATAACATAATATATTATAAAAAAAATTACAAATTGAAAAAAAAAAAAAAAAAACAAATTATAAAAAAAAAGTCACCGAAGAAAAAGCAGCAACAAAAAAGTTATAAATATCTTCACTGATAGAAGACATTTACAACCTTTTGGTTGCTGTTTTTTCTTCGGTGTCTCTCAACACCTTGGTATGGATGAGCCCTCCATTTAAAGGAAGGCTCATCCATACCGTCATTACTACACCACTTATTGAAGGACCTCTCCGAGAGAGGCCCTGGGTGTTGGGAGCGATAACTTCTATATTGCTCAAATGTTAATGGCTCTAAAATTACAAATAGAAGGATATAATAAACATTAAAAATATTTGCAATTTTATTTAATCAAAGTATAAAGCATAACCTCACCATTTTCACAGGATGAAGAGAACGAAAGGGTGGAAATTTAAACTTTTGAAAAATTTTATTTTAATAAAAATATGAGTAAAGTGCGAACAGTTTAAAAATGTTATATTTGTATTAAATAATTCTTTTACCTATTGCACGTATTTCTCCATAAAAAATATATAAAATTTAAAACACAGCCCACCAGTTATGCTTCTACCAGACACTAAAGATAAAAAATATGCCTCAGAATAATTGATAAAATAATATTTACTTATAAATAAATATATAATTATAATTTTTTTTTTACCTATTCCCCTCATTTCCTCCATAAAGTTGTCTAAAGTAAGAAAAAACATAACTGAAGCTAAAACTAACAAAAAGACTAAAATCAACTATAAACTAAACCAAAACTATGAACTAAAATAAACATTCTTAATATCTGTACTTCAGAAGACAAAGATCGGTTGTCCAGTTTTTTGTGAAAATGAGTTATGTATGAGACTTTTTTAGTTTTTTCAGTATCTACAGAGGTATAAAGGCTGTTGTTCGACAACAATGTGAAACAAAGTTAGGTCAATATAAAGGGTTTGGTGTCCCCACAATGTTCAAAGGTAAAATGTCTGTTGTCCAGAAATGACTTTTCACTTTTTTTATTTAACTTTAAATTTTTAATTTTTGTCAAAATTGTATTTCATGTGCCTCAAGATAAATTAAATAAAATACGAAAAAAATAACATAAATTTAACCATCAAGAATAAGCCAATAAAGACTAATTATTTTACTATTTCCTCTCTCCTGGACAATTTCTAAAATGTGACAACCGACCTTTGACTTTTAAGGTACAGATATAAATGCTTCATTTATTTAACTATATTAATCATATAATTTATACTTAGTTTTTTTTCCAACTCTCCTCAACGAAAAAATAAAAATAAAGCTTAAGAACTTGAAGTTTTAAAATTCCAGTTACAGTACAAATAAACAAATTCTTATTAACAAATATCTAATAGCCAAAACACTGACTTATTTCAGTCTTCAATTCTGTGTCTAAACAATAAAACCACTTAAATGTATAGACATTAAATTATCTACTTAACTTTTTAAAAATAAATTCACTTAACTAATGTAACTAATACCTTTATTAGCTCTCTCTTGATCAACTAAAGAAAATAAATCTTAATTAAACTAACTTGATATAAAATAATATAAAGCATTCTTACTAAATTTTAAATTTCTTCTCTTTATTATTGACAATATAATTTTAAGTAGGACCTATGTTTTTGTGCTTATTGTATAAAATTATAAAAACCTCCTGTTTTACTTTAAAGTCAACAACAGCATTTTAAAAAACATTTTAGTTACTTTATAAAAAATAAAAATCCTTTTAAACTTACTACCTCTCTCTTCATTGTTGTCAACTAAACAGAAAAACAAGCAAACAATTGATAGTAAATTTTCAATTTGGTAGTAGGTTATTAAGTAGATTAAATAAATCTTTGATCTATTAATCTGCTCTAACAGTCTACAACCTTATTATTAAACTATAACTATTTTCTACAACCTGGTGTAATTTAACATAGATATATTTTTTAAGTATTTAAAAAGTATTTAAGATTATAATATATAAGATTTTAAAAACCTGAAATTTTAAACCTACTTAAAAAAAAACCCAGATATATTAAAAAGTATTTTTTTTCCTTTTTAAAAAGTAAAATGCTTTTTAACTTACTTTCTCCAATAATACTGTTGTCATCTAAACAGAAAAGCAAAAAAATATTGAAGTCGATTCTTTCTTAAATCTCTGTAATTACTTCAATATTAAAATAAATATTTAATCTTTCTGGATTGAATTAATTTACAAAAATTTTCGTTTAAACTAATTTATTATTGTAAAATTAATTTAAATCAACAAACATATATGAACTGCAATTTATATCATTTAATTATAACAAAATGAAACAAAACTTACTTCTTAGTAATTCAGCGACCAAAAATAAATATATATTTAAGAACTAACTACGAATCAGTAACATAATACACATCTAAATAAA
Organism: Hydra vulgaris; assembly: GCF_038396675.1. Taxonomy (NCBI): domain Eukaryota; kingdom Metazoa; phylum Cnidaria; class Hydrozoa; order Anthoathecata; family Hydridae; genus Hydra; species Hydra vulgaris. The sequence continues at coordinate 29,786,002 of NC_088929.1, forward strand.
TACAAACCTTAATCGTAAACGATTTGGGACATTCTATTAATTTGATATAAAAAATAAAAATAAATATGCTTAAAAACAAATTTAATAAAAGTAATAGACATGTTAAGATATAAAAACATGTAAGCAATTAAAATAATTAAACAGAATATAACCTACTTGAAAGACAAATAGAACAGATATAGTAGAAACATGCTTTTTTAAATGTCTGGAAATTCTAATCTCAAAATTCCAGAACAGAAGAAAAACTAACAGGGCACAAGCAAAACTGTCCACCAATAAGCGTATGGACAGTTTTGTTTGTGCGCTGTTAGTTTTTTTAAACAAAACAACCAAGAGTAACAAAAAAGTAAAAGCGCATTTAATTTTAGCATTACATTATTACAAATTACATTACGATAGCATATTTAATTAATTACATTATGATTAGCAATTTTAATCAATGCCTAAAATAACTCATCAATGCATCTAACTCATTACGCAACTAATTAGTTTATTTACTTATATGTGCAGTAAACATATCTGGACATAAGAGCCAATTTGTCCTAACTTCATTTTTTGTGAATTAGTAAAATACAAATTTGATATTTATGTCGCATATTCTGTCTGGGACATATAGCCTTCTTATCATTATTTATTGCGATTTAATAGTAAACCGCAATCAATTAAGTCTTAAATCCATTTTATGAGCCAAAAAATCTTAAAATAGTTTTTTTACTATATTATCACATTTGATAGTACATTGTAGGTATTAATGTACATAAGCCAATTTAAACCAAAAATGTTTTAAATTGGCTTTTAAAGGTTGTCTTAAGTTCATAGTTTTTAACGTGACATAATTTCATATTTGTAAACCAAGCTGACTGCACCCGGACCTTGTTAAGTCTGTTCAACACAGATCATTTTTATATTATTTGTATGGCCTTTTTGTTTCAATAGTTTTTAGTAAACGGTAATTTGTTACCATTTACTAAAAATTCCTTTTGTTACTCGAAATTAAATTCTCTTCCCCGGTTTTGCCTTAATGGTGGCCAGGAGAATAGAGTAATCAAGTTTTTAAAAAAGACTTTTTACCGAAATAATAAAATGTAAAACAATGATTTACATATACAAGAATTTTTTCTTTTTAATATATATAAGAATTTAACATATGTAAGAATTCTTTCTTTTCTCAAAAGTGTTGCGAATGCAAACTAAGCTTATTAATTAGTTAAACACGCTATAAAATTTAAGTAACTCAATATTTGACAAATGCGCAAAACTACAATATTCTCCATGTTTTGATTTCAAAATTAAAAAAAAATTGAACTAATTGCATATATTTATATCATTTTAACTGACAAATATTTACAATAAAAAGAAATCAAGGTTTTTTTATAAATCGTATAAATTTGTCAATCGTAAATCTTAAAGAAAAAAAAAGATGGAATTATGATACCATAACCATATACCATATACCATGCCATAAACATTTATCGAAAATGTAACTATAAAATCTGTTTTGAAGTACAAAACAATTAACAATAATAAATAAATAAAAAAATCAAATTAAGATATAAATTGCATTTTTAGCATGCTGTCTTGCCTTTTAGTAAATAAATAAAAGCAGTAAGTTCCAATAATAAAACTACCTATTATTTATTTTTAACAATAGACACCAACGTGAAGGTAAACAAAGCAGTCTATCAACAAAACATCACAACAATAACACATAACAATAGAATATTTACACCCTTGATCCTAAAATCTAGCGAAAATAACAAACCAAATTAAAATAAGAAAGGCGAAATTAGAAAACCAATTTAAAGTTAACTATATTTATCTTTTTACTAAACATATAAATACATAAAAGTATATTTGTTTTTATATTCAATATTAGTTATTCAATTACTTCAAATTTAGGACATTAAAGCACTCTAGATTTAAAGATCAAGGTTGCATACTCTCTCATACACATTACGCTAAACATTAACAGACATTATTATGTGTTTCCAGAATAATTAAAAAAGGCTAGACAACACAACCTAGCTCTAAAGCAGTAACACTGCCTGGCACTAAATGCTGCCAAGTCACACCTCTGGTATAAGTACACCGCTTGGCTGGCAAGGTTATTAATCTTGCTCAACATAATGCCAAGTCACACCACTTTGAAAACAGATATATTTATCAAAAACTATGGAGAAAAAAAATTAAAATAATAAATAATTTATACATACAAAATGTGCTCACAACCTACAAACAGTAAATTTTCGAAATGAAAATCTAACAACTATAAATTAAGAACATTAGAAAATATAACATTATTTGTGTAACACTTTTTACCTACCATACCTTAAATGAGATGTTGATCAATTTTGAAAAACAATATGTTGCATGTTCAAGAACTAGAGCATTTAATAGTTAAATGCTCTAGTTCTTGAACATGCAATATATAGTTGACCATGAGAGAAACACGGTTTTTTGAGATATACCCCAACTCTATCAAATGTTTGACCTTGATTTTTATTAATTGTCATTGAATAAGCCAATCTGACAGAAAACTGACGACGTTTCAGAACAAAAGGTAAATTAAAATCTGATGGAGCCAACTGAATTCGAGAAACAAAAACCCATTTACCACCTGAAACACCTGTCAAAACCTCTTCATCAATATAATTATTTTGAAGAGCACAAACTTTCATTTGAGTACCATTGCATAACCTAGCTTTGAGATCTCATTTTTTAAGTAGCATAATTAGACACCCGATTTTCAATTTTAAACAATGAGGTGGCATACCTGAAAGAGTTAATCTATTCAAAAACACAACAGGAATGTTATTTCTTTCATTAAGGTATCAGTATTAATTTGATTAGCACTTAAATAAATTTTGACCTCACCCGGCAGACATTCAAGCACTTCTTCATTGATTGGTAATGAATCAACATTAGTTGGTGTTAAAATCACTCGGTTAGAATAATCATTGATCTGAATCTCCAAAAATCTTTTCAACAATTGATTCATTTTCTCTAATAATTCACTGATTTGGTATTTCAGTTCACCCTTTGAAAGGATCCTCTTCTTTGACAGGTATTCTTCCATTTCCAAGTTTTAGTAGCCATTGGGAAAATTCACCTTCCCCATCTTGTACTCTCATATTTTAAGTTAATGCAAACTTCTGCACCAATTGCGATTGCAAAGAACATTTTATACACGATTCTACTATTTCAGCTGGTTGTTTTCTTTTCACAACAGGCAGAATTTGCCTAAAGTCTCCACCAAAAAGAATGATTTTTCCTCCGAATGGAAAGTTGTTATTGCAAATATCTTTTAACAACCTATCAATTGCATTTAAGGCATGTTTAGATATCATGGATGTTTCATCAAGCAAAAACAAACTAACTTGTGCTATTATCCAATATTGGAACAAAATGTTTGAATAAGCCAAGCAATGTAGATCCATTTGTAAGAAGAGTTGCTGCTTTGCCAGTCCATGCAGCTGTAGCAGATTTATTGCCCCTACTTATGGTTTTAGCAATCAAATAATTATAAGTAAAGGTTTTTCCACTACCAGCTGGTCCATCCATGAAAAACAATCTAAAATGTTGATTTTCTACACTTGGTTGCTCATTTAGTGCAGCAAGGATAGCATTACATACATTTAATTGATTGACATAAAGCAACAGTCTCATTCGATTGGCTTCGTCAATAGATTGTTGAACATTTTCATCAAAATTTTTTAGATTTAAGCCTATAAACTCATCAAAACAGGCAAATTGTAATCAGCCAGCATTTTACCACTTTGAATAATAATCTTTTCAATTTGATGAAGATTCAGCTATTAGAAGTGGTACTGAGCAGTGAATGAAACCTTCCATCAAAGCTTCCATAAAAGCTTTGTATGTATTCCAGAGATGTAAAGGATTGTCAGGTTCATAAAAGGTCAAAATAATTGAAAACAACTGTCTAATTTGCTATGGCATACGTGTTAAAACCGCCTCAGAAAGAGTATTCTGCCATTCAGTGTCATCTTGCAACAAACTTTTCAAATCACATGCTTCACGAAATGTTTTAAGAACAATACCATTAGCAGTACGCACATCCTCCCAAGATGTTACTCCTTTTGCTTGCAAAAGTAACAGTCTAAGAAAAAACAATTCTCCAGTCGGATTAACTTTATACATTCTTACTATCACCTTATTACCACCCCTTTGTCTAACCTTCCATTTACAATGTTTATCATCAAATATAAAGTGATAAAGAATGTCTACATACGAATAGCAATGTGCTCTTTCATTTTCAGTATTTAACTTAAACCATGCCGTTAGGTGCGTATCAAGTTGAGCTGCATGATCTAAAGCCATTTGTTCTGCTCCTTCTCTAAAATACACTAATTGATTTTCAGGTAGCTGAATTTAAGGCGTATAATAGTGTGTGACATATGACTTATTGGATACTCCAAAACTCGCCACAATGCTTCAGGTGCACTAACATAACGACAATCTAAAAAAGTGTTTATTTCATCATGATTAATTTGTTCATTTATTTAAATATTGGCACAGTTGTGACCCTTGTATATGTATTTGTTCAAATATTTAACAGCCTTAACAGACATGCAAGCTTCAACATTAATGTGAGCTTGATATTTCTTTGATAACCATGGATTGTAAGGTACCACCCTGCGGTTATTTACATTGTTACCTTTAATATTGATAAAGCGTGGATAACCATTATGAACTGCTACTGTGTTAGAATTAAATTCTTTAGGATAGTTTTTGCTGCACACCCCATCTTTCATGCAGGGAGAATTTGGATTCAGTATGCCACATGGACCGTGAATCATGCAAGTTTTAACAACATCATAAAGGTCTCGATTAACAATCGGATCTGGAATTTCTGCAGATATTAAATTATTGAAATCATGTGCTGTTTCAAGCTTATCATTTGCAAAGTGAAGTAAAATATGAACATGTGGCAAACCACGCTTTTGAAACTCAATAACCTATCTTCCCCTTCAAGTAAAGACATTTTTACAACTGACACTGAGCAACCTTCTAGAGTTGCTTGACGAATTTCTTCATCTTCCACTTTAGCCGTGTTTTTAAATGCGAGAGCAAATGGGTTCTCTTTACTAATAATAGTTTGCAATCGAAACATTAAATCATTTATGCAAAGATCATTACCACGTTGTTGCATTCTAAAATTTACTGCTGCAAGTGGATCATAAATGTATAATTAACAATATGTCGGCAGATTATCTTGATTTGGTTTTAGATTACCTATATGATGAAAAACTTGACACATATTCTAAGACATGGCGGCCCATAATTCATGGGTTGAACTACATTAGCTTTAAATGAAGCAAAAGAAAGACAGGCATAATAATTTCTAATATATTTTAAAAAATTCAGATTGACATTTCTATCTGCATAATTTCCTTTAAATAAATTTTCTATATATTGTGGAAATGATGTAGGCTGCAACAAAACTACCTTTCCATTATGGCAACATAAAAAATGTGTTTCATCAGGAAATTTCTTAGCACCACAATGCTGAAAAATATTATTCATTTCTCCTAAATAATTATAATCTGGAATATTATTACTTCTTGCAAAACAATGCATTCTTTCGTATCTAGCAGCAATTCTAGCATTTTGTTGATTATTAATTTCATCTCACCTAAGCCTATCTCTTTCATTTCTGTTACAATTATTTTTAACTCACCTAATCAAGCTCTCCTCATTTGGATTTGAATTATTTGCTGCTTGTCAAGCAGCATTTCTAGCATTTGGTCGATTATTAATTTCATCTCGCCTAAGCCTATCTCTTTCGTTTCTGCGACGATTATTTTCAACTCGCCTAACCAAGCTCTCCTCATTTGGGTTTGAATTATTTGCTGCTTGCCGAGCAGCATTTCTAGCATTTTATTGATTATTAATTTCATCTCGCCTAAGCCTATCTCTTTCATTACTGCGACGATTAACTTTTCTATCAACATTTCCATTTTCTAAACTAATATCTGCTTCTAGTCTAATATCATCCATTTAAACTTCACTTTTAATTGAAAGTAGTAACAAAAAATCTTAAACGAATCCTGAAGATTGCGGTCTTTCCTATATAATTTTTTTTCTACTCTAAATAGCACACACAAATAACTTTTATATATAAAAGACTGTCATTTAAAATAAACTGTACAATAATCATCTGACTTTAAAAAATATATATATCAGCTAGGGAGATGTTTGAAAAAAAATTAGCTTAGCAAATAATAATTAAAAAAAATATTAAAAACATGCAATTCTAATAATAAACATACTGCTAACAAAGAAAAAAAAAAAAAAACGTTGTAAACCCTTTTTTGCAAACTTAAATATTATTTCTTTAAAAAAATTATGAGTTGACGTTTTTAAAAAATTCACAAAACTTTACAATATTTTGTTCCTCTATTACCACATAAATGCATCATCTGATAAATCTAAAATAAAAAATGTAACAAATAAGTAAATAAATAAGAAAAATGTTACAAACAAAAAATGAAAATCAATGTACCTTATAGAGAAAAGCTGTCGCGATTTACCAGAGTAGTAGTTGTAAAATATTATTATTTCATGTTAGCTTTTACAAAATAATTTATGCTGGAACATCATGATTCCAAAATATTTATGGCAAAATAATTCGTATTGGCTTTTAGTGAATGATCAAAAGCAGTGATTTTTAATAAAATTACCTATTTACCATTTTTAACAATAGGCACCAACATGAAGATAAGCCAAATGTCTATCAACTCAAAAGATAACAAAAAAACATCACAGCAACAACACACAACAATAGCACACACCATAAGTTAATACAATATGTATATAACATAACTTAAGTAAGATAACATTCATATATAACAGAACATAAGTAACAACATTAAGCAAAATGTTATTAAAATACATTATTATGTATTTTTAGAATAATTAATAATAAAGGCTTGGAAACAGCTAGACCTAAAGCAGTAACAGTTTGACACTAAACACTATCATGTAACCCTCTGTTATAAGAACATCACTTGGCCGGCAAAGGCGCAAGAAAATTTAAAAAGATTCAAAGTATACAAAATATATATTTACAAACAATACTCTTTACCTTCTTTTTTTTTCCATAAGAACTGTAATCCTCATCACAAAATTTAACCTTTACATACAATAACGTGTGACATGCCATGTCAGTGTTGTCACTGACACAATTTTAATTTATTTTTCTAAATTTTCTAAAAAATAACAAAAATAGTTAATAGCATCACAATTTCAAAGTAGTAATAACCATTTTATAGAAATAGCATTAGTTTAACTTTAAATAACATCCATACCCCTAGTTTCCTTATAAAAAATAATAAAAATAAAACTGCTAAAAGAAAAACTCAAACAAACAAAATATAAACGATTTAAAAAATTAAAATCCTTTCTACTTTAAATCTTTTCTACTTTATCTAATAAAAATTTAAATCCTTTCTACTTTATCTAATAAAAATGTATATATAACTATTTTATATACTTACTTCAATTATAATATGATCTTAACCATGATTGTTTATCTTAATAAGATTCTTTATGTTATATATCTAAACTAATAATTAAATTCCAAAAGGGATAAAGTTTCAACTCGCTTAAGAGATCTTTTTCAAATGACCGCGTGCATTTTGAGAACGCGCTCTTTCTAAACCTTGTAACTAATGAAACGACGTTAAAGATTAAACATTAAACGTTAAACATTTCTGTATTAAGATAATAAATATGTTTTAAGATAATAAGACTACCTAAAAACAATTTTCATACTAAATTGGTTTAAAATTATTTTGTTCTTTTAAATTGAAATAAATTTTATATTTTCAGATTTTTTTATTGTAGAAAGTTCGAGAGATACGCAATGCAGTAGAGTTAATGATTGCTAGGCTTGATACTCAACTCAAAAATAAGCTGTTAACTTTAATGGGTAAACTTTTTTTTTATATCATATACATACCTAAATATATAAATAAAAAAATAAAATAAAAAACTACCAATAAATATCAGTAATTATATTAGAATCAAATCATTATATTTCAACCAATGGCCTGTGGGTGACCATCTTTGATTTTCCTGATTTTTACATTTTGTTACGTGCATTATATATCGGGCTGGATACCGGATAACCGGATATCTTAAAATTATCTGCCCGGATAATTTTTGTATACAAAACTTTCAACAGGTATTTTATTAAACCAAATATTACAAAATATCACCACGGTAAAGATTCTACAATGACAAGTTTTGTTTGGAAGCTTTTTAAAATAAATGATCCTTCTGAATCGATAGCAATTTGCATTCCATGTGGAAAACAGATAAGCAGGGGATCTAATAATTTTGGTCAAAAAACTGCACAATCACGCCAAAAAGTTTCATTTAAAACAGTATGAAGAGGATATAATAAAGGCCTCGGTATTTAATCCCAAGCAGACATTTTTTTCAGGGAATGCTCTTCCTCAATTGTATGATGATATAAAGAAGAAAGTTTTTAATGAAATTAAAAAATCACAGTCCATAACTTTCATTTCTGATATTTGGACTTGTTCCTCATCTAATGAAACATTTATTTCTTTATCGGGGCATTGGATAAAAAATACTTTTGAACGCAAATATGCTGTACAGTGCTTCACATTTTACAGAATCTCACACAGGAATAAATATAGCTGGGAAATTTATCAATATGTTAAAAAGCTGGGAAATTAATTCAAAAAGGAGACATTTTAGTTAAAGATATGTCTCTAGGAAGTAAACTTGCTCAAATAACATTGCACAATTCATTTATTGCAGCTTGTGATTAAGGATGCAGTTTTATCCCAAAGATTAGTAATAGATTTATTAGCACGTAGGATAGCAGGCCATTTTAATCATTCATCAAAGGCATGTACAGAGTTTAAGTTAGTGCAAGATGTCCCCACCCGTTGGAATGGTGCATATTTAATGTTAGAATGACTTCAGAAGCTTAAAAGAGCAGTTCA
>NC_088929.1:29800000-29912500 GCF_038396675.1 Hydra vulgaris
TGCTGAATGGATGACCCCCCTTAATTGTACTAACAAGCGATATGTTTTACTAAAACAAAAATAAAAAAGGTTTTGACTGATTTTTTTTATATTAACAGAAAGCTAATAAATCTTTCCTTTTTTTTAGAATGTCTAAATAAAATTATTTATATAATTCTTATTTTTATTTATTTATGTATATTTAAATGTCAACCAAAATAAGAATACATAAACAAATAGAAAAATAATAATATAAATTATATTATTTAATATAAAAAAAAGATTTTTTTTTTAATTCTCCTAATATAAAAAGTTTCAGTTAGAGCCTTGTCAAATATAGCAAAATAAGAATTACTTAATAAAGTAATTCATTTTGTTAAGGAAAAAGCGCCAGAGCTTTAGTAAATGAAGGAGTTACATTGTAATTTATGTTACACAAATTTATAATAAAAATGTGTTTTAACTAAGCATCGTTGCTTAAAACTTAAATGTAAAAACGTAACATTTAATATTCTTTCGCATTAAAAAAGTTAAGTTTTTAAACAAAATTTTATCATGTTTTTGTTAACTTACGTTACATGAAAATTGCAAAAGTTCTTTTGTTATTTTCTTGAAATATGTATATATTATATAAAGTATAAAATCTGACCAACAACAATTTGAACATGTTAGCTCCATTTTCACGCTAAATTAATTCTGAGTATGCAAATAAATTCATGGTTAAAATAACATTTTACAATGATACTTTTTTTATCATGTGACAATGAGAAAAAGCGTAACTTTCGGAAGCATAAAAATAACCTAAATAAATTAATATACTAGTAAAGGTATAATTTAAATAAACTTTCATGTGTCTACATTAATATTTATTTGCTAAAAGTGTGTGTGTGTGTAAATATTTATATATATATATATATATATATATATATATATATATATATATATATATATATATATATATATATATATATATAGATATATATATATTATATGTTATATGTTATATAATATATATTATATTATATATATATATATGTATATATATATATATATATATATATATATATATATATATATATATATATATATATATATATATATATATATATATATATGTAAATTATGTTAGTGTATTTTACAAATAGAGTGCTCAATGTTCTTAAAGAACAGAGCGATAATAAATTAGTAAAAAACACTTATCTAACTTTTATCTTCGACTTGAAGTTTCACCATTGCTGGATCATCAGGAAGAGTTCCTTCCTGATGATCCAGCAATGGTGAAACTTCAAGTCGAAGATAAAAGTTAGATAAGTGTTTTTTACTAATTTATATATATATATTATATATATATATATATATATATATATATATATATATATATATATATATATATATATATATCGACTGCTGGCCAAATGTCTCCGGACACTTGGATTTTGTTCAATTTTTTAATTAAAACTCCCATAATTATTTCAAAAAAATTCAAATATCATATTTATTTTATAAAAGATACATATAGTTACTATTTAAGAAAAAAAAGAGACAAAAAATGAAATAAAAAATATACTAACAACACTATTATTATTAAACTGTCTTTTCGTCAAAAAATAGCCCACGAGTTTTTATCACTTTTTTTACGATCCGTGGCATCCTATTTATTAATTTATCTATTATTTTGGGTGTAATTGATAACCAGGATTCTTCTAATATCTGCCACAGGTGCTCCTTGGATCTTGGGCATTTTAGTCTGACCTTTCTGTCCAATTCTTCCTACAGTAACTCTATTGGGCCCAAATCTGGTGATTGGGCCGGCCAGGTCATATTTTTGAAGACACCATTATCCTCTTGTTCCTTTATATAGTTCTTACATAATTTTGAGATGTGTTTAGAGTCATTGTCCTGCATAAAAACAAAACCACGACCAATAGTTATTAAGCCAGAAGGTATAGATTTGTTTTCTAGAACTGTTTTTTATTGTTCTTTTTTTCATAATACCCTCAATTTTAACTAGATCACCTACACCAGTTGAAGAAAAACATCCCCATACCATAACTGACCCACCACCATGCTTGATTGTCGGCACTAAACACTCTGGGATCATTTTTTCTTTTGTTGTTCTTCTGATGTAAATTCTACGTCTTTCCCCAAACAGTTCAAATTTGGACTCGTTGGTCCATAGTACTTTTCCCAGTCTTCTTCTGTCCAATTTTGGTGGTCTATAGTCCATTGTAGCCTTTTCTTTTTATTTCCAATCCTCAGCAACGGTTTCCTGACCGCCATACGGCCAGAAAGTCCTGCTTGTCTAAGACGTCGTTTTGTAGTGGTTAATGAAATAGATTTTGAATGACTCCTATTAAAGCCTGAAGTTATTTCCGAGGCCGTAAGTCTTCGATTTCTTTTACTCATCAATATTATACTATTATCTTCTGCTTTTATTGTCTTCTGTGGTCTACCAGATCTTTTTTTGTCTTCAAAAGTGCCTGTTTCTTTCCATCGTTTGATGGTATCTTGTACAGTACTTCTGGCAACTTTTAATTTTTTGCAAATTTTACGAAATTGAAAAACTTTCTTTATGTAATGTAATTATTTCAGAACATTTTGCAACCATCAAAGAAGGTTTTTTACCAATATTTTTAATTAAATAGTCGAATTTTAAAATTTTTTTCAAGATTTTTTAATGCAACCGTCATTAATATCAAATGAAAACTAGACAAAACTAAATATTGTTAATCATTTTAGTAGGCTATCATTGTATTATAAATATTTACTTCATGTTTCAACAAATAATTACATTTAACAAGACCAAACTCTTTAGAATAATGTAACGCTATATATCAAGTCAAAATAAACAATTAAAAAAACAAACTTATTTATGTAAGTTTGAGGTCAGTAATACCCAATTACTGACCTCAAACTTTCATAAACACTTAAAATTAGTAAGTTTAAGTATTATAAATTAATATTATTGATTAATTTAATGATACAGGATAGATTTTAGCTTTTTATATAAAAATATCAAGTGTCCGGAAACTTTTGGCCTGCAGTGTATATATATATATATATACATATATTAATTATATATTATATATAATATATATGTAATATATTCTATATACTATATATATACCTGTATTTTCCATTAATATTTTCAGTAGTCTTGTATTTGTTTTGTTTTTTTGTAGTTTTTCTTAATCATTGAGGAAAAAAAAAATTAAAATTTTAAACCACTAAAATACAACTAATAAAAAACATTTAAATTAAAAATTAATTAATTTGCGTTGATTGACAAAGTTCTAAGCAATTTTTATTTATATTAGAAGAACAGGAAATAAATATTTTTTCTTTTTTTTCAACATCTAAATAAAGATATTTATTCAATTTATGTATTTTTATACATTAATCGGACAGAAAAAAAACATATCTAAACTTTTTACAGTATTTGTGCTAATAATAAACTATAAGTAATAATACCTATGACACTGGTGCATACAAGTACAAATATTTTAAAATGGTATTTATAAAAAGTTTGCTCAGTTTACAATAAAAGTCCTTATACATTTTCAATTAAACAAAAAAAAATTTCAATTATAAACTATCATTTTCTAATTCTAAGTATCACTTCTATATTGTAGTTGTAAATGTCAATTCTATATTGTAGTTGTATGTATCTATAATGTAGTTGTATTCTATTTCATAGTTCTAAACAGATTTTTTTAAATTTCAAGTTCTTTTTAGAATTTTTTTGTCGTAATCTAAATGCTATAAGTTATATGTCCTCTGTTTTTATTATTTATTCTCCTTTATATAGTTTGAAAATTATAAAGTTTTTTGAATAGAAATGTTTAATGTTTCTCTGTTATCATTGTCCAGTCTAGTTCAAGCATCGCAAATTACCTGCATCAAATATAAAAAAAATAGTGCATTTTTGGAAATACACAATCTAAATGAAGTTTTTTTCTAAGATTTGATTTTCTGCGAACTGCTTTAAAAGCAGCTTTTAGTTACATAACATTTTGTTTGTCTTACCAGTAGCAATTACTGAAAAAAAAAATTTTTTAATGTAAAACAGCTTTTTTATACTGTTGGTCAAATGTCATAAAAGTTTTTTTTTAAACATTAGGAAAATTAAACAATAAAGAAAAATTTTTGTTAAGTATTTGTTTTTTGAATTTTTTTTTGAACTATGTTAACAGCAAATAATTTAATATATTATTCATGCTATTAATAACAAAGAATTTTAATCAAATAAATACAATCAAATAAAATCGTCTGTGTGGCAGCCACAAAGTTTTGTGACTTTAAAAACTGCTTGCTTAATTGTACAATAATTTTTTTGACTTAATTCACTGCCAGTAAGGCTGCAAGCAAAGAGCTGGGCTGCATGTTGGGAGTTACTAGAAAACAAAGAAAAGTGCTAAAAAACAAGAAAATGTTTGACATAAGACTTAAAAAAAACTGCAAGCTGTAATTTGAGAAAAACATGAAAATAAAAAGTTTAAAGCATTAATGTGAAAATTAATTAAATTAATAAATAAGATTTAAATTAAATTAATAGAAAACAATAAAAATATGAAGGAACAGTTACAGTAAAAGGATGCAAATTGAATGAACGACAAGTCATGCAAGATTGAGTTTCAGTGACATAGCAAATGACAGAAAATTTGAAAAGTAAAAAAAGTGATGCAACATTACAATAATGGGATAGAGGCTCAAACTTAATTGCTAGAGCATGTTTAACAGTTTCAATATGTTTTTGGATCTTGTCTGAAAAAGAGAGGGCTTCTTTAGAAGAGTCAGTTTGAATATTCCATAAAAGAACGAGTTCTATAAAAGTTGCAGTAGAATGATGTGTTAAGTGATGAATCATGCATGGTTGTGTTTTGAACTATTGACAAGGGTTAGTACATTTTTTTTTAACAAGAGATATTGATACAAGATTAAAATGATGCAGTAGTATACTAGTGGTAGAACCTGAGGTTTAAGGTTCAAATCCACCCTACATTGGCGGAAGGACCACACTTAACTTGTTTTTTCAAGCAGAAACCTTTTTTTTTTTTTTTCAGGTTCATGTTTCAGAGTTAAGAGTGAGTTGCAAATAAAAAAAATTAAATTTTTTAACTTTTTTCTTATTTTTAGAAAAGTAAAAAAGGGCATTTACTTTTCTAAAAGAGAAATGGCATCAATAGAAGCACACTTATGACAACAGTATTCTTTAAAAGGGCGAGTGAGAGATTTATAGAGGTAGAATGTAATCAGGAGTAGTAATGAAGTAATGGCAAGCATGATAAAGAGAGGCAACCTTAGCAGACACAAACTTTTTCAATAGGTTGTATGGTTTCCATAAAAGACCTTTACTGAAAAATAAAAGACCTTTACTGAAAAGACGTAATATAAAGGACTAAGTAATAGGGCTACCATTCATCAAAATAGGAATATCAACAGCATTACGATAGTTATTAGCAGAAAACAACTGAGTTTTTAAAAAAACTAGCATGCCAGACTTTATCAAAAGCTGTTGATACGTCTGGATAAATGTCTCTTTCAGCTTTCCATCTAATGCAAATGAAACCTTTATGTTATAACCATTAACAAGTTAGCAGTAGAATGAAAAGATCAAGATTTGTATTGATTGTCAAGAGTTAAAATATAGATGACATTAAAAAAGTTTGTTTTCTAATATTAGTCAGAAGGTTTAAGAAAAAAAGTTGAGTTTTAGTGTTAGAAGGGTCAGTAGTTTTAGAGCTGTTCAGTGTGATTAGTATTAGTATCACTAATAACAACAATATTGGCTGATCAAGAAAAGCCTTAAAAAGATTTAAATACTGTTTCTTTTTAGGCTTTTTCATTTGAATATAGCAAATTTTACAACTTTTTTATTAACTTAATTTAAGGTCAAAAGAATGCATTAACCCAAGAAACAGAGTTGTTAGAATCACTGCTCCAGGAAGTGGAACATCAAGTAAATATTAGTTTAAAATTTTATCAGTGAAGTTTCTCTATTAAAATTGTTTATTCGTCCACAAGCTTGTTATCCATTTAATTTTAAAGTACATTTTTAGTTTTTTTTTTTGTTTTTTTTTATTAAATAGTTTAGAGTTTTTATAGATCCTCATAATGTTTTCATCTTTTATTAAGTTTAATTTTTTTGGTTTTTTATATTTCTAATATATAAGAATCTACACTGAAAAGTTTTATTCAAGTTATCTTTAAAATATTTATTTATATACTTACTTTTTACTTATTTAGTTGCGAATTTCAACAAAAAATTCTTTAATCAACAAAAGCAATGAGCTGTTACAAATGTTTCAACAGGTTTGTTATTCTTAACAAAAAATTTTTAACCATCCTTACATTTTCTTTTCTCTGTGAATATTCTGTTGGTCCAAAATTACAGCATCTATCACGGTTGTTGGTGTTATCCTGGACCAGTCAAAAGTTTTGGACAAATGATTGTTGAAAAAACACTTTTTACGGAATCAGTAAAAAAAAGATTGATTATTCAGATTGTTTATTTTACTTGACTCCAACTGTAGGTATTGGAATCACCAAAACAACTATTGCACCTATTTATATTGGTGTATATCAAGGATCCATCCTATTTATTATTTACTTTAATGACCTAACGAATAAAAGTTTCTAGTCATAAAGTAAACGGTACTGTGTTTTTTGTCAACAGTGAGAATTAAAGTATTAAAAAGAATTTTCTTATGGAAATATATGCATAGAGACTAATGCAATCCGTACAAAAAGATGAATTTGATTGGTTTGAAATATACCAGTAAATTGGTTATACAATACCTTTTCATTTACTTGATTGAATTAATTTACATTTGAACATGCACATTTTTGCACAGAACTTAAAAAAATTGTAATTAAAAATTTCTACTTAGTGTGTCTGGTTTTATGTTTGATGCATGAAGTTTATTTATGCACAAACACACTACTAAACATACACATTTAAAAGCTGTGACATCAAAGGGTGACAGAAATAGTGCCGAAAAATGAACTCCAAAATAGTGTCAAATACATTAGAAAGGCCTAATGTTGCAAAAAATAAGAATAGTGTTGCAAATGAATTTAATGAATAGTGTCGAAAACAAAAAAAAGGAATAGTGTTGCAAATGAATTTAATGAATAGTGTTGATAACAAAAAAAAAAGAATAGTGTTGCAAATGAATTCAATGAATAGTGTTGAAAACAAAAAAAAAGGAGTAGTGTTGCAAATAGTAAAAACGGAATTATTTCAGAAATTTCATCAATTGCTTATTTTGCTTATCTTTATAGTATACAACTTTTACAGAAAAAAAATAAAGAATAATGAAAGAAAAAATTGCTACCAAACCTCAAACCTTCAGTCAATGTAGCGGCACTCTTTTGGGCAGCAGGCTAAAAGATAGTTGGTGTATTTACTGAAGCCCCTGGCAGCAGGCAATTTCAGTATGACATCAGACATATTATCTAAACACACATATGTAGTTATTATTATTAACTTATTTTTGTTACTGTTCATTAAACTCCATTAGGACATAATTCTTTTTTTTTATTTCTGACAATTCATTAAATTCATTTGTGACATTATTATTTTTTTTGTTTTTGAAACTATTCATTAAATTCATTTGCGACACATTTTTCCTTTTTTTTGTTTTTGTCACTATTCATTTTTTTGTCACTTATTCCTTTTTTTATTTTCGACACTGTTCAATAAGTTCATTTGCAACAATTATTCTGTTATTCTGTTATCCTTATATCTGTTATCCTTATTCTGTTATTTGACAATCAAAAATGGGACAATTTGCAACACTATTTCTTTTTTACATTTTCGACAATTTTGCAACAAAAGTTTGTGACAATTAAAATTTTGCTACACTATTCTTCCACACCACATTGAGTTTGTAATGTTAGGTAGTAAAAAGGCTGCATATAAAATTTATAAGTAGGTTATTAAGTAAAAATGTTTAGTCTTATTTCCTTACTATTTAATATCATGACTATACTATATCCCTTTACTATTCCACCCCTCCTCATTTATTTAACTTTTATCTGATTATCATGTTTAAATTTAGATTAAAAATCATACCAAGTTGTAAGAGTTATTTGATTTGTCAACACAGTGCACAAGTTGATTGTGTTATAAAAAAATATTATTAAATAATAAATTAAAATAAATAATAAATAGAATTAAAAAAAATGTAAACATTAAATCTTTTAAATCAATTTAAAATCAATTTTTGCTTAATAACTAAAAAAGTTCAAACAGTCAGTTTTATAATAGTTTTGCCATGTTCTTATTTATTTGTTATTTATGCTATTGTACAAATGTAATATTTCAGTTTTTTCTTGAGCTGCTAGTTCATTGCATCTACCAGTTGCTGATTGAACTTTTAAAGACGAAGTTTTGCATAAAAGGCGTATTATTGTAACCCAGCAACTATATTTTTTTTCTGGCCAAGTAAAAGTGTTTAAGGAAAAAGACAGCTTCATTAACTTGATTAAAATCTCTTGATTTTCTTCAGATACTTTCACAATATTGTCTTTAAAAAATTTTGCATCATAAACATATTATATATATGTTATTTCATGACGAGTAAAAAGCATACGCTGCATTGTAGAAACATCTACATGAGTATACATAGTGTCAAATGAAACACATCTTATCTGTAAAGTAGTTAATAATTGTGGTGTAAAACATTGGTGGTTTCTTGTTTCTAGAATTGTTGAAAAAGTAGCATAACATTTTTCTAATTTAAATGTTATGCACCGTAATACAATTGCATTATTTGAAAATGCATTCCTTTTGATATTTTGTCTACACCAATCATATATTTTTTCAGGTAAATTGATAAGGTCTCACACCTAAAAATTGATAAGGTCTCACATCTAAAAACGGTTCCATATTCAATTTTGAGGACCAAAAAAACGACAGATAAGGCATTAATCTGCAAGGTCTCAGGTATCACCAGATGTAAAAACTAAAATCTAATCTCTATAGCAAAAAGAGAAAAACACTTTTAAAGTTTTATAGCACTTTGCTCTACTGAGCGCACTTGGAGCTCCGTTGAAAATCTATTTTGTTTGTTTTTTTTCACTTTTGGGTTATTGAGTTTTTAAAAAATATCAAAAACTCTTTACATATATGTGTTGGCTATAACCTGACAAAAAACCAGCTCTTTAAAACTTGTGGTTTGTGTATAGGGACCTAAAGTATAGGGTGTGGCACTAAAAGCCTCTTTAAAAAGAGACAACGGATGCTTTAAGTTTTTATTCTAACCTTATTATGGAAGTTTCAAAATTTAATAGAATGAAGCCTTGGCATGTATCTTTCAGGCAAAAAAAATAGAAGCAAGATATTTTTTATCTGTGCAAAAAAATATAGCTCTTGAAGTAGGAAATGCAGTGTTGTACAATGTTTCTGAATTTATTGCTCTAAAGGGTACAGCATTGGGCATTTTTAGTGAGCAATAAACAGAAACCTTGCATTCAATCTTCAGTGCTCAATGGGCTAGGTACAATAGAATCCCTGACCACCCTGGTTATGGAGGTCAGTTACTGAAATGTGTTATTGACTATAACAGCAAGCATCTTTGGGACCATTTTTGGATAGGTTTACCTGAAAAAATATATGATTGGTGTAGACAAAATATCAAAAGGAATGCATTTTCAATAGATTTTTGGATAGGTGTGATCTGTTAGTGATTAAACTGGTCCATGCTACAAGAATAACGTTAAATAAGACAACTAAATAATAACTGTTAAAAAGACAGAGCACCCAATGCCATCACAAGCACTCTTTCCATGTAATGTAGCAAAAATGCCATTCTGCAAATACCTCATGATATTGTTCATGGTGACATTAGTTAGATATGTTTTTATAACTTTTGTATTGTGAACCTGTACCATCACTAATACAAATGCAATGGTAAAGCATCAACTCTTTTAATTGTTTTATTACTTCATAATTGAAACAATGTTATAAAACATTTATAATGTTATAAAACATTTGTTATAAAACATTTGTTATAAAACATTTGTTATAAAACAATGTTATAAAACATTTAGTAATTAAACATTTAAAAGAAAATAAGATTAAAAATTTTATCTTATTTTTTTCCATACAGTTAATAACTAAAGATGCAATGTTGATTGACTGTTGTTTCAATGGATTCTGTACTGTATCTTGAATTAAAAAACTTTAGTTTTCAGCAAAGTCTTGTATTTCTAAAATATGATTACTTAGTAATGTTATTTTTAGATGCTGCAAATATGCTGCTTGATTTTTGACTATGTAGTGGTCTTTTAATTGGTCTATTTGTTGACAAGCTTTTTTAATAAATTCATCCACTGAAAGAGTTACTGGAACTATATCATGTTTTTTGTAGGCTTTTTGTCACTGATTAAAGCTGATTTCTTCCATACTGTGTTTCCATACAATGTTCCATGCTGTTTTTATAAAACAAAGTAGTAAGTGTGTAAAGTGCATCATAAGATCTAAAACATTGAGTAAGATCTAATGATGCACCAGCCATTTATTTTTAATTACTATCTAGAAAGATTTAAATACTTACAAGATAAGATATTTAAATACAAGTTTTGAAGTAAAGAACAAAAGTTTCTATGAGTTTTGGATCAACAAATAAATAAGAAATGATAAATTTTATAAAATAAAGTTATAAAAACAATAAAAGTTATAAAAACAATAACTTGTCAATAATTTGTCCAAAAACAATTGCTTGTCTTTTATGCCACAGCTTTTAAATGAGTATGTTTGTTTGAAGAACAGAGTTTAAATGAGTATGTTTGTTTGAAGAACAGAGTTTAAATGAGTATGTTTGTTTGAAGAACAGAGTTTAAATGAGTATGTTTGTTTGAAGAACAGAGTTTAAATGAGTATGTTTGTTTGAAGAACAGAGTTTAAATGAGTATGTTTAGTAATATGTTTGTACATGAAGGCACTTCATGCATCAGACATAAAACCAGACACACTGTGTTGGATATATGTTCAGTTACAAAAGTAGGAGGTGCTAGGGCTA
Source organism: Hydra vulgaris (assembly GCF_038396675.1). Lineage (NCBI taxonomy): Eukaryota > Metazoa > Cnidaria > Hydrozoa > Anthoathecata > Hydridae > Hydra > Hydra vulgaris. The sequence goes on from NC_088929.1 coordinate 29,811,007, forward strand.
TTTAAAAACTGTGTTTAATTAAGGTTAAATCTAAGACTTATTTTATGAAGTACTGATTATGAAATACTTTTGCATATATGCATACTTTATATTAAGATATATAATACAAACTAAAGTACATCAATATCTCGATTTTTATTGTTTTTAATGTATTTTGTGCTAATTTAATTGTTCTAATTTTGTAACTTCCCCATGAGTACCTTTTTTTTTCTTTCTGAAATCACTGTAATGTAGTCTATTAAATCAGTAAAAAAATCTTATTAAAATCAGTGTTGATTTTAAGTTACAGGTCATTTTAAGTAAAGGCAAAATTTCTTAAGTTTTAGCTGAAACCATTTTTAGGAGTCCATAAGTTTTTACTTTATCTTTTTTTTTCTGAAATCTAATAAAGTATATTCACTTTAAAAAAATGTCTTTTCAGTTTTTAATTTTTAGATTTTGTATTTTGACCCATCAAAAATTAATTTTCTAGATTTGCAAATAATTTTTTAAGCTTTTTAGGTAGCAATTACGGATAAAATATGACATTTAAAAATTCAATGTCAAATTTTTTTAAAATAAGTTTAGAGTTTTATGCAATAAAAAAAACTAGAAAGTTTTTTTAAATTTTGCTTTTAAAATATACACCTTTAAAGTATAAATAAAACGTGCTTTTGATACTATAGATTTTATTTTTGGAAAAATCAGAAATTTCAAATAACCATATCTTATGAATTACAAAAGATTTTATGTTAAAATTTTCAGGAACTGCTTTTTTTATTGGTATAAACAAACCCACTAAATTTCATAAAAACCTAAGGTGTTCAATGATGGATCTTGGTCCACTTGGCAACGAATGACCCTAATCATGTTTTGAAGTTTAATGTTTTTTGCCTTAATTTTTACAAGTTGTTTTAATTTAGTTTTTAACTCATATATCTATAAATTTCTGTTGTATATCATAAATTTATATAATTTTTTTTTCTTTCAATTTGATAAGTTTCAGTTTGTAAAATTTGAAAAAATATCTCACTTTATTACAGTATATGATTTTTGTTGTTTTTTGTGTTGAAAAGCTGTAAACCAATTCTTAAAAATTTGATTTTAGCTATTACCTAGTAACCTAGAAGCTGTTACCTAGTAACCTAGTAGCTGTTAGCTAGTACCTGTTGAAAGTAACTTTTATAAAACAAACTTTACACACCAACTAAGGTCAATAAACAATATGCTTAAAACATCGTAGAATATTAGGTGTTTTTTTTTACTTTCAACTCGTGTTGCATCAAAAAAAATGAAATTTTGCATCTTTAACAAATATACATATCCCATTCACAAGCGTTTTTAGGAAACATTTAACTTTTTTTAATATTAATCGGAAAACAACTTTTTATTGAGAAAATGTTTCTCATTTTAATTTAATCTCAAAATAGTTATTAGATTATTATTGAATTTTTGAAAAAAGTTTAATTTTTTTAATATTATTATTATTTATTTTCATTGAAAAATAAAATCAGAAGAAAAGAACAAAAAACATAAAAAACTGAACAAATTAAAAAATATGATTTTTAATTTTAGGTGCACAGAAAACCAATGGCTTCATTTGTTACTGCCTCCATTCCAGCTGACTTTAATAGGTTAATTTTATTTTTTTATTGATGATATCAGCATTTTACTGTAAAATAACATTATAAGACAAATTTTAAAAGTTTCAATTATTTGTTCAATTTCTGTTGTTATTCTACTCTAATTTTAGTGAAATCGTTCCACCATATGATTCAAGCATGTTTAGTATACAAAACTTCAGTAAATTACGTCAAAAAGGGGATCCTGTTTACAGTGAACCTTTAAATATTAATGGTCTTAGTTGGAGGCTCAAAGTTTATCCTGTATGAAAGTTATTTTATGATTTAATTTTTGATGTTTGACTTTGGTTGTAAAATAACATTGAAATAAATATTGAAATAATAGAAAAAATTAATTTTTTGTGTGTGTTTGCTTAGGATGGTAATGGTGTTGTCAGAGGAAATTATTTATCTGTATTTTTAGAGTTAACCTCAGGTCTTCCCGAAACATCTAAGTAATTTATTTACAAAATTGGTGTATATTTTTTATTAAAACTTCTTAAAACTTTAAAGTAATTTGTTTACAATTTTTATGTATGTATTGGATTTATTTAACTATATTATTTACATATTTGTATATTTATGTTTTCATAATTATGTTCATTATGTTTTTACTTTTTATGATTTTATTTCATTATGGGTTTTTATTTTTAGGTTTAATTTTTATTCATTTTTGATAATTATGACCTTGTTATGTTTTGACAAATTCCTTATTGAGAAATTTTGTTCATTTTAATAGATATGAGTACAGAGTTGAAATGGTTCATCAACTATGTCAAGATAATTCTAAAAATATTGTCAGAGAGTTTGGTATAATGCCTTATTTTTTATTTTATTTTGCTTTTTTTTTGCATTTGAAAAAACTACTTTTTGTAACGTAAAAGACTTTACATTTTATTAAACTTGATAAAAGATATATATGCAAACAATGTTTTGTTCCATAACTTTATTTTGATTCAATTATTTTGTAAAATAAACTTCAAGTAATCAGGGTGTTAGTCAGAAAAAAAATTCATACAGCGTTTTGGCGAAATTGGGAATTTAGGTGCGGCTAAAAAAAAAAAAAAGGTCATTACATTCTGACATTTAAAAAAGTAGATACAATTTTTTAGATACAATTTAGTTTCAATAAAAATTTTCTATTTTTGCTGGGTTATTCATAGGATTATTTTTCTGTTTTATTTTTCAGGAATATTTTTATATTTTATAAATGTTTAATTATAATTATTCAACTTGTTTCATTTTGAGCAATTTTCGTCAATTTTCATTTTTAAATTGCTTCTCTCCTTTGTTTAATATTATTGAGAGAAAACTAGAACAAAAGACAATTGTTTGCAGTTTTAATGAATGAATTAATAAATTTATTTACTGAAACTTTGATCTATTTTAATTGCGTAAATCGCTTTTAAATACAGTTTTAAAAGGTTTAAACAATGAGTTACATATGTTGTCTTCTTTTATTTTTATTTTCTTTTTTAAATTATAAATGTAAAAAAAATGCTAAATAGTATTTAATTTTTAACGAAACATTTTTGACAATTTCCAAGATCCTCCTGTAACTTTTTAACTTGTTAAAACAACTTTTTAACGACAGTCGATAAAAAAAACTATGCATTATACTTAGGAATGCCAGAATTTTACGGCTTTTACGAAGGAAAACACTAAAAAAAAATTATTGCAGGTTTGTAAAATCCGTAAAATTGTAATTTTTGTAAAATCCAGACGTTTGACAACCCAAATTATATGGAAAGATTTGGAATATTTCAGATTTAAAATACTTATTATTTTAAAACTAAAAGTTTTAAAATATTAAAAAAAAAATTTTAACTTTTTTACATAGGTAGTCATATTATTGTTCATCATATTTTATATTACAATTTTTATCATAAGATAAATTCAAATAGTAAAAAACTTATTTAAATTGATGGTTTTTAATTAAAGTTAAACTAAAGTTTCCTAAATTTTAATAACCTTTTATTGAAAAATGTTGGCTCGCTTATTTCCGTCAAATATAATGCTACTTTTATTTAAATACTCGGTGTAGTTAATTAACTACACCGAGTTTTTAAAATTACAAATTATTCGAATTTATATATTTGAAATTGGCATAATTTTATAGGCGTAATATGTCCAAACAAAAGCTTTAGATTTTTTAAACTTATGATATACTTAGCTTTTTTAACATTTGAAGAATTTTTCTCTTTTTTATATAATTTTCTAATCCTTTTTACTACCCCTACTTTTGAATACAAAGAATACCATTTTGGAGCCTTTAGATCACTTTCGCTTATCGGTGTTAACATGAATTTAGTTAAAATCTTTTGAAAAAGTGCCTTAATTTACTATAGATCCTAGTTCTAATCGTTTCTGACCTATTAGCTTTATATGCTTTATATAGCTTTATAAATGCGGTAGCAGTGTAGCGGCAAAGCGCTTGCTTCACAAGTGAGAGGTTCCGAGTTTGATCCCCACCACGCCCCTGGCAGTACCGCGCTCAACTTGTTTCTCTGCGCAGCGGCCTCGTTCGTCAAGGTTTGTGTTTCAAAGTTATAGAGTTGAGAGAGGGTTATAACCACAATTAAGTAGCGTCCTCGTCTGTATCGGCCTTCTGGGCTTTGGGGAGGTGAATTAACAACAACAACAAAAAATATATATATAGTTGTCAAAATACAATATTTCTATCAATTTTTACAAAAAATACAAGAATTCCGACCAAAAAAGAACTTGCAATCAAGAAAAAGCGCCAATAAACGTTAAAAGTTTTTAATCTATGATGTTCATTTTACCTAAAAATCATATTTATTTAAAATCTTATACGAATTTGGACAAGCGAATTAGGATTTTAAGAAGACTTAAAAAAAAAAAATCTATGGTCTGGGTTTTTCCACTTCAAACATTTATATTTTATGATAACGCAAAATTAATCATTTTATTTTTTCCGTCTTTTCATGATTCACAGACCTGATCATTTAATGGAAATATGTAGTAGTCAACAAAATATCATACAGACGCTATAGTATTTTAAAGTTGCCTTAACTACACCGAGTAAGTAACAAAGACATTTAAGGGACAGATCGATCTTTTTCGATTTACAAATATACATTAAATATCTACGTAAATTTTGAATTTGTAAATTAAAAAAAAATTAATTATTGTAATTATTGTAAACATTGGTTAATAATTAATAATATTATAATATTATTTAACTATCTTCTTTTATGTTTTACGCAAATATAACATATACAATACGTTTCATTGCAAGTTTTATTTTTGATTTTTTTTTGTTGTTATTTTCGGTTTACTTTACCAGCTAACTTATTTTACCAAAATTATTAATAAATCTTTTAATATAAAAACGTTATTAACTTATTTTATATTATAATATTTATTAATATGCAAATTTTATTTGTAACTTAAGATAAAAAGCAAGAATGTAAATAAAGAGTTTTTGAATAACAAAAATAAATTAATAAAATAATTTATTAAACGTATTGAACAATTTTAACTGGAGAATAACTGGCGTAAGTTAAAAATTAAAAACTTTTTTTTTTCAACTTTTGAACGAATAAACTTGCTTGTTAATGACGACACTTTTTTTTTCACATTAAAAAATCGATCTTAACTCTTAATTGATTAACTTAATTCATTTCCTTGTCGTGCGTACTAATTGCGTTTTTTACTAGTCTAGCGCAACAATTTAAATCTGAGACTGATTTAATTTATTTTTTTTACCATGGTCTTAAAAACCTTTGGGAATTTTAAACCAATTGGGAAACTGCGTTATACGCGGTTTCCCAATTGGTTTTCCCGCTGATAATAGCAACACTGAAATGTTGTTCATAAGACTAAATAACTAAATATTATTTGCATCATTTTGAAGTATAGATTTACAAAAATCCCAAGTTTTGAAAATAAGAATATGTTTGTTATGAATAAATTATTTACAAAAAAAATTTAGCATTGGGATATAATTTTTCTGTCAGTATTAATAATCTTTTAAGACTGGCAATAAAAGTATAGATTTCAGATAAATGGTTGATAAATGCTATCATTGTTCATCTTTGGTTTATACTTTGTCATTGTCTTCTTCATCATCTTCGTCATTATTATTACTTACCGTTGTTTCATCAAATTGACTTTAGTTTTATTTCATTTTCCTTAAATATATACAATACTTTAGAAACAATGTGGACCTAAAGAGTAAAATCTTGAATTTTTCTTACTATTCTATTTTCTTTATGTATATTGTTACTAATTTTTTTTGATATTTTTCTCTATATTTATTTTTATTAACAAGATGGTTTTTTTTTTTTATTATGTTGGTTGCTAAAAATATTTGAAGAATTCAAATATTTTCAGGAACCAACATAAAATGTTGTTAGTCGAATATCAAATCAAAATAGTTAGAAATCATCAAAAAAGAACGTCTCATTACAGAATCTATTTATTTTAGTTTTAATAACATGGAAAACTATGTAAACATGTGTTTTTATGAAGTAAACATTAGGGAACGTAATGTTTTTATCGTAATTAAAGAAAAAAAATTTGTGTTGATATTTTTTTAAATTTTATTTTCGTATATATATATATATATATATATATATATATATATATATATATATATATATATATATATATATATATATATATATATATATATATATTACAGTTAATTATATATGGGTGAATATATGTGTGACAGTATTGGTTGCCCTACTATTGTAGTGGAACAATCTAAGCAATTGCGCATCATTGCTGAACATAGATCTGCTGCCAAGGAAGAGGCAATCTGAAGTGTATAGGATGAGAATACAATTTTATCTAATAAAAAATTCTATTGGACTAAACTAGGCCTAAATATAACTCTTTAGCCTCTAAACTTATTCACTTATAATTTTTTAATTACTTTTTAAAGAACCTTAAATCGTTGGATGAGCTTGGTGCCAAGCTTGAAAAGACAGGCTACCATCTTAGCAGAAGTGCTTTTATGCTCGGTTGATGCCAAAATGGAGCAAATTGTTTGAAGGAAAGAGACACGTCCACATGGTTCCAGTAAAGTTGATGCAAGCCCAAAATTATTTTCATTCAAGTCCTGCGGATAATTCATTTTGTACAGCAACTATAAGGAATGTGGAAGAGGTTCCTCTTTTTTAAGCCCCAAGGATGTGTGCTTTATAAGTTAAGACAATAAAGCTTGCATCCAAATTGAAATCACCATTGCTAACAAACAAGCTCCTATATTAATGAATATGGAATATCAACTTTCTCCTCCTGATTGGGTCATTGCCGTTCATCTTGTCTCTCTGCGCAGGTATTTAAATCAAACCAGTTAGGCTTGGAAAGTTTGACGCAGTTTCCTATTTTGGTCCCACTTATTGCAGTCATTATTGATAATTTATGCTCACTGATTGGACGTTGATAGATTTCAGATGCCATTTTGTCTTCAATGTTGATTTGGCAGGATTGATTCTCCCTCATGATCATTATGAAACTCAGCTAGACTCTCTTGGTTGATCAGGTCTGATGGTTGATCAGTTTCCAATGGTGGTTGAGTATATTGATCCAGGCGGCAAGATAGAGCTTCATGCTCATCATCTCTTATCGATGAATCAGGAATAGTTTGCCTCTCATGTGCGCACCAGCCAATATTTCACGCAAATTGTGAATTGTGAGGATCCTGGGTGTTGTTCTTTCAAAAGGAGCTCTTATTTCAATACTATTCCCAGTCAATTTCTGCCTCCACTTATTCCAATCTGCCTGTCAGAAGATGGCATGAAAGCTGTAGCTGTTTCAGACGTCAACAGCAAGAATTGTTTTCCTTTTGTAATTTTTCTTATTGCCTCCAATATTCGAGCACCATTCCTTAATCATTGAAATCATTCTAACTTCATCCTTACGATCTGTTTTTTCCCTTTGTGCAATCAAGCTTGTCTCAGAGAATCTGTAAGAATTGTAACTTATACTTTGCCTCGCAAGTCATGTTAAAAAAGGTTAATGTCAACATTACTCATTCCAATTTTATTAACCAAATGGCTGTTACCCTTTTGCGAGTTAGACCTTTTTGCATTACTGCAAAGCGCAAAAGAGAGTTAATGGCCGTAATTGCGGTAGAAAAGAATGCAGCTTTTGCTAAATGGATCAATGAAGACAAAATCAAAACGAAGGGCTTTAATATTCGAAATGATGTGACTATTTCAGACAAATTGGACTGCCCTATTCTAATCATATCAGTTGACGATTTTTTTTTTCAAGTAGGCCTACAAGAACAAACAACTGAAACAATCGCGGAAATAACCAATAAGCTACTGAATGATATTCAAACACAGAAAAATGTAATTTGTGTGAAAAATTTCAATAAAAATGCTTAAATTAAGAACAGATTTTGTTTTAAAAAAAAAAGAGAGGGAGGGTAATTTAATGACATCTTATTTAAGGGGAACAACCAGTGACAAAGGGGAGGGAGTCAAAAGTTGTCTCAAAAATGGTGATGTTCTTTATGGATGGCCCCTTACTTTGAATTTATTTATAAAAAAAGCTTAAAATAATGCTAAAAAAGTAAAAAATAAAAGCTAAAATTGTAGTTTAATCATACTATATAATTTTTTTATAAATTTATTTTCTATTTATAATGTTCTACTAATTATTGTAATATCAAATAACATTAAACTTAAAGGCAAGGTAACTGAAGCATTATATGCAAGTTAACTGAGGGGTTATTTGCAAGTTAACTGAAGCATTATTTGCAAGTTAACTGAGGCATTATTTGCAAGTTAAATGAAGAATTACTTGCAATTTAACTGAAGCATTATTTGCAAGTTAACTGAGGCATTATTTGTAAGTTAACTGAGGCATCATTTGCAAGTTAACTGAGGCATTACTTGCAAGTTGAATAGTATTTTGTCATATAAATTTGATTCTTCAGTTTTTTTAGTTCAGAGCTACAAGATAAAAATTAACAAAATAAACTTTTTATTTGTCAATTAGTGTTTTTCTATTAAAATTTTTCAAATATCAAAAATAAAATAAAATGGTTTTTAAATTACTTCATTAAAATAAAAATGTATAATAAGAAAGTATTAAGTGTACATCGAATAAGTTTACATCAAATAATGTTTGTCTGTTTGATGTGAAGTCAATGTTTTGAAAAAAGAATTTAGCTATGTAATGAAAAAATAAAGATGTGTGAAGAATTTACGCAGAAAAAAGTGGTTTTACAAGAGTGTCTTGCTTGTAATTATCACTTTTTTTGCTTATTAATTACTAGAATATCTTTTTGGTTAAATTTGTTTGGAAATTGTGAGTCTAGATGTGTTTGATTTTAGATAACCATGCTATGCATACTGTATCAATAATAAACATATTTTTTAGTAGAAGAAGAATGTAGATTTAAGTTAAGTTTTAATTTAAATTAATTTTAGTTTTAAAGATAAATAGTTTTTAAGACTTAAAACATTTTACCATTATATTTTAAATATTTTAGTAAGAATCATTTTTTTAATTGTTAGTAATGTAATCATTTCGTGATTTTAGTTTTTAACCTAAATCTTTTAAAAATGAATACATTTTTGCAAGAGTAAAATTAAAACATTTAAGTGTTTAAAATTTAAAAAAATAGTCCTGATTACTTTTACAGTTTATCAAGAAATCAGAAAATGTTTACCATCCTAATAATTCAAAATAATGTATCAAATTTTTCTACATTATTCCTACATTTCTGACATTATTTAAAGTTTATTAAAAATATTTCTACATTTCTGACATTATTTAAAGTTTATTAAAAATATTTCTACATTTCTGACATTTAAAGTTTATTAAAAGTATTTCTACATTTCTGACATTATTTAAAGTTTATTAAAAATATTTCTACATTTCTGACATTATTTTACATTAGTTCTGACATTATTCTCATATTCTTCTTCTTTTGAACAAAAAAAAAACATTAACTGAGTGTGAAAACAACATAAGGGAACATTAAATAAACAATGGAAATAAATATAACAATATAGTTATTTAATTTGTCTTATTTATTTTGATTTTTTTTTTATAATATGTTTTACAGCTTCTGATTTTGAAGTTGGAGAATGCTGGGGTTATAATCGTTTCTTTCGACTGGATTTGTTAGTAAGCCAATCACATTTATACTTTTGCTATTGCTTCTAAAAAAATGTTATTGTAAATTGTACTTTAATTCTAGACAAAGAATAAATATTTAAAAAAATATATTACAAAGAATAAATATTACATAAAGGTATTGAAATATAGATTACCGTTTTTTTTTTTTTTTTAAGGCTAACGAAGGTTATTTAAATATAGAAAGTGACAATATCTTGTTGAGCTTTCAAGTCCGTGCTCCTACTTTTCATCAGAAGTGTCGAGATCAGCAATGGTATTTTATAAAAAGTTTTAAAATTTTTAAATATTTTTGTATACAAAAAAGTTTTAAATTTTAACTCATATTGCAATATTAATAATTTAAAAAATATGAAAGGACTAGAAGCAAAAAATTTTATTTATAAATGATTATAAATGAGATATAGGAAACTGAAAATCTTAAAAACTTTGGGTTTTTTTAGGCATATTTCATACTTAGAGTCACAATCAAAGCAATACATTGCACAAGTTAATGAATTAAAAGATAGATTAACTATTGAGCTTTCAAGAAATCATTGTGCTGCAGTAACAGCTTCTGCTGTTATGTCAGCACGTGTACAAGCTGCAGGCGGTAAGTTTTGAAAAAAATACTAGTCTGAGTATTATTATAGTATATTATTGTTGAATTTTTTTGTTAAAACATTTTTTTTTTAAATTTTATTTTTGTTGTTGTTGTTTTATTTCACAATTTGTCTAATAACTGAATGTCTAAAATTTGCCTTTTATGATCATCATAGTTGCATTAATGTTGACTAGTAAATTGAACAAACAAGAAGTTATTTTAAGAATATGAAAATCTTAACAGTAATTATAGCTGTTATAATGCATATATGTCCATATGCAAGTTTAATATTTAAAAAAATCAAAGTTTTCTTCTGGTAAAAAAGTTTTAAAAGATTTTAAAACCTACTTTTTAAAGTAGGTTTTTTAGTAACTCGTTCCAAAATTTTATTTGTTATATCACAAATTTTATTAAATAACCTTTTATTTAAAAACAAGTTGTGTCTAGGTTAAAAGTTTAGAATTACATTCGTATTACATTAAAACAGAAAAAAAAAATGTTTTTTAATCAGCATTTGTACACACTACATGTAGCTATTAGCACTAAAATATAATAGAAAAAATCATTTTTTGTTGTATTTAAATTATTTCTTGGATAATCACGAAATTATGTGCCCAGCTTTGCGAGAGAGTTTTACCATTTGGCAAACCAATTCACAAAAATGTCTGTACTTGTGTTTAAAACTTAGAACAGAAGTAAAGACATTTTGAGCAAGTAAAATCCATTTGTTTAAGCAAGCACTTATTGCAATTTTAGTGTATATTTTGTGGACCCTGTTGATTTGTCTTCAGCCGTGGTTGGCGCTGTGAATCTTGTTTTTATATTTTTATAAGCTTTGACTTTTTAGATTGCTTCTACCAAAATAAACAGTTTTTTAACATCTGGTTTGTCAGTATGCTTCTCTATGCATCGATCTAAAAGTGTAGCAAATTTTTTAACATTGGAAATGTAAATTTTTTTCTGAAATCTAGCAATTTATGAATTATCATTTTGATCAAGTTATGCAGTGTGCTTAAAACAGCATTGCTGCTTTAGCATGTTATAGCAGCATTGCATATAAAGTTTCAGGGATTCCATCATTTAATAAGCAAAACATGAAAAACAAGACCAGATCAGTTTTACAATGTTTACTAATAGTCTCAAACAAAATAGATAAAAAATGCTTTTGTCAAATTAATGATTTTAATAGACTTTTCTGTACTTTGTCATTTTTGATAGAAGACAAGCATAAACTGCAATAGTGTTTATTATTATCGATAATATGTTGCTGCTTTTTAATTTGTCTATAACCAGTTATTGACTTTGATTTTAATGTCCACCTTTATTAACAATATTAATAGCATTAATAGCATTCTTTATCAACAATGTTAGATTTTCAAGCAAAATCGAGCAAAATTAACTGTTTATTTCAAATGACTGCAAATTGTTTATTTCAAATGATTGCACACTGTTTGTTTCAAATTGTAAACTAAGTTTTGCAACTATTTCAAATAACTTGTTGGATTTTACATTGTCCTTTTTAAATGAAATACTAATTATTTTATTTTATTTTTAACAACTTTAGGTAATTGTAACACTGCCTCCACTTAGCAGTAACTGCACTAAAATGCTTCAAATTGCTAGTACTCAACTTAACTTGCTCTGAAGATTAGCTATAGCACTTAAATTCATCATTAAGAGTTTGAATGATCTAAGTATTTTTATCATCATCATAATTATCATTGTCATCAGAACCCAAATTTGAATATTCAAAAAATAATTATTAGAGCACTATTATTAAACTATTTTTAGTTTTGTTTAGATTTCAATTTTATAGCAAAGTTGTTAATTTATTATAGATTTGAGTTTTATTTCATTATTGGAGCAATCTATTGATCAAAGTTTAGAAAATGAATCACTTGTTCCGTGTCCTTTAAAAGATGGTGCCAAACAAGTATCTCAAAGATTGGTTAGTAAAAGAGAAAGCTCAAATGGAAAAAGGAATTCAGCGTCATTTGAAAAACAGCCAAGTTAGTAGTTATTTTTTTTTTATACTTAGAGTCACAATCAAGAAGTTTTTTTTTTTATTTAAATAATGATTTATCTAATATTCAAGCAAGCTTTCAAAAAGAAATTTCTTCATCTGATGGAAGTGATGTTGATGAAGATAACCCCTATGAGGTTAATTATCTCACTATATTGTAAAAATATAATTTTAATACTTTCTTTATTTTTTATTTCTTTTAATTTTCTTTATAGATATTGTTATAAAATAATTGTTATATTTATAATTAAAAATTAGACTTAATTTAAGCGAATAAAAATTAAACTTAATAAAATATTAATAATCAATAGAGTTCAAATAACTTTGTAGGATCTTGAAGATCAGTCAGACACAAGTGATGGAACTATTGAAGAAAACGACGATTATCTGCATGAAGGAGAGCATGATGTTCAAGATGAAGAGAGGTGTAATATGAATGATGTAGATGAGCAGCAACAGCATGATCCTGTTCGTTTTCTTAATGATCTAAGTTTAAATGAACAAAGTCTGTTATCAATTGCTCCTTCAACAGCCATGCTTGACCATTCGATTTCCACAATGACAAATCACAGTTTCAGTTGTGTAGATCCCGAAGAGAGGGCTTTACTTGAGTTACTAGAAATAGAAGAGAAAGACACTAGTTTAATAAATCCTGACTTTCGCTTATACCCGAACAGTTCAATTAATACTTCTAAAATATTGGGCAGCTTGTTTAGTTCAGTTGCTTACCAAAACTATTACCATGAATTTCAATCTCCTGATGAAGAGCATAACAATATTGATCTTGATGTTAGGTCTGACGATCAAAAGAGATTGGAATTTAATAAAAGATTTTTGAACAAAAGTGAATTTAATTTCACATTAGCTAACATAAAAAAAGCAGTCAGTAGTAAGTCTTGCATTTTGTATACTTTTATTTGTTTTGAAAAATACATGTACAAATATTCATATAGCATAATGATATAAGAATAGGTAAAAGTACTTTAAGTTTAAAAAAGTTTTTAACTTTAATTTTTTAACTGTAGATGCTCTTCAATTATCACCAAACTGCTCATCACATGAGAGATCTGAACATAGTAGTTTTCTGTATGCATCAGACAGTAACTTAAACAATGTGTTCAAAGGCAAGTTTAACATCTATATATATATATATATATATATATATATATATATATATATATATATATATATATATATATATATATATATATATATATTTATATATATATATATATATATATATATATATATATATATATATATGTATGTATATATGTATATATATATATGTATATATATATATATATTTATTTTATTTCAAAGTTAGTATAAAGTCCATATAAATACAAGTGTACATTAAATAACCCATGTCCTAAAATGTTTATATTGAAGAGTACAAAAACAGTTATATGTACATATTGTAGTGTAAATGTAATCTAAACCAATGAAGAAGAACTACATCAGGCTCCTCTATGTTGACACACTTAAGCCGCACAAACCAGCTGGTCATGAAAGCTATGATACAAATTTTTTAAAGAAATGTACAGAAGGTGAGTCAACTGCTTCCTGTGAAATAGCGTTCCATTATTTTGTTACTCTATTTGTAAAAAGCTTTTCTCGTTCATTGCAACCTTTGATTAGTTGAGGCAAAAGTTGCTGATTGTGTTCATGGAGATTATAGTTTATTGTTGAATTTAGTAGGGTTTGAGAGAAATGAAAGTTGATTTCATCAATCTTGTGAGTAAATTTGAACTGTTGGATTTGGTTACCTCTTTTCCTGCGATGCTTAAGTGATGTTAGTTTCAGCATTTGTAATATTTTTTCACATGGTCGATGTTTTATCTCAGATATTGTTTTTGTTACACGCCTTTGGTCTTTCTTTATCATTGCAATATCTTTTTTTAGGTAAGGTGAACAAACCTGTACTAAAAAATCTAGATGTGGACAAATGTATGCAAGGTACAGTGTTTTCCATAAAAATAGTCTGTGGCAGCAAAAAGCTTTTTGGAGACAATTAAGCATTTGGTTTGCAATTGAGACTGCTGTTTGGACTTGAGTTTTGACCTTTAAGTCATCGGAACATTAATCCCAAGGTCTTATTCAACTATCATTTCTTTCAATGTACAACAGGTTCCATTTGACTGTTTCATTTTGTATGAGTGTTTTGATTTGTTAATGTGTCCCACATGCATAACTCTGCATTTATTGGTATTAATTTATTGGTATAAAGGCATTAGCCACCTGTGTGACCACTCAACTATTTCATCTATGTCAACTTGAAGAAGGATGGTATCTTGCAGGGATTTGATGACTCCAATAATTTTACCATCATCGACATAAAGTTTTATATGGTGTACAATGTTGTCTGGCAAATCATTAATGAATAAGATAAAAACCAGTGGACCAAGAACCAAGTCCTGTGACACACCACTAATTACTGGAACCCACTTAGATGTTAATCTGTCTAATGAAACTCTCTGTAGCCGACCAGTTAACCATTTTTCAATCCATTTTAGCAGGGTGTCACTAATGCCATAAGCTCACAGTTTGTGTTACAAACGCCTGTGTGGGACTTTGTCAAATTTTTTGGCAAAGACTGTATAAATAACATCTATGGGAAACCCTTGGTGCATTCCTTGTGTTAGTATGTCATGTCCTTCCAGAAGATTTGTAACACACCCTCACTTAGGAACAAAACCATGTTGAGCTTTAGATATAAGATTTTGTGTTGTGCAAAATTTCATTGTATGATCATGTATGAGACTTTCCATGACTTTGAAGACTATAGATGTTAGTGATATTGGTCTGTAATTTGATGGTTGCAGTATATATATTTATATATATATATATATATATATATATATATATATATATATATATATATATATATATAAATGTGCCCATATTTTTTTCTATTTATTTTAAATAAAATTTTAAAAAGCATTTAGATACTAGCTCAGTTTTTTTATTTATCTTTTTCTTTAAAGTGAATATATATATATATAAATATATATATATATATATATATATATATATATATATATATATATATATATATATATATATATATATATATATATATATACCAATATACTGATGCCAGTCGACAAAAAAAGGCTGATACTGATGCTGCTACTAATTAATTTACCGAGTACAAAAATAATCAGTAGTAAAAAACTAAATAATACAGGTCAGGTCAGGATCAAGATTATCAGTATCACCCATTGCCTTGTAATTTTGACTTAAAATACACCCTGCTTTGCGGTTCTTGGTTGAGTTTAGATGAGAGATGTCTTGATAAAAATTTTTGTCTTGGGCAGATGTTAAAATTGGGCTACTGCTTTGTAGAAATCTTCCTTGTAAAAACTTTGAGGATAAACAGAAATTTTTTTGTAGGCCGGACTTGCACTCCTTTTTCATCGATATGCTGGCATACATTTAATCCTGCTTTAAATTGTTTCCTGACTTTGATGAACGCTGGATCATCTTCACCCCAGTGTTGTTTCTTATCTGTATTAATGATCTTCCTAATTATCTTACTCCGAAAGTGGCTCGATGAGTGCTAGATGAGGCTACCATGTACATTGTTCAAAAAATTTTAACTATAGTCCTATATTTTAATAAGAAAAAGCAGTCAACCTTGAATGTGATACTTCTTCAACGACAGCATGGTGTTTCTGCTTTCTCCTCATGTTTTCAAAAACTCTTGTTCTACCTAAAATCAATCTCATGTGACTCATTTTTTAGCAAAGTTGTATCCTTTTACATTAACTGTTCCTCCATGCTCAAAAATCTTTTATGAATCTAGTTTTTCACTTCAAATACAATACGAAGTCCTGTCTTCATCTTTCCTTTACTCATGCAGTTTACATTTTTTAAAGTCAGTTACAAAATAGGTAAATCGATAAAAAAAATGGTCAATGTTAATAATGATACCAATTGTGCAAAAAGTGGCCAATTAAGCTGACACCAAATAATCAGTGCATCGCTAATTATTCATGTGTGTATATTTCAATTTTTGCCTCCACAATATTATCGCTATGTTGCTGCATAATTGTAAATATACAAATGATTTTAAAAGTAATTACTTTATAATAATTTTGGTTATTTGTTATAAGTTATTTTAAATAATTTTAATTTTAGATAGTAAGCAAGAGTCTGCTAACACTGAATCTTTCGTTTCGTTAGATCTTGGTGGTGTAAAGCTTCGACGACCTACCAACACAAATTGTAAAAGGTCAATTTGATACTTCTTTCTATTACTTGATACTTTGATACTTTCTATTACTTTTTGCTCATTAGTTGCTATAACATAATTGCAGGTGCATTTTTTGTTTTGATTTTGGATTTGCTATACAGCAAAAAACTTGCCTCTAGTAGTAGAGTACCTAAGGATAACGGAAGAATATTGGATAAAAAAAGAATATTATAAGTTTGGAGCTAGCACATTATGATTATTTGAAAAAATATTTGCTTTTTATTATTTTCTAACAAATGAAATAAAATCAAACAAATAAACAAAGTATTGTAATTGAAAATAAATGAAATAAGAAATCGTTTTTTTTTTGTTATTAACAAGTAATCTTTCCCAATATTTAAAATTGTTAATCATAAAGAAATATATTTCTTTACTTTTTGTTAATTTCTGACAGTACGATTTCATGAGTACGATTTGCTTAAAAAACTTGTGTTTGTATTTCAATTACTGGATCTATTACTTTCAAAAAATCAATGGGCAGAAATCTTGCCGGTTTTGTCACTTTAAATAAATGTTTTGCTAACAACACAGGCACATGATTTTGAAAAAAAAGAGAAACTAAGATTTTGTATTCATCTTTTGGATTTTCAAAACTTAAATGCAATTGTAAAATTCTATTTGCAGTTGTTAACTACCTTTAATGTGACATGGCTTCAGGTTCCCTAACAAATAAATCTTCACAACAACTACCTGATTTAATAGCAGAACTTATATTAAACTTCTGGAATTTCACAATCATTACTAACAAACTTTACCTCTGATAACTTTTCACACTTATCAAGCAGCATGCTGATCTGACCACTAAACAATTTTGGATGTAATAGCAATTCGTTGAAGTGTCGCAGGCAAACTCCTCACTGCAGTGGTCTTTTTACATATTTTTTTAATTGTGTAAATGACACCAGTTTTCCATCCCATGTTAGTAACAGTGCCATCATATCTATTACATCCAGTTCTTGAAATAAAAATCCTGCTTCATTTAAATATGAAATAATGCTTTTGGTATTATTTTCAGCAGACCCAGTAGGAGGTGAGATATGACCATACACTGAACCTGATTATTGTAAATTTAAGTAATATTTCTCTTTTATGGTTCTTTTAAACCATTTTGATTTTTTTTACTACTAAAGTTTTGTCCTTCTTGCCATCAAAATACAGTCCATGAATTGGGCTATGCTTTTTCTTGCTTTGCATTTGAAGTTGTGAACAGTTATACCTTTTTGCTCTTCTAATTTTTTTTTGTCTACAACAAGTCTGTTATCACAATTGGTTACAATACCAAAATCTTGCAAAACACTTTTTTTATCTTTTCTGTCAATATTTCCAACTTTACCAATACCATTCTTTGGAAGTAGAAAAGTTTTAGTTCAATGATGAATATATTTTTTTCTTTTTCACACTTTCAGGTGATTGAAACAGAACACTTGCATTCACAAATTTTGGTGACCATTTTACATTTGCAATCTAATGTTATTTTACACTTACACAACGATACATCAAACAATAACGGTGGTTGTTTTTTTTAATCTTCAGCGTTAGTCAACAGTGGGTTTTTTTTAATCTTCAACTCTCTTATTGAACTTTATGTTTTGCCTTAACACGTTTGAAGGGTTTGATAAGATTACAATCATGTTATACATTTATTAACTGTCATGTTATCCATTTAACAACTCTGTAAAACATTATTCTGGGTATTGAAGCTTTATCAAAGGCAGGTTTAACTTGTTGCACAACACTATATGAAACATAATAAACTTAACTGACTTATTGTTTTATTTCAAAGCAAGTTTGTAATTTTCATAAAACCAACACTTTAAAACATCAATTAGATAATCAAGCAATCAACAGTTAAATTTGCTAGGAGTAATTTTTTTTAAGACAGTTATGAAAGGTTGGTTAATATTATCCAATAATCAAAACAAAAATATATCAAAACGAGTTGTTGTTGCAAGAAACACACCAAGTTTGCAGTGCATTGGAATACTGCAAACTTTTTTACAAAATTTTAAGAAACGAATATTTCTTTAAATATTTATATATTTAATCGAAAATTTAAAAAAAAATTTTTCGGCCCACCCTAATATATATATATATATATATATATATATATATATATATATATATATATATATATATATATATATATATATATATATAATATACGTATTAATAGTAAGATCATAAACATATATATGTAATATACATATATATGTATGTTTACTTTATTATAATAGGGAGCAAAAAACTGTTGAAACTCGATTAAATAAAGCAAAATCTACAGCAAGTTGCTTGGAAAAAGAGTTTCAAGGTTGTTATATTTTTTCAATTATTTAAGTTTTCAAAAATTAAGCTCTGATTTAATAGGGTAAGTTAGCTGCTTACTTAAAATGTTTTTTTTTTTTTTTTTTTTTTTTTGCTGCTTACTTGGAATGTTTGCATCCCCTGTATAGTATAGGTTATGTTTTATAGACTTTTTTGTTTGTTTTTTTCATCCATTGCTTGAACTTTTTCCATCGTTTCAGCTTCAGTGACAGCTTCTTCAATTCTTACATTGTTTCTTTTAGATTTGTGGATATGTTTATCTAAGACTTTGTTGCATAAATGTTTTCACTTCGGTATTTGAGGAAGTAAACACTTAATGTGTACTTATTGTCATTTAATGCAACAATGAATTTTCATTTATTGCCACATAATTGATTATTATTTTATTAATTTTTTACCGACTTATATAGAATATTACTTTTTTTAGTTTTTTTTAAATAACTTTGTATTATTTCAACACAATAAAATAAAAACATCCAGAATAAAAAACTTGAACCGTATTTTGAAAGTCTTCAAAACTAGTTTATTATTTACAATTTACAAAGTTTTAAATTAGTAAATAATGGTTTTTTCAAATTGATGCACCAAAAACCCTTTTACTTTCACAAAAATGTCATCAAACAAAGACATTTTTAACGTGTTCTGATAGATGTAGTTCTGCTCTATATTGATCTGTTTTTACATTATGATATTTCTTAATACTTTTTTTAAAATAAAATTTAAGTAAAAGTGACGGGCTTAAAATAGTAATCGAAAAATACACTTGCTAATTTTAATAATAAAACTTGATATAAAATTACTTTATTATTGATTATTCTCGCAGGTTTGGAAAAACGGACATCGCAACTTTTATCAGACTTGAAAACTTCTGCTGAAAAATCTCCAAACGAAAGAACTTTAAATAATGATTACGAATCTGATTATTCATCAGACATACAAAAAAACAATGACCCTTACCACCCTGAAGGTTTTATAGCATCTTTTTTTGCTTTTTTTATTTGAGATTTTTATTCAAGCGTAACACAGACAAAATCTTTTATTAAAGATATTGTCAGTGTTACATAAGAAACTATAATAAAGACTGTTGTCTGATTTCCCTTACTTTTATTTGTATTAGGGGTGTCAGCTCTTACTGACACCGATTGGATTGTTGATTTTGCTAATCCAACAGACGATTCCACAGGTAATTCGTTTTCTTACTGATGTTTTAAGTTATATTTTGTGTTAATTCAACTTGCATATTAGCAATTTTTAAGCAAGAAAAAATTAATTTCTTCATTAATTTCTTAATTTGTTCATTGTTATTGTAGTTATTAAGTAATTAGTTTTAAATTTTTTTCAAATAATTAGATAAATGAATGGTTACGATACCGTCAAAATGCGGTTACAACGTAATCGTCAAAATGCGTGCACTTAATTGTACTTATTTTGTACGTTACGGTATTTTCGTATGCTGCTCGTTAGAATAACAAAGAAATGCAGACAACAAATGCTAACAAAAATCTACGCCAAATAATATAATTGCTCTATTTAACATTTATTTATTACAATTTAAATAACTTTATTAATAAACAATTAAATATTTTACAAATAAAAGTGTTCAATTTTTTCTTTTTTAAAACTCAAAATTATCTCATAAAAATATTATAGGTTGTTTATTTTTTTTTAAATTTGTATATAATATTCTTGTACTTTTTATTCTCACAATTAAAAAACATTTAATAAAGATAAAGTATAAAGTTTTTAATTTAGTCACTTAATAAGTTTCCTTTGAAAAAAACAAGTAATAGTTCCGTTATTTTAGTCGGATTGTTTCGTAAAAAAATCTGATTCCTAAAGAATAATTTATCTATGTTATTAACTTATAATTTCTTTCTCTAAACGAATATATGTTATATTCATTTCAAGTAATTTAACCTTTCCCACTTTTATTTTATACAATTTATTTTATCATTTTATAGGGTTGGTTCTATTTTTTTTTAAGTCAGCCACTTCCACCCAGTGGGTTGTTAAATGTTTAATATTAGATAGGAGAAAGACTGGCAATCATGTTTAAACGATTGCTGTCAAATAGGCGTTGTCGTGAAACGAAGTGAATAATATTTACTTGTTTTGTATTAGTTTTTGTAGTGTTTTTTTTTTGTTTTTGTTTTTTTTTAAAGCCAAAGTTATTGTAAATGTTCTTTTGGCTGTTTTGTTCATAAATTAGACAATTAGTTTTAAAACATTCTTTTTGCTTTTTTTATTTACTTTTTACAAAGAAAGTTGTTGGTCGTATGAAAAAAAAAATAATTGTTATCACTCCAGTCAAAATTGACTTAGTATTTCTAGTCAGTTTTTTTAATAGTTGCCATTTTTCAGGATCTAAAGGATGGTTATTGAAAAAAAAGACTTATTAGGTAAGTTGGCAGAATTTTAACGGGGATAATCGGCTCATTGTGTTTACTATAAAAAAAGAAAATTTTTAATTTGTTAAATTTTTGACTTAAAAAAATTTATTTTTAAAGAATTAATTTTTTATTAATTTTTTGACAAGCAGCTGTGGCACTGGTTAGAGTTCTGGCTCTGAACCAAGAGGTCCAGGTTTGATGCCGGTGTCATAAAATATAAATTCCTCATTATAAAATTTCCCCAAGGCCGAAGCATACTTTCTGGGGGAAAAATTAATTCAAAATTATATTTCCCCCGTATATTTTGAAATAATATTTCCTCGTATAATTTTTTCCCCTTTCTGCAAAATAAACTTTCCTTCGCGGCATTTTTTCCCCCTTAATATATACTTAAATATTTACTTTAATATATACAAATTGCGCATCAAGGTGTTATAAAATAGATCATTTTAAATAATAGATTAATTATACTGAAATAATAGATTAATTATATTGAAGTTTTAAATTTTTGGTTTCAAGAGAAGGTTATTTGTCTGAAAAAAATATTGCTGAATGTATGATAATGTATTATTATATATGTGTATTATTGATTGTAAAACATGGTGGATGGAGTGCTAAGGTGTGGGGCTGTGTTGGTTGGAATGCCATAGGTGACACTGTAAAAATAGAGGGAATAATGACAAAAGCAGTTTACTTGGGCATTCTAAAAGTCATGCTATTCTTTCAAGAAATCGGGTTAATGCAAAGTCATTTGTTTTTTTAGAAGAAAATGACATATTCTTCAGAACATTGTATAAGTTATTTGACTGAGTTTGAGAACGATCAAAAACTGAATAAAATGATTTAGCCTCCCCAATCATCTCTCCTATCAGATTTTTATGGGAGGAATTAAAAGTAATGTCAAAAACTAATATCTAATGGTGCATAATATGTTGAAAAAACTTTAGTATCATAATATAACTTCGAAAAATTGGACAAGTCGTCAAGTATAATATAAGTATATTACATATACTCTTTACGCACTGAACGGACGTGTTTCAAGAGCAAGAAAAAAAATGGCGAAAATTACGATTGCACAAATGAAAGAATGTATGGATTTACACGAGAATACTATACTGAAAATTTTTAATGACAAAATAGAACGACTTGAGGCAAAAATATTTATTATACAGGAAGAAAATAAAGTTTTAAAAACTGAAGTATGCGAACTAAAAAAGTCGATGGAATTTATAAACGAAAAGTATGAACGTGTGTTGACTGAAACTAAAAAAAACTTACCGACATCTAACGAACAAAATAAAAACATTAAAATATATGAAAACGAAGATATTATTAAAGATAAAATGGCAGAGCTTGAGGATCGAAGTCGCCGAAATAACCTCAGAATAAATGGTATCGATGAAAGCATAAATGAAATTTGGGAACAAAGTGAAAAAAAAGTTCAGGAGATTTTGAAATCTAAACTTGGTTTTGCAACTGACTTTAGCATTGAGAGAGCACATAGAGTTGGAAAGAATCGGACTGATGAAAAAAGCAGAACTATTATCGTTAAGTTTTTGAACTACAAAGACAAAAGCATGATACTGGAAAACTACGTGAAGATGAAATTATGGAATCAACACCTATGCATAAACGAAGATTTTAGCGAGCGAACGAATGAAACAAGAAAGAGACTTTTTATAGAAGCAAAAGAACTACGATCAAAGGGTAAGTTTGCCAAAGTCATTTATAATAAACTAGTTTCACGAGATTTTTAAATTTAAACAGAAATTCTTTTTTTAAATATTTTTATGCTAATAATACTTTTAAAATGGATTCAAACAATTTTGAATCAAAATTTTTTAATTTTTCTCATACAAATAATTTTGAAACTGACGAAAAATTTTATCAAGATCTAAACAATTTTTTTAATACAGGTGCTCAACAAAGCAACCCTTTTTATTTTTATAACAATAAAAAAAAAGAGTTTCTGGAGCGGGATCGTATTGATGTTATTCATTTCAATATAAGAAGCTTAAAAAAAGCTTTGAAACATTTTGCAATAACTTGGAGGAAACTTCAAATATTTTTAACATAATATGTGTGACAGAAACGTGGTGCAGTTCTGATGATGCTACGTCAAACGCAAATCTCCACCTTTCAGGCTTTAATATAATCCCACTCGCGCGTAAAACAAATAAACGAGGGGGTGGTGTTCTTATTTACTTAACCACAAGCTTGTGATTTATTATCAGGCCTGACATGAGTACTTCCGATGTCGATAAAGAGGTTTTAAAGATTGAAATTACAACCAAAAATAATAAAAATATACTTTTGAGTTGTTGTTATCGCCCACCTTCAGACGTAATTGAACAATTTAATAGTTTTTTAATTACTGATATAATAAAAAAAGGTTTTCAATAAAAGAAATTAAATTACATAATTGGTGATATGAATTTAGATTGTTTTGAATATCACTCAAATAAAAATATCAAAAAGTTTTATAATGACTTGTTTGAAAATGGAGCAATTCCTTTAATAAATAGACCAACAAGGGTAACTGCAACATCTGCCTCGTTCATAGACAATATCATAACAACTGACACATCTTATAATTTACTAAAAACAGGAATAATTAAAAGTGATACCTCGGATCATTTTCCTATTTTTTTTATCTATAAATATTAATACAGATTCGATATTACATGAAAAACAGGTCATTATCAAACTTTATCAAACATTAACAAATTAATGATAAAAATATTTTATCATTTAAGGAACAATTATCCTTAATAAACTGGAATTCAGTAAGTAATTTGTCAAAGGCAAATAATATGTATAATGCATTTTTTAAAGTTTTTTATGAAGTTTATGATGTAAACTTCCCAAAATGTAAAATTAATAAAACAAAAAAAAGTTTAAAATCACCATGGGTAACAAAAGACCTTAGAAAATCCTCAAAAATAAAACAAAAACTATATATTAAATACCCAAAAACAATTGAAAGCAAAACACTCTATAAAACCTTTACCAAACTATTTGAAAGTAAAAGAAAAAACCTTAAAAGAAATTATTACAGCGACTTATTTGATAAATATAAAAACGACTATAAGCGAAAATGGCAACTTATTAATGAAATCACTTGTAACAATAAAATGAAAATATGCTCTTTGCCAAAGGCAATTAAAATAAATACTGACATTTTTTATAACCCTACCATAATAGCAAACGAAATAAACAAGTTCTTTGTATCAGTTGGACCAAACTTAGCCAAAAACATCCCCATAATTAATAATTCAATCAATTCAAAAAAAGATTTGACTTCCCCTGCAATATCTTCTCTAAATAAATTTAAAGTATCTTTTGATGAATTTGAGATTGCTTTCAAAATGCTTAAGACTAATAAAGCAATTGGTCCAGACGATGTAAACGGGAATATTGTTATTGGTTCATATGACATAATTAAAAATATTCTCTTTAGGGTCTTTACGTGCTCAATAAACCAAGCAGTATTTCCCGACAAACTCAAAATAGCTAGAGTTACCACAATTTTCAAAGGAGGAGAACTTACAAACCTCAGTCATTATCGCCCAATATCAGTTCTCCCAGTTTTTTCAAAAATTCTAGAAAGAATATTATATAATAAAATTTTTAACCACTTATCAGAAAACAAAATATTATATAATAACCAATATGGATTTAAAAAAAATGATTCTGCAGAACATGCAATACTTCAACTAACAAGAAATATTGGTGATTCATTTGAAACATCGCAATACACATTAGGTATTTTCATAGATCTATCGAAAGCTTTCGATACTATAGATCATGAAATTCTTTATAACAAACTAGAACATTATAGAATCACTGGAAATACTTTATTATTACTAAAGAACTATTTAACTAATCGTAAACAGTTTATTCAAACAGACTCATCATTATCATCAAATTTATTAAATATAACTTGTGGAGTGCCACAAGGCTCAATACTAGGCCCATTGCTGTTCCTGATATACATCAATGATCTCTACAAAGCCTCAAACTTAATGACAATTATGTTTGCGGATGACACTAATCTTTTTTTAACCAGCAATGATCTAAAAATATTATTTAGAAATATGAACACTGAGTTTATTAAAATCTCTGACTGGTTCAAATCAAACAAATTATCAATTAATATAGAAAAAACTAAATGGATGCTTTTTTACCCAAATTCAAAAAAAAAATTAATTCCAAGTATTACGCCACTTATTTTTGTTGACAATATTGAAATAAAGCGAACAAAAATTACAAAATTTTTAGGCATTTATATTGATGAAAATCTTAAAAGGAAACACCACGTTAACAACCTAAACAAAAAAATTGCTAGAACTATAGGAATATTATATAAATCAAGAAGTTTCTTAAATAAACATACTTTAACTCAATTATATTATTTCTTTATTCACTGCCATATTAACTACGCTAACATTGCTTGGGGTAGTGTGAACAAAAGTATACTAGAACCTCTTCATCGTCAACAGAAACACATTGCACGTCTTATAAACTTTAAAGACCGTTTTACTCATGCCAGGCCTCTCTTACTTGAAATGAATATTTTAAATATATATCAGCTAAACGTTTATAATATTTTATGTTTTATGTATAAATGTAAAACCAACGATTTCCCTTCTTCCTTTCATAATCTATACTCAATAAAAGAATAAAACAAGTACAATCTACGAAATGATAATTCTATTCGACTACAATTTTTGCATACAAATTTTGGTAAATCTTGTGTTTCTTTCCGAGGAGCCTTTCTTTGGAATAAAATAGTTTTGAAACATTTTGACTTTTCTCATAAATGGACTTATACCTCTTATAAAAGGAAACTTAAGAAAATCATTTTGTCTATTGATAATATACTTTTATACTTTTAATAAGAAATTTATTTGAAAATTTCTATTTTTTATTTAAATTATGTTTTTCTTCTAATATTGTTAAACACAGTTTTTTTTTATTTATTTTAAAATATGTAACACGTAAATTTGTAACGAATTTGCAGCGGTTCTCGACGACAAGATCTTAAGGTCTTCTACGAGTCTCCGCATTCTTTTTTTTTTATTATTTATAGTAAAAACCCTCACTTGTAATTATTTATATTATTATATCTTAACTTGTAATTTTATAAATATTGAAGAAATGTAAAAAAGAAAAAAAAAAAAAAATACTCAGGGGCGCCCATAGCATTTTTTGGTCTATGAGATAGCAAACTTCCAGACATGGAGCAAATTCCAAACATTTATATGTTTATACTTATGTCAAACAAGGATGCTTTGCAAAAAAATGCGATGATTGGACCGTGGGAACAAAAAAGCTCCAAATATTTAGCCCCACCTGCCCCAATTGTGAGAGCAACAAGTTGATGAAATATATTTTTGTATTATTTTCAACTAGACTTATATTCATCGATGAACTTTAAATTTCATAGTAAAATATTTTAGGGTTCAAAAATTATGACCATATAAAGTTTAAACCCCCCTCAATTTGAGGGGTTTGCAAATTTTATATTGTCATAATTTTTGAACTCTGAGAGATGATAATATGAAACTTAAAATTTATCGATGAATTATCGAAGTCTAGTTGAAAATAATACAAAAATTCTTTTGTTTCCAAAATGCTTTGGGCGCCCTTGCATATGCTTATGTGATTAATTGGCAAGTAAATTATAAACTAACCTAATGGGACTTTTTATTAATAATGATAGTTGAGTTAAAAAAGACAGTATAAAATAAAAGTAATAATAGTTTCATAAATACAGTAGTATGAAAAAGCAATAATAGTAAAGATAAGATAAATACTAAAAATAATAATAAGCAAAGTTTCTTATTTTGGTTTCGATTGAGAAGAAGAATGTTGGTTATCAAAGGGTATTTAGTTAAAATCTTTTTTTTATTAATGTTATTATTTGGTTCCAGTGAGAAATACATTGATGCTTCATAGAGTTTTTGATAGTAGTGTATTATGTGTGTATGTGTCACTTGTTTTAATAAAAAAATTATTAAACGAATTTGGTTGTTTATTTTGAAGAAAATCAAACACAAAGAGACCATTATAAAGCTTTAAAAGATCTTGAAATTTTAGAACTTTTAATTCAGGTAACCTATTTTGGATATAAGATCGTAAAGGAGAAAATGTCATAATTCTTATGGAAGTGCGTTGTAAGCTGTTTATACGATGTCATGGAAAACTGCCTTTTTGACCCCAAACGTGAGGAGAACACGGAATAGTAAATTGATACTAGAATATGTAGGGAAACATAGTTTTGTTATAATGACAACATACTATTGGCACGTGAGAGTTTTTTATTTAATTGAATTAGTTGATAGTACCATTATAGATTTTTGTCAAGAAAAAGCCCAAGATATTTTCTATATTTAGATAGAAAAAGTCTTTTACCGTTAATTCTAATTTTTACATTTCCATTATCAATCTTTTTTTTTTTGAAGGGTGAAAAATAATAAATGATGTTTAGAGAAAAGCGGTTACTATTTAATCAATGCACTATGGGACAAAAGTATACAAATTTTGCTCAAAAATATTTGTGATAACTATTTTGTTTGTTTATGCCTGAATGTGATTACATAAACCCCATATTGGTTTTCATCGGAATATTTGCAAAATTGGAGATTTGAAGATTGGACTTTGTCCTGACAAAGGATTTTGTGGGTTGGTTCCTTTTTGCATAACTCCATCCAATTTTCAATTTTTCAATTTAGTAATTAATAAATTTGCCAAATTTACTCTCCATGTCTTCAAAATAGTCAATAGGAGAACCTTCATTTAAATCTGATTCCGCAGCTGTAGTGTCCCAATCAGCTTCTCATTCAAAATTTTTAAATAATAGGAAATTTTTGACAGCTTCTGATACCTGATGTTTAATCCTTTTCATTCTCACATCCAGTTTTGCTGAAGACACTATAGGGTCCAATGAATCTAATGCTCGATTAAATACATCGAGCAAATTACTTTTACGAGAACACTTTCGAAAATGATATCTTCAATTCTGCCTATAGTACTAATTACAAGATTCAGCTCCCTCTTCACCAAAAAATCCAGGTGATAATGGTAGTGTCATAATAATATTTTTTGAATGACAAAGAATTTTATGAAGAGAGGCAGGCATGTTGAACCATTTATACTTACTAACAAATGGCAGAAGGACCCAACATGGCAGAAGGACCCAAATTTTTCAAAGTCCAAATGTTGTGACAATTAAGGGCAGCAAGAATGGTGCTTAAATTTGATACAAGTTCATCATCTAGTTCTAAAATTTTAGCAAGATTATGAGGTTTACTGAAAAGTCTCCGACATAAATTACCAGTTTTTGTATATCTCTGTCCGCCTTTACATGGTCTATCAATTTTGATCTTAAAGAAGTCCTCTACTTTATGTCGAACTCTGTCCTTCTCTTCAGCTAAAGCTTTTTTATTTTCCTCACCTTTAACTTGCCATAATTCTAACTTTTTTTCTGTATGATAAATTAAGCAAGCAATTGAGAGTGTTAATGGTACCATGCAAAGGCTGGCAACCATAAATAAGGGACGAATTACCTTTTGGCTTAAATTGATCATTATCAAAGTTTAGCAAGTTCTTAGAATACTTTGGTGTT
Organism: Hydra vulgaris; assembly: GCF_038396675.1. Taxonomy (NCBI): domain Eukaryota; kingdom Metazoa; phylum Cnidaria; class Hydrozoa; order Anthoathecata; family Hydridae; genus Hydra; species Hydra vulgaris. The sequence goes on from NC_088929.1 coordinate 29,839,944, forward strand.
GATTTACAAATGGGGCAGCTTTGTGAAGATTTATTGTCAAGTAAAAAATTTAAAATTTTTCCATCAATTAAAGTCGGAAAGAACAACGATGATATATTAACTTGTAACTCTTCTCCAGTATTTGTTTGATATGGAGCCAAGTTTTTGATGTCCTCTTCAATTTGTTGGAAGGTTACCTTAACATGTTCCATTGTTTCTTTAGTAAATTCCAAAGACAGGGGGCGCACAAATCGAAAAGATTGAGGAGTAGGATTTTTCCATAAAATTTTATTTTATGGAAAAATCCTACTCCTCAATCTTTTTATTCACTTTTATTTACCTTCTTCATATAATTCACAACTTGATCTTCTTCTAATAGTACAATCCTCAAAATTGTGTAACAAGACAGTGATTTTATTGAAGTTGACGCTTTCACATCAGGTGATTGGATTTCATCTGGACAACATTTCTTCTTTGCTTGAGAGACTTCAAAATATGTTGGAAGGATGTTGGCATTTCTACTTTTCATTTCAACTCGTAAATTTTGGTATGTATTTTTTGATAATGAATTATCAATAAGAAGATTTAATGCCTGATCTGGCGTCATCTTAATTGGTTTTTGTGTACTGATTTTACCAAGAAGCTCCTCTGCATTTTTAATATTATCGATGACTATCCTAATCAATTGTTTCAGGATTTACATCCTTTTCTATATGGTGCTGTTTGAACAGCTTTTAGTAATACATAAATGCAGTCTTCAGAATCTTCGGCTGTTTCAGTTGCCACCTGATTTTGCCTCCTTTCGCACAATTCTTCCAATGATTTTGATTGTCGTCCTCTTTTTTCTTAATAGTGATGTTTGGCATGGTTGAACAAAATACTCAGGAGAGATCACAAATTGTTCAAAGTAAGTGGGATGATGGCGCATTAGATTTGTAGAATCATAATTCCTTAATCTGCTTTATTTTCACTATTTTCGGTCATCATTAATGACTTTTATGAAATACGCAATAAAAATTAATAATATAATCCTTTAATAAAATCGGTTTAGATGATTTTAAGTGATAATAAATGTCACAAGATAATTTAATGCTTACTCATACTAATTGACCTTTACTGTGCGCTTGACTACATATGCAAACGTTACCAAGAATTCTACCCTAAACGCACAATGACTTAATTTTACTTAAAAACGAGTTATACTTAAATAGATATTTTGTGCATGTAAGCTTTCAAAAAAAATATATAATGCAAATTATAAAGATGATCACATGTATGTATTAGACGTTTTTGTGAAGTTCCATCATTCTGTTTGAAAATCAATAACTCTCAAACGGGGATTTGCGGGGTATATAACCTTACCTTTTTAAAACCCGGAGTATTCACCTTTCATTTGGTACCAACATAATTGATAATTTTTGATACTATAAAGAATGCGGGTCTTGTAAAGCCAAAAAAATGGTAATAGCCCCAAATTCCGTATCTCTAAATATTTCTTAAAATGTTTTATACGTGGAGAAATATAGATCTAATCAGTTGCAATAAATTGCTAAGAATCACATTTGTAACTATTAAATATGTGTTGTGGGAAAAGTTTCTACTTGTTTGCGCAAATTTTTTGCAAGAAATATCAGAAATTTTCTTTTTTTTTTTAGTTAATAAATATCAATTTCGATAAAATAAGATATTTTTAAAGTTCGTTTAGCTACAAGTTTCTATAATCCCTAGTTAATAAAAAATCATATCTAAATTGAAAATTTAGATATGATTTTTTATTAACTAGGGATTATAGAACTTGAAAATTTTTGAAAAAACCCATTTATCGAGACAAACTGAGTACGATTTTTAATTTAGGATGAAGACCAATCATTAGCAAAACCCCGTATATTATAGTGATGCAATTTTTTAATTAAAATTTTATGGTCAACTGTACCAAATGCTTTTTGGAGATTAATAAAGACGCCACAAGCAAAAGAACCACTATCAATCGCACCACAAATCATTTCAGTAATGCTAATAAGTGGATGGGAAGTAAAGTATTTTTAACAAAATCTAAACTGCGGCTGTAGAGACACTTAGAATTATCAAGAAAGTGGTAGATACGAGAATACATTAACTTTTGAAGAATTTTGCTGATATTTGATAATAATGATATTGGTCTATAGTTATTGCAGTCAAGTTTTGAGTCCTTTTTATGGGTTGGTTTAAATAATTATATTGGTATAATAATTATATTAGAAATTTAGAATAGTAAAAAAAAAAGTTAATAATATATAAAAGCTTTTCCTCAAACTTTATAAAAAAATCTATCAACATCTGGAAAAATTTCTTGGTGTATGGACATTAATGCTAAAGACTTTGCCAGCTTTACTTTACAAACTTAATAAACACACACACACACATATATATATATATATATATATATATATATATATATATATATATACATATATATATATATATATATATATATATATATATATATATATATATATATATACATATATATATATATATATATATATATATATATATATATATATATATATATATATATATATATATATATCATATATATATATATATATATATATATATATATATATATATATATATATATATATATATATATATATATATATATATATATATATATATATATATATATATATATATATAGATGCTCCCAATATATGCAAACTTGCAATACATTGTGGTAAATAAATGCCACAACAATCATCAATGCCAAATTTATCATGAAACTTTAGATATTCAATAATATTCATTTAAATGTAACTTCGAAAAAAGACAATGGCTTTTAATTGAGCCTAATTTTTAGCTTTCTAAAATCGTATATTACGATCTTTTTGACTTTAAATTGACAACATTGCATTTTCATACTCTGGAGACTTAAGGCGCCTATAAAAGAAAATGAAAAAAAAATGTTTAATATACAGACTAGTCAGTTGAAATGAAAGTTACATATAATTGTTTGAATATTAATTTATTGGATTTAAGTTGAATATAAAAGTAGCTTAAATTGTATGAAAAAAAAGGCATATATTGGATTATAATTGCTTCAAAACAACAAAGGCCTTGATTGGACATTTGGAAATTAGAACAACTTTTTAGTAGATGATTTTTTTTTTTGTTTGTTGATTAAATCACTAGGTTTTTGTAAATCTAACTATGTGAAACAAAAAACTCTCTCTACGACTTTTTGAAAACTCTCTCCACGACAAATGTACCTATAAAATTAAAAAAAGCGGCGTTGAAATTGTTACAATACTGTGGTAGCAAAGTTTCTTATAGCAACAAAGTTTCTTTTAGCAACAAAGGGGAAAAAGCTGAAATTAAAACTTAACAGAATGGATTTGCATAATGTAAAAAGACCGTTGAATACATCAAAAAAAGTTTGATCTAAAAAGTGTTAATAAGCTCAAAGAATTCACAATGGATAGATTCAAACATTACAATGTCCATTCTAAATTTTACACCAGTTTTGAAAGACTTTTTTAAAGTTATTTTGTATATCTTTAACCAAAATGTTGGTATTTAACATACTGGGGATCAAATAACAACATTCACAATAAGACAGTGTTACAATAAAAAGAGAAAGGACAAAATCCCTTACTCAAGAAATGGAATTCTTTATGGTTTTATGGAGCTTTATATGTGTCTTCCTTTTTTATATTTTAGGAGTTAGAATCATTATCTCAACAAGTTACATATGGCAAATATTAATAGGTAGACTTTTATTAGTTACAGCATCGCCATAGACAACTTATTAAACTAGGAGGTATGTATGGGAGTGGGGGGGGGGGGTGGGCAAGGATGGGATGCTGTGTAGACGAGGGGCACATCCAGTCTTTTTCTTAACAATAAAACTTTTTAAGATTTTGTAATAATGCCTATCTTTTATGTATAGAGCAATATGCATGTTCTTAAGGGCTCCATAAATTCAAGGTGTCCAACACCTTGTATTCGTAGTTGTATTGCTCACATTGTAACTCATTTCAAGTAAAAAAAGATAAAAAGCTTGAAACACCCGGAGATTCAGTCGTTTAAATTGGGTCAAGTGGTACATGGGATGCAAATTACTCAAACATTATAAATACGACAACATAATATTTAGATCATTCCTATATAAGTTAAGTTACTCAATAAATTGGTAGTACCAATTCCTATTTTTCACGTAACTTATTGTAATCTCACGTAATTTTTCTGCGTTTATTATTAAAAAGTGTCTCTTACAGTACGAAGTAAAAAATGGCCTTCAAATATAATATTTTCAAATGCGTTCATAATGCAGAAAGTTTAAGAAAACAAGAAACGGTAAACAAAGTTTGGTTTTAAAAAAACAAGTTTTATATAGTATGAGACCTTTATAAATTATTATAGCAAATTCAAGATTGTCAAATTAACAGTAGATGTCTGTACAGTCAATAGTAACAAGAGTCAATAGAACAAGAATTAGTTGCGGTAGTGACAGAAGTGCAATAGTAGCGGTAGTTGCAGATTTAGCAAAAGATGTATTTTTAACAGTGGTAAAAGAAGTTGATTAACAACAGTTCTTGCACAGAAAGAAAGATTAAAATTTACCCCTTCCAATTTTTCCTTAAGTCTTTTAAGATGCTTTACTTCCGCACCAGACAATATCCGTTTTAAAGACATATCACTAAAACGAAATATCTAAAAAATTGGTATGTAACGTTACTACAATTATGAAAAATCACTTTCTAATCTAGTTTGGGGAGGGAATAAAGTTTAACTTTATCCCCTCCCCTAGCCCCCACTTTTCTACGACAATGTACAGCTTTGTCAAATTCTTATTTAAGCATCAAAGAAAGTAATATCTCAAAAACTACTTTTTCAAAGTTTTATAGCGAGAAAAAATTATTTCAAAAAAAATTTGTGAAATCTGTGGCCTTAAATACTTATTTCTTCGGTAAAATACTCTATCGTTGTTAGTAACAGCCATGTTGTTATAGTAAAATAAGATTTTAATTTTTTTATATATACGACAGATTTTCAGAAACTTAATCAATATTTTATCCATATATTTACGAGAATGCATAGCGAAATACAGCTTTATTATTGAAACAGCTTTGCTTTGAAGCTAATTTTATGATATACACATACATATACATGTAAATACATATACATACAAATACATATACACTGTTAAAAAAAAATGGCCGTAGATTCAATGGAGAAAGTCAAGCAACAAAGCGGCAGCACTTTTTCCGTAAAAATTTACGGTTTCTGTAATTTCGAATTTCCGAACAATTTAACGAAAAAAATCAATTAGCAAACTGATAGCACTTTCTCCGTAAATTATACGGTGTCCTTTTTTCTAAGGCAATATCGTAATGCTTTTTATGCAAAATAATTAAAACAGCATTCGGTATGATACCAAAGCAAATATTTACTCAGTATTTACTCAGAGAAATTATACACGTATATAATTTCAAGTTAGAGATTTTAATATATTTATATTTGTTTTACTGTAACTAAGTTGCTATATATTTTTAAAGAAGTGCACTCGCAAAATATTCTCTTTAATTTAGGTTAAAGACGCTTTAATAAATAGATAAAGATATTTATTAAAAATAGGTACTTCTGAAAATTAGTTTTCTTTATTATATAAGATTTACATGGTATAAAAATCTTTATTTATGTTTTAATTTTTTAAAGTTCATATTCTTTAGTATTAGGTTTATATAGTATATAAAAGAAACACTAAACAATATAAACTTTAAATTCAATTCATAAGAAAATGATTTTATTGTATTGTTAATAAATAAAACATAATTTACTAATGAGTCAAATTTTATTTGCAATTTTATTGGGACATTGCATTGATTTTGCGATTGACAATGTATTTATTTGAGATTATTTATTTGTATTTTATAATATATATATATATATATATATATATATATATATATATATATATATATATATATATATATATATATATATATATATATATATATATATATATATACATACAATAATATATATATTTATATATATATATATACATATATATAGGGGTAACAGGGGTATTAAGCCCCATTTCCTCTTTTCATATTATGAAATGGCTCGTGCTATTGTATTAAGAGAGAGGGGCATTAAATTCTACATAATAGAGACTTGCTAACCAAATAGGGAAATTTTCATAACCATTCTGGGGCTTCTAACCAACGGCATTGATTTTTAATTAGAATTTATTGATGAGTGGTTTTTCAATCCAGTTTTCAGCTTCCTTAAAACTTAATGAAAAACTTTAATAAAAACCAGTGCTTGTTTGATTTGACCTAAAAAATTATTTTACTCATTGAAACCTTTTCATTTACTGTACAAAATTTACAAGTACATATAAACTAGGTTAATACTTTTTTTTAAGTTTTTAACTATCTGTGTTTGTTATCAATGAGTTAAAATATATTAAAAAAAAAACAAAATATGGTTAAAATGATATTTGTAGACCAAATAAAGGTAAAAATTTAAGCAAAGTAAAATGGCAGTTAGATGAATGTCTAAGAGTTGTTTATAAATAGCTCTAAGATTCATTTTAGTACTAAATTTTTATTTAAGATTTTAAATGGATGGCATTTCTAAGAGAAATATGGTTCCATGGAATATTAATTAGTTTAATTTGTTTATTAAAAACAAATTTGTGTGATATACTATACAAATTTTTTTTTAAATTTCCATATTTCAATCTCTACTTATATTTGTACATACGTCTAAATTTATAAAGCCAAGTCCACTTGCAAAGCTTAATTCCTCAGAATATTATAAAACATCTTTGTATATTTCCGATTAAGATAAGAAAATTATAAGTATTGCAGTTGCAGTAACTCTAAATTTAGTCTCAATATAAAGAAAAATTTTTTGTATGTAGTCTGGTTTTTCAATGTTTGATAAAGTCTTAACTTGAATTTACTATAGAAATTCAGTAAGACACTTTAAAAATAATTGTAGTTATTTTAAAAATTAATTTAATTAACTTCAACTAATAATTAAATACAGTAAAAATCTGATAAAAACATCATCTGTTTTTTCACAGTACTATCAAAAACGATGCAGCAGCTTAAATTTTATTCTGAAAACATATTTAACTTTGATCAATCAGGGTTAAGCACTGTGTAAAAAAAACCCAAAATATGTTGGTCACTAAATAACAAAAACAAACTGGGGCACTCAGTAATGCTTAGCGTAGTCAACAACTGACTCTAGTATGTTGTATGAGTGTAATAGAATTTATATGGAAATTTCGTAAATTTATTATATTATAGGAAAATTCGTGGCACATTTGCGCAACGAATTTTCATTTTTCCTAGAAAAAGATTCAAAAATGATTTGGTGGATTTTGGTGCAATAGGCAGTAAAGCATTTTGTCAGAAAAAAGAATCGATAACTAGAGAGATTTTCTTGAAATGACTCTAAAATTTTGAGTACTATTCTGGTGTATTAAAAACTAGCAAAACGTTTTCTCCTCTTAGATGCCTACGTTACCCATAAAAGCAGTAGGCAGTTTTTAAATACGCAAAAGAAAATGGCATTGTATTATTTTGTTTTCCCGCAAAGTGTACGCACCGTGTCCAACTAGTTGATGTGGGTTTTTTAGTCCATAAAGATATATTATAATCAAGATACTCAGACGTGGCTAAGGAATTAGCCAGGTAGAGTTGTGACACGTTTTGAGGTTCCTGGTCTTTTAAAAAATGCTTATTTAAAAAGTGTATTATTTGCAAGTGCTGAGCATGTCTTTGCTAAAACCGGAATATATCCTTTTAATCCAAATATTTTGAAGAGTGGATGTTTGCACCTTCATTAACAAAAAAACAAGCTATACAAGTTAATAGCATTGATAAAACAAGAACCTGAGAAATAGACATATTTAGAAATTAGCTCTGCTACATCATTTGCTTTTTCAAAAGGCTATGATATGTATCTCCCGTGCTTTTAGCGACTCCTAAAACAGAATTAAAAAAAAATACAGAAACGGGGAAAAGCTGGATATCTTAATACTATTCAGAATATCGGAGAATTAAAAGACAACGCAAGAAAAAAAAAATGGCGAGAAAAAATAAAAAAGAGAAGTTGTAGTTAAAAAGAAAAAATGATTTAAAAAAAATTAAAGTAAAGTATTACTTGAAAAAAATACTGCAGTGAGAAAAACAATACAAGTAACAATGAAACTAATTTTGTATCTGATAAAGCATGTTTATTTTTTAAAGAAATTTATACACAACCTTACTCTTAAATCTTACTTGGATTTGTTGTCAAAAATGCATCTCTTTGTGTCTTTGTTTATGTGCAGCCATAGATAAAAAAAAGAAAAAAAAAGAAATGCGAACTATGTTTGTAGATTATTTAATGATATCCTGTAATATTATTGACAATAAATAATTACACTGATATAGAAATAAACATTTTTTGGGGAAATCTTGTTAACTAGGTGGTTTTTTAAGACAAATTAAATATGCTGATTTCAAATATGCAAACTACTTTTTCTATCCCCCTCAGTTTTTGAGAAATAGGTCATAACCCATTTATGCATGTTAATTTTATTTAATATAATACATGAAAATATTTATTGTGACATATTACTATAATGATTTACATGTATTATTTAATATAATTTTAAGCAACTTTAGTTACTAATAGATCATCTTTTTAATATTATATTTTGTTTTTTATAAGTTGAGTAAAATATTATATGTCTTACAGGTAAAGGGATCTCAGAATGTTAGTTGTTTTTTAAGATCCTGCTAAACTCCAAATATTTGAGCATATACTTTGTTTTCACTTTTATGAGCTAAAGTAATACTCCGGCTAGATTGCCAAAATGTTTTAATAATTTTATACTATAGTTTTCATATGTCTTTAGATAAATATTTAGGACATTGTTTTTTTATTAGGGACTTCAGAATGTCAGGTTAAATAGTAGGTAGTATTGTTGCCAATATTGCTTAGGGAATTTCTGCATAAATTATTTATTTTCCATGCTGAATATATTTTTAAATATTTGGTTCACTTATCTTTTATACTTTTACATTCCACTACACAATGCTAGGTTAAGGGACCTCAGAACGCTAGGAAAATGAAAATTAATTTAAAAAAAAAAGAAAAGTTACTTGCATTTAATTTTATCTCGACGTTTTGAATTGAATATTCTGCTTATAGTTCAAGCAGAATATTTAAGCAGAACTTCAAGTGGAGGACTTAGTGTTAAGTGGATGCAGGAAGATAAGTTTTTACGAGCTGAGCTGTGTATTCATGAAAATACTGAAAAAGATCATATATCAACAGTAGTAACGGTTTCATCTCCAAAGATGTTCGTTGTGGCTCAGCAAGATATTGGAAACATAAATACGAAAGTGCCATGGAAGCTTATCAAACAATATCTGATAAATCAATATCACTGGAAGAAATACCTAACTTGATGCCTGTAACCAAAGTAACACCTAAATTGAAAAAAGAAAATGTTAGAGTAATCCAGGTTCACGGCTCAATGGAGGAGGAAAAAATATTGGAAACGGTTTCTTCAATCAAGGAAGACAAAGCCAAAGAGGAGAAAGCAAATAAAGAAAGGAAATCTAAGCTACAACAACAAATTGAGGCATTCTATAAATGTAAGGAAGAGTGTACATGTGGAAAGAATGTTTGCGCAGCAAATAAACTTCGAGAATGCTCGTGTTGCCATAATGTTTTGAAATCTACATGTAGTAAAGCATCATGCCGAGGTAAAACAGGCTTAAAACCGAATATAATCAAAACTTTTTGTGAAATAGGACCCAAAAAATGCCTTCAGTTTGAGTCTGATGAAGATAATATTCAAAACTTCATTCCTATAACTGATTTTATCTAGAATACAACCTAGCGTTCTCTATTCGCTTCTTTTTGAATTAAAGTTTACCTGAATCTGATTTTTATATTTTTTGTTCATTACATTTTTTTTAAGTTGGTTAATGTTATAAAAAAAAATGATAAAAAGTAATAACTTAAGTTTGTTATATAGTTTTTGATTTGGTACCTCAAAACGTTAGGTGCAGCACCTCAAAATGCTTGGTATTTAAAAAAGCGATTTTAAGAAAATTGGATTTATTCTGCGCACGCATCTTTTAGCACTGTTTTTGGAGTCTTATGGCAACATTTCTGATAAGGTTCTGCAAACATATTTTTAGAAGAGATTGAAATATTTAAAATTATTTAAAAAAAATAAGTTTATTGCTCATAGACTATTTTCAACGTCTTCGTAATTTCGATTATTTTGTAAGTATTATATGAAATATTTTTTTTGTTTATGACTTAACATTATATTCTTTAATTAGATTATTCAACGTGTTTAGAATTTAATTTAAAAAAATCGTGTTCTTCGTTGGTTTTATTCAAACCTGACATTCTGAGGTCCCACTGCATTCTGAGGTCCTTTTACCTGTAAGTAATTTATTTAACTTCGTGATTATAAATTTAAAACTTAGCTAATTAAATCCTAAAAATGGTTTTAAACTTTTTTTTATTTTTAAATTCGATTAAAGACAAATAAAAACACAATTTTTTTATATTAAAAATAAAGTTTAATATTGTTAAATATTGGTAAATTTTTAAAGTGGATGTCATTAAAAAAATTTTTTATTTGAGGACCTATAAACATACCTTCTTTCACCTTAGCGTCACTCAATTCAGGAAATTTGCTACGTAAATACATAAACGACTCATTGTGTATGTAACGTAAATACACAATGACTCATTGACTCAATGAGTCATTGTGTAGCGCCACAATGAAATTTTTCATAAGTCCTAATTTTATATGAAGTGGTGGCATAACTATTTTATCACGTTCAACTAATGGCGATCGAAGGACATTTTTATTTCATGGCTGCATTATATCTCTGTTTGGCTAATCCTTCTTTATACAGTGTTGCTTTCGATCTCTACTGTCCCATTCACGTATAAAGCAACAATACTTTGTGTAGCCTGTTTGCATTCCCATGAAAATTATAATTACTTTTAAATCACCACATATACTCCAGTTATATTTACTATAATCAATTTTATTTAATAGCAGCGACATTGTTTCGTATGTTTCTATTAGATTGGCAGAATATGCAATTGGTACAGACGCATATTTATTTCCGTTGTGAAGCAATACTGCTTTTAAAATGCTCTTTGATGAATTAATAAACAATCTCCATGATTCTATATTAAGTTCAATGCCAAGGTTCTTCATGAGATTCTCAATATCTGTGCAATAACATATATTCTCATTAATTGAAAAAAACATTACCAATTCTTTGTGACGGTGTCGAAATTTTGAGAAATTGTTGTACCTGGCGCCAATAAATTTAATTCTTGAAGTCGAGATTTAAGTAAATCAGCATGGCCATTTGTCAGCGCCAAGTCTCGCACAAGATCGCAAAGTTCCGCATTATTAGTTAAATGGACATTTTTGTCATGCTCATTGTAATCAGAGTCTGAGCTACTGACAAAATACGCAATTTGAAACTCGTCTAATATTTCTACATCGATATTATATTTAGTAGGTGTAGTAGATATTGGTAAAGTGGCAGGATTATGCCACTTCAGGATATTTAACAGACAATCGAGTTTTAAATGAAAATCCAGCAATATTTATAGAACAGAAATAACAATCTGTAGTATGGTTGCTAGACTCCCGCCATATCATTGAAACACCAAACAAAAAATGATTGTTCTTTTTTGCTTTTCTAATCCAACCACGAAAGTTGCAAGCACATGCTGAGCAGATAAAATTTGGTGCCCAAGCCTTTTCCAAATCTACTTTTGAATTAAAATATAACTCATACTCTTTTTTTAGAAATGGCGTAAACATTTTCCGATGAGATTTGTCTGTTAGATAGCCGCAGGCATAACAAAACATATCTTTTGAATTAATACAGCTTCTGAATGCGATAATACTAACTTACAATTCAATTTAAATTTAAATAATGATAAAACTGTGTAAACCTTTTTAGAATAAATTAAAAAAATAAATAAAATATAACAAAAAATAGAAATATTTCTATGCTTAGTAAAAACATAGAAAATACAATTTTACGAATATCTTAAAAACATTACGCGATACAAAAGAATGGTTTTCAGATTTGAAATCAGCGTTAAAAACTACATTAGAATATATAAACGACATATTAGATTTCCCAAGTTTGTTATTAGTGTTATTTTTTGTTTAGTTTATTCAAAGTATGCCATCACAATAGCACTTGACTGCATTTGATGGCATGCTAGTATTTTTTTTATTGGGAACAACTTCTAAATAAACAAAACTGATGAAAATTCTGAGTGTTATAATTGTTCTAGATTTGACAAGAAATAGCAAAATTTTTATTTTACGTCTTTAGGATATTAAATTAAAAATCGTTAAAGTTAAGTATACCATCTAAGGCGTCTTTTCCTTACTCCAAAAAAATACTCTTTATTGATTCAAAAAGCAAACGTAATATTTAACTATAAAAAATTTTTTCGGGAATATCATATCATTTAACAGCCTATGACATTAGTTTCAATTCAAAAATAATTTAGAAACAAAAAAATATACAAATACTGCAAACTAATTATCTACTTTATTCCTTTTATATAAATTACAAAAAATTAACAGCGAGTTATCAGTTAACAATAAAGCGATTAGTTTTTTGATACATGTTTGAAGGTTTGTTAAATTATTTATCGTCAAACAATTTTTTAACATAAGTTTTTCTTTAGGTTATGGTAAAAAGCAAAGTAAGAATAATGTTTTAAATTATAGTTTTTTTTTTGCCTAAAATTACTGCATTATTAACATACTTTTAAAACCTATTTTTTATTATCATTAGTTTTTCCGTGTTTATACCAAAGAATGTTTACAGGTTTAGAATCAGGTATAATGGTATTTTTTCAGTTTTTGTTATTTTAAATATATATTTTTTCATTTCTAATCACGGTTTGATAATAATCGCCAATAGTAACGTAAACATATCTGTAATCGAGTGGCTCATACAATATTTATACCAATTGGTTCATACAATATTTATACCAATTTATACAATATTTAATATTTAATTGATGGTACACTAATAAAATAATACTAATAAGATAATAATAACAAATTATACAAATAATTATAAATGTAAAACCAATCACCATTTTTAGTCTAATGAAAATATAGTCGACTTTTTATCCTTTTTTTCCCGATTCACAAAAACGGAGAAAAATCAAATCTTAATAATTATCGCCCTATTTCTTTCCTTTCCACGTTTTCAAAAATTTTAGAAAAAATTATTTACGAAAAAACATACAACTGCCTGATTACGAATAGTTTACTATATAAAAACCAATTCGGCTTTAAAAAAATAGTTCAACTGAACAAGCCATTGTTCAGTTTAGTGAAGTCTTAAAGTCTTCTGGTTAATCACAATATAAACTTGGTGTTTTTATCGATTTATCAAAGATATTTTACCAATCAAGATATTTTACTTAAAAAACTTGAATTCTACGAAATAAGTAATAAATTGATAAAATGGTACAAAAACTACTTGTCAAATAGGAAGAAATTCGTCTACTAAACATAAACAAAACATTAATTGAAATAAAATGTGGTGTTCCACAGGGTTCTATCCTTGGTCCACTCCTTTTCTTAGTATATATTAATGATTTAAATGGTCTCAAGGAGCTTATACAAATTTCTACATGGTTCAAAAGCAATAAATTAATCTTAAGCATTGACAAAACAAAATGGACTCTTTTAGTTCCTCAATAAAAAAATGTCTTTTGCCAAAAGATTTGCCTAAGATAGAGTAGAAATTGAAGAAGCTTTCTATTAAGTTCCTTGGTATTTAACTTGATAAAAATCTGTCATGGAAAACAAATATTCATTATATATCAACAAAAGTTGTAAAAAATATCGAAATCCCATATAAGGCTAGAAATTATTGAAATAAAAATAATTTAAAACAACTATACTACTCATTTATTCATAGCTATATACTATGCGAATATTGCTTAGGGAACTACAGGTAAAAGTAAGTTGCAAAGTCTTTATCAGCATCAGAAACATGCGATGCGCGTGATATATTTTTCCAATCGTTTTTCAAATACGAAACCTTTATTTAAAGATATAAATGTTTTAAATTTTTATGAACTTAACATTTATAATACCTTATGTTTTACGTTTTGTTGTATGAATAACCCAATAATTAATGTTATTAAAGATATATGCACCCTTAAAACAAAGAATAAATATAGTTTGCGAAATAACAGCTTTTTTAAAAAACCCTTTTGTCAAACAAAGTTTAACAAATTTTGCATAACTTATCGAGCACCTCATCTTTAGAATAAAAATTGTTCAACCCAACTTTGATTTGTCAATCTCGTTTTCAGTTTTTAAAAATAAGTTAAAAAATATTATTTTTTCAATGTATAATATATTAAACATTTATGAGTATAATTTTTATTCATTTATTATTTCAACTAATTTAGATGTTGACTATAAGTATAATTTTTATTCATTTATTATTTCATATGAGTATAATTATGAGTATAATTTTATTCATTTTATTCATACTATGAGTATAATTTTTATTCATTTATTATTTCAACTAATTTAGATTGCTACTTTGATTTTAACTACTTGTATTATATTATAAATTTTTATATGGTTCTGGCGGCAAGATCAATATGATCTTTTTTCAGACGCCAAGTTTATTTTATACGACATGTAATAAATGTAAACTTAATATGTGAAAAAAAGAAAAAAACTAAAATTAGACGACTAACTTTTTAATTTAACTAATGTTAGTAAACTAACTTTTTGGTTCGTTAATATATGTTTGTTAATAAAATTAATAATAGCCACATTTTTAGTGTAAAAATGTACTAAATGAACACGACTAAAATAAAATATATATATTTTAATATATATTGGTGTAATTGATTTTTGTCAATTTTCACAGAAAATTTAAAATTACCTTGACGTTATGTAGTAACGTCATTTTTCTGGCATTCTTAGCGACAAATTTAAAATGAAATCTTTATAGGACACTCTTTTGGCTAAACTTTATCACCTCTAGGTTATATAGTTATATAATAACCGATAGGTTTTATCTTACATTAAATAAAGGCGGAGAGGATAAAGCCATCACTCTTGACATTTCTAAAGTTTTTGATAAAGTTTGGCATGCTAGTCTTCTCCATAATTTTTCCAACATTTTCTAGGATTAACTCTTACTTACAATCTTTCTTGGAATCCATATATCAAATCCGTTGCAAAATTAGCATCTGCTAAAGTTGCAACTTTTTATCGAGCTCAATATTTTCTTAATCCGGATTCTATTTTCTATCTCAATAAATCTCAAATCCGGCCTTAATGGAATACTGTTGTCATATCTAAAGCGGATCTTCAAATGATGCCCTTTCTCTTTTAGACAAGGTGCAAAAACGCATTGTTAACATAGTTGGACCAGCCTCTTGCAGCCAAGCTCCAACCATTGTCATATTGTCGTAATGTTGCTTCTCTTTCTCTTTTCTACAAATACTATAATGGGCACTACTCTAAAGAGCTAGCGTCTCTTGTGCTATCTACTGAAATTCATTTTCGTTTTACTTGTCATTCAATTAAATCTCATCCTTTTTCTGTGACTGTTCCTAAGTGCTCCAAAAACTCTTATTCGTCTAGTCTTTTTCCTCGAACATCAGTACTTTGGAATTCGCTTCCTTCATCTTGCTTTCCTGATTCATATAATTTGCAATTCTTTAAGTCATCCGTTAATCGTTATCTTGCTCAATAATATTCATCTTTTTACTTCCAACTCTAATTAGTGATTGCTTGCAGCCTTGTTGGAAGCGAATATGTTTAAAAAAGAAAACTCCCAGTAAACACACAAACGTCTATTAAACGTAAAAACAACGTTTCGACAAAACGTTGAGATTTGGTCGGTTATCCGTTTAGAATGAAAATGAGATTAAGTTCTAGAAC
Source organism: Hydra vulgaris (assembly GCF_038396675.1). Taxonomy (NCBI): domain Eukaryota; kingdom Metazoa; phylum Cnidaria; class Hydrozoa; order Anthoathecata; family Hydridae; genus Hydra; species Hydra vulgaris. The sequence continues at coordinate 29,855,926 of NC_088929.1, forward strand.
AAACGTCCATAAAAGGTCTATACTCCAACGTATTTAAGACGTCTATTATAGGATTTTTATACGTATATAAAGCATTTAGATTTGTCTAATTTACATTTAAATCCGGATCCAGCATTTTTTGGTCTTCGATACATCTAACTTCCATACATAGAGCTAACTCCAAACATTTATATAATCATATTTATGTCAAACAAAGATGCTTTGCAAAAAATTGCGGTTATTGCAGTCTGGGAACAAAAAAGCTCCAAAATTTATGCTACCCTGCCCCAAAATTGAGAGCAACAAGTTGATGAAATATTTTTTGTACGATACCCAACTAGACTTATATTCATCGAGAAATTTTAAGTTTCATCGTATAATTTCTTAGCGTTCAAAAATTATGACCACATAAAATTCCCAACCTCCTCAAATTGACGGGGGTTTAATTAACGCATATAAAGCGTTTAGATTTAGTCTAAGTAAACTTATTTTAAACTTTTAGATCTTGTCTAATAGTTTCTTTGATTTAGTTTATGCAATTTTAATTTATTTAAGTTTTAAAACATATATAAATTAAAATTACGTTATAACTTTTTAACTTTATATTAGTAATAAGAGCTATAATAATATATAAAAATTTATATATTATTATAATTTATAAAGTATAAAAATTTCAAGATAGCTAATAGGCTATCTTTTAATTTATAAACAAGATATAGATACAAAAAATATGAAATTTATAAATAAGATATAGTTATAAAATACCTGGTCCTATTTTTTATATTTTTTACAACTATTATAAAATGTTTATAAACTTTTATTCTATACTACTTATAATATACTTTTTTATTATAAAACTATATATAAATTTATAATCTTATTTAAAACGTTTTCATATAGTGGGGATTTAGAGAAAAAATGTTCGTGCACTATACTTGTTTATGCATCGATAATTAAAAAAATTAAATGATCAAGCTTTTTGCAATGGGAATTTTATAGTAACAATTTCTATCATATATTTTTTTTAGTTTTAATCTCATTCGCAGACAATAAAAGTTTACATTATGATTAAGTTAAAGATTTCTAATAAAATTAATAAACTCATAAATATATATTTTGGATCACTGTTTTCTATTGTTCATGCATTATCAAAAATCTTTCTAGTATACCGTCTACCGCTTGTTTATTATGTACCTGTTCTTGTGCAGCATCATCAACATTAGTATTCTGATTGTCTAATTTCGTAACCTGATTTTCGTAACCGTAAAAAACTAAGGTAAAATAGTATGCATTTTAAATGTTATTTTATAAATCAAAATCGGAATTACACACAACAACTTTACATATAGAAGATTTTCTGAATGGAAGTTTTACAAAATTTCCTGTAGCATCCATGTTTATTTTTAACATTAAAAAATTAGTAACGTCGCGACATAACATGTGCAGTGCAGTTTTACCAAAAAAAAAATTTATATTTAGTTATTAAACCTCTTGATTATAGCAAAGATGAACACCTACTGTTACACAATCATACTAGAATTTACAAAATGATTTTAAGCTGTTTGTAAAACTTAGGAAAAAAGTTCTTGCAGTAGGACTTTCATAACGATAGACTAGCAACTCATACTTTTTAACTGTATCAATGTGGCCATCAATAATTTCTAAAACATCGGAATCTATTGATTTTTTGGCATTTAGGAAGATAGATTATCGCGAAAAGAGCTTTTTACCTTCTATGAATTAAAATAACGCACCCGAAATTCATTTATTATTTAAATATCAGTCGTTTTGCTTACAGTTGTTGTTAGGAAGTGAATTTTGAAAACGCATTTAAGTCTAATTTAATTATTTAGCCAACGCAAAATAATTTTTCAGCAGTAAAACGAAAAAATTCTTTATTTAACCGAGACAAGGTTGCGTCGTTTTTAAGTCCGCCATTTATTTTACACATTTTGTGAAAATTACTACAACTGATTGTAGGTAGTCAATATCTTGTCAGTTTTTAAATGATTTTGATTGATATAACAACGTAAGGCTCTAAATTACTCTAAACAATCTAATCTTATCTTTAATTTAGAGATAAGAAGATATACAAGTTGTTTTTATTATAGTAGAATAAAGTAATAAATAATAATGTTCATGATTATTCATGACTTTAATACAAATATCTACTCATAATAGTTTAATAAGATATATTACATTGAAATATTCAAACGATGTTACCTGTTATGTTGGTGGCAATAATACACAATTTGTTTAAATTATTTTAACATCTATATTTTCGTAATACTATGCATTTTTGAATGTCTACTTTCTAATACCTATATTTATTTATTTTTATTTCGTTATAATTATACTTATTGAAACCGTGTGACTTAAGCTGTTATGTGAGTCTTCTTACCTTTGGCTACATTAGTGTAGAGCGGGGCATATAGAGACACTTAAGAAAAAAATGCTAGTTGCGGATAAACTAATCATGGTTTGTTAAAAATTTTCTAAAATTCATTGATATAAAAAAATTAAAAAAAAAAAAATTCTAAAAATAAGATACGACAACCAAAGTAAGGAAAACATAGGCTAGCAAAACATTTACATTTTGCAAGTGGGTGGGGCAAAATGAGACAGTTAAAAAGAAGCAGCTATTCGTCCACTGTAAAGCTTTAAAAATAATGAAAAATGAAGGCTATCTATCGTCTAATAATGTTCAGACATTAAACTCTCAAAAAAAGTAACATATCCATAGAAACTATACGCCCTTACACCTGTACACCACAAAAAAGAAATAACAGCTTTAATAATTTATTTTTTGTGTGTATTTTATAGAATATATAGAATATCTAAAAAGAGCAAACTTAAGTATACCATATGTATCAGCAGCTTTTTTAGCGCTAAGTTCCTTTTTACTCACAGCTAAAACTGCATTTCTTCCCATTTTGGATGATTGATCTTTCTTATATCATCTTTTACCTTTTTTGTTTACATTAAACACTATTAATAATCGAAGTTAAGCTATAACTTTGAATTTTATTACTAAAATTGCTTTTCTAAATAAGAAAAATAATATTTTAGATTAAAAATAAAATATCAAACTGTAAACAAGATCACGAAATGGTAGTAACATAGTCAATTATATAAATAACTTGTTGTCCCAATATGCCCCTCAAAAGTCATTTTACTGAAATTAATACTATTCAAAAAGTACAATTCCAAATAACTTTTTAAAACCAGATTCTAAAAAGAAGATAAAAAATACTGTCCGAAAAACATTAACTTTTTACAAATAAAGCAAAGGGGTCGTCCATAAATTACGTGACGCAATTTTCGACCGTTTTTGACCTCCTTCCCCCCCTCCCCCCTTAGTCACAAAGTTGTTACACTTAAGAAGCAAGTTTTGTATGAGTCGTCACAAAACCAATAACCCCCCTCCCCCTTTATAGCGTGAAGTAGTTTATGGACGACCCCAAATTCGCAGTAGTTTAAGATAAATCTAGGGTTGGGAATACCGGGATCCCGGGATCCCGAAATCCCGGGATTCCCCAGTTTTTAACAATCCCGAAATCCCGGGATTAAGCATTTAATCCCGGGATTTTTTTTAAATCGTTTTCAGTTGAAAATCTTTAAATTAAATTATTTTTTTCGTTCGATTGCATTAAAATTCGAACTTAACAATTTCGAAATTCTTGCAGTTATGTTTTTGAATAACTGGATTAAAGTTGTTATAACAATTGAAATTGGATTGCAATTACATTCTTAAAATTTTTTGGTGCTTAGTCGCATTTATTCAAGTTTCGGACAATTTTTATCTCGAATAGACGTTATCTGTTTGTGACTATTTTTAAGTACAAGTTTTAATAAAAAATAAAATTGCTGGTTTTTTGAACAGTAAACTTTCTAACATTATAATGGCTTCGTACATGGAAAAAAAGTAATTCTGCCGTTTGGAAAAATTTTTTAAGAGAAGAAAAAGGGCAAACAGCAATGTGTAAGTCTACTGACTGCAAAAAAATTTTTAAAATTGGAGGTGGTTTAACGAAAGGTCTCCATACGCACTTACTTTCGTCCATAAAATTAACCTCACACCAACTACTATTTCAGTAAACACACGAGATGAACCACCAATAAAAAAAAAAAAACGTTAACCAATTATTTTCCAATATTGGAGCGAGAAGAAAAATCACTTCCTGCTACACTTGCACGATTAACAGCCATTGATGGGATTTCGTTCAACGTGATATGCTGTTCTAGTGATATACGTGCAGGTCTTATAGCTACAGGATTCAAAAGTTTACCCACAACAGTCAACACTGTGCGTAAAATGGTTGTAGATTACAGCAAAAAAATAAGGAGTTTTTTTATTACTGAAATAGCTAGCAAAAAAAAACCTGAATTTGGTGTAGGAGAAAGATTTTCTTTACCTTTTGATGAATGGACATCATTGCGTAACCGTTACAACATGAGTATTAATTTACATGCACGAAATTGTCAGTTCTGGAGCTTAGGCTTAATTCGTATAACGGGATCAATGTCTGCAGATAAGTGTATTAAGCTATTAGAACAAAAGCTTGCACAACATGAACTTGATTTGAGAAAAGATATTGTTGGTATTATGACTGACTGAGCAAGTGTGATGAAAAAAGTTGGGAGAATATTACCTGTAAATCAATAGTTATGTTTTGCCCATGGTGTGCAACTGGCCGTTATTGAAGTACTATATCAAAAGCAGGATATAGAAAGAGAAATAGATCAGCAATTCGACGAAGACGAACAATCAGATATAGAAGACGATTTTTCAGAGAGTAACTCTTGGGAGGATGATGATTTTTCTGACAATAATAAACTGGTTGATCTTGATGCTAGTCATAATTGGCCTCGAGGAAACGAATTTGATGTTACTGAGGTAAATTGTGGTCCAGTGATCAAAAAAGTACGAAAAGTAATAGTAATGATCAGACGATCACCAAAAAAAAACGATATCTTGCAGAAGTATGTTGCGGCTGAATATGGGAAACAAATAGCTCTAATTAAAGACTGCAAGACAAGATGGAATAGTCTTTTGTCAATGCTTCAACGCGTCTATTTATTAAAAAATTGTATACAAAAGGCATTAATAGACATAAGTCTACCGGAAGGTGAATCTTTGGCTTTATTTAATATTGAGCTTAAAACTGTATCTGCTATCATTAATGCGCTACTTTCAGTAAAAGCAACAGTTGAGGCTCTTTGCCGTCGGGATGCTAATTTGTTTACAGCCGATGTTGCCATAACTTTTATGTTAAAAAAACTTAAAGATGCTAACAACGTTATAAGTCAAAAGTTGCATTCATCTCTCGTTCTTCGAATGCAACAAAGGCGTACCGATGCAAGTGGGATCCTTCAGTATCTGCACAATGGTAGAACCAACATTCAGTCCGAATCTGAAATAGAGCTAGTAACAGTTCCGACTTCAATAAAATGTCGCAAATTAATAGTTGAGTTACTTGAAAGACTAGACGCTACAAATCCAGCTACATCATTAACAGCTAATGAGTCTGAATCAGAAGTTGAACTTTCTGTTTCAAATGAGGCACTACTCAAAATTGTTTCTGATTCTTCTGACTCTTCATCTGATTCTATTTCTTTTGCTCTTAAAAACAGCAAAAGAATCACAGACGAACTTAATAAAGCTATAAAAAAAGCACATTTGCCCAGCATACCAACTCGATGTGAGACGTTATCGATGAAAATTCAAAAGGAAATGGTGTTGTTTGAAAATGGAGGAACACGTGGTGATTTTTTGCAAAGAGCGTATGATTTTTTAATGACTATTAAGCCTACCAGTGTGGAATCAGAACGTGCTTTTTCTGCGGCCGGACTTTTTGCAACAAAAATAAGAAATCGTCTGGGGGATGAAACTTTGGATGTGCTCTGCTTTCTCAAAATGTATTTTAAGAATAATCAAAAATAATTGCATACGTATATTATATTTACAAAAACAACGTCTTTATAATTTAATAATTAAGTATGTATAATATTAAAAAACCAAAGAACTTCCTTGAAATTTGTAAGTTTTTTCTAAACATACTTTAAATGTCTTACTAATTTCCTTAAAATTTTTCTAAAATAATATGTTAAAATCTTTCAAAAACAGGTATTTCAAAATCCCGGGATCCCGGGAATAGGTAAATGTAATCCCGAAATTCCGGGATTACAAATATAGCACGGGATTGCAAACCCTAGATAAATCTTTTGTCTTTGTATCGTTTAAGAAAATACGCAAACTTTGTTTTTCGCAAACTTACTGATTCATTTTGGTACTTTAAATGCATTTTGATATTTCTAAAGTTAATTTTTTTTACAATAATAAAGCAAAATAATTAAAAATGTTTTATAAGAAAAGATTTTTGAAAAAAAATAATTTATAGCTGAGATATAAGGCTTCAGGCATAACTGTCCCGTTATAATGTTTAGAATATCAACTTAATGTAAGTTGATATTCTAAACATTAGATCGACGTTTAGTAAACGTATATATAAAAAAGTTTGAAGCATACATTTTAAATCAAGCTTCAATTTTTAGTCGCCAAACGTTTTATTCATTTTTTGACCGATTTCGACTAAATATTGACCAACTCTAAACCAATCTGTGTTTATTGGGTTATTTATTGGAAAAGATCACCAAGTCGCGAAATTGCTACTTATTCTTTTTTGTCTAAAGGTATTCCTCAATGATAAAGGTATTCCTCAATGATAGTTAACTTGCTGTAAGATTTTTTGTATTTAGAGGATCGAACAGGCAATGTCGGAAAGATTTAAAGTGAAACACAAGTTTAGGGAAATACTAAAAATATTCCTTTGCATAAAATCCTTATAGAGGTTCTACAGGCTTCTTGCTGACTGGAATTATTCTTCTAACGACAAAAAAGACGAATTTTCTTAAAAAATTGATTTTTTCTTAAGTCTGCTGGAAAGAGTTTTTCTTAAGTCTGTTGGATAGTGTTTTCTAAGTTTTTTTCTTATAATCAGCTTTAAAATGTAGGTCTTTGTCTGTCAAAGAATTCTATGAAGACCAAGTGAAAGAAAATTTGTTTCATTCATTTTCAATTGTTCAAACCTTTTTCTTATTTGACTATAAGGATTTTCCAGTGCAACATTGAATACATAAAATTCATAGCTTTTGGGTGCTTCTTTGTGGTATTAGCCCGCAGTTCTATCAGGGAGAATGTTTTTTTTCACATTCGCAGTTCTATCAGGCAGAATTGTTCTTTTTCATATTCGCTTATTTACAAACATGATTTCATCAAATTACAAGTTGCCTCTATCGTATTCTATGACAAATGGATTCGCCTCAGATGCATCAAAAAGTCATTTAGAATTTTTTTAGTGGATTTTTAGTAAAGTAGACTCTTTTCATTAATTTCCTGCCATTAATCTTTTAGCTTAAGTAAGCTTTCTCTGATCTACCTTAGATGACTATTGCCGTTATTACTTTTATTTTTCGTTTTATAACTAATGCAAAAAACGAAAAATCAAAGTAATTTCTTTGCTCTAGGACATATTGGAAGCGTCATCTTTAATGATGATAATGTATATTGGTTTATTATTTTTTCTCAAACCATAAATTTGTCGTTCTCCTCAACAAATTTTTTTTAGATTTCTTTTTTTTTTTTTTTTTATTTGAATTTTTCATGCTATATTTTTCTATACAATGTTTTTATCCGAAGATATTGTTGGCTAAGCATAGGAACAGCCACAAATAGTCATTAAGACTAATCCAAAGTAGCGTCCGTTATTGACCAACATTTTTGCGTACAGAAGTACTACTCAAGCGCTGAGTTGGCGGTGGCAGGATTTGAACCCGTATCGTGCAACAGTCCGGGTCTTTACTTTCCGTTTTAACGCTCTAACCAACTTAGCTATCCAGCCACATTTCGAGAGTAATGAGCTTGAATGCATTTTTCTTTTTCTTTTTGTTAAGCACTAAGCTTAACAATAAGATGCAAATAATCTTGTAACGTTTTGTTGTTGCGAGCAATTTATTCAAATGTACCATCAAAATAACGTTCATGGTAAATATTGCTTAGTTGATTAGTTTTAATGTAATCTAAAAGTTGCCTTCAATATATATTTGAACCTTCATTTCAAGACAGCAATCTTGATTGGATACCGGAACTTGTTAAATTAGTCAATCCATATAGAAACAAGGAAAATAAAAAAGCAATGCCACATACTTACACCAACCAAGCCAACCTTATCCAACTTTCTCTCCGCTCCTTTGAAAATTTGCGTTCCTTTTTAAATTCTGGAAAATTCCTATGATCTTAGGAGGTCTATAACAAAAATGTTGTTGTTTTATTAGTGTCTAATATGATTGAGAAGGATCGTTACAATGTGATCTAGTTAACTAAATCACATTGTAATGGTTGCATCAAGATAACTTTTATATATTTTTGGAGTCATTGATATTGATTTCTATTTCATCAAGCTATAAAGAAATTAACAAAATTGTTTTAACTTTGATTTATTGGAAGTCGTAAGATTTAAAATTGATTTAACTACCTGATAATCTTATATTTTTGTCTGACAAAAGCAATCTAAAAGTGTTCATTTATATTTGTTCTCATTTTCTTTCCAAATTTTCTCTTTTTTTTCGCACAGCTTTTTTCCCGGACAACTAATCTAATCTCGGAGGCCTTTGATTATTCATGCTAAAAAACTATTATTATAAATCGCAGAGCAAAAATCGGTTTTATCAACATAAAAATCCACTAAAAGATAAATTTCATGTCGAAGTATAGTCGGAGTGAATTGTATTTTTTGTTTACTTAGCCGTCAAATAAATAATATCGTTGGAAAAAAATGCATACATGACACACAAAAAAGTGTCTACTCGTTTGCAAAGAATACGCATTGCATAAGGAATAGGTTTATTATATGCTTATATATATATATATATATATATATATATATATATATATATTTTTTTTTTTTTTTTTCTTCTATTTCTATAAGCAATAAAAATAAGTTCAATAACTAAAAATTATACTTTTTTAATTTACTTGTTAAAGACTCGCTTAACAAACTATTTAGTTTTTTTTTATGCAAACAAATGACCTATTAAAAAACGTGCGTTCAAGTTATAAAAGAAAACTTGGTTAGTATCAAGTTTGTCATCTGCTAAACTTCTTACCCGTACAATAGTTAAAAAAAAAATTACTATTTATACATTTTAAAATAAATAACTATTTCACTATTATTCACAAAATAGGTAGTTTTCAATTTTTATCAAGTATTTATAATGTATTGTTCTTTTATTAAATATATGTGAAGCCCCATGATTTGAGGCACAGCCAATGCAAAGGTGGCACAATGAAAAATTTGTTAGTAGATTTAAGAATAACTAGCTTTCATCATTCTAGGCAGGCAGAGCTAGTTAGGCTACCTGTTGTCAATTATTAGATCCTAGACAGGCAGAATAGTTAGGCTACCTGTAGTAGATTATTAGATCCGTATTAAATATTAGATCCGCCACCGTGAAAATCAAAACGAGAATGCGCTTTTAAAATATTATCTTTAGAGCAATTGTGTTTGAGTCCGAACTTATAATAATTTATTAAGAATTGACATTAAGAATGACACAAAAGGAAGTATAGTTTGCAAATTTGCTGTTTTATACAATAAACGCTCTTAAAACTGTATCTTCCGTATCTCCCAAAAAAACTTTTAGTTTGTCTCAAAATTTATTTTTTTAATTATTTAAATAGGTATCTAAAGCTATGTAAAGTTTTATTTATAATGCGCAAGCAAAATGCCATTAAAATTGAGTCAGAAACGTTAAGGTGACAACAAATAGTTGCCATAACGCAACTGTCGCCTTATAGCGCATTTTTTAACACGTTTTGTTGCCTTTGAGTATATCCAGTGATATATATATATATATATATATATATATATATATATATATATATATATCCTTTATCTATATCCTTTATCTTTATATATAGATCCTTTATATTCATATTGGCATCAGGCCTATATCTGTTACAGTAGTCGATTTTTAGATCCGGCTGAATTATTAGATCCCAGTGCGTAAAACTATAAGTTGAACCTAATTTTTTATATATTTTGTTGTTATCATGTTTTTGATGTAAAGAATATTAAGTCATTTATCAATTTATTACACACGTGTATCAAATATATGCAAATTTTACACATTTGGGTCTAATAATCTTGGCGGTAATGTAATATAGTAGTAGATTTTCAGATCCGGATGAATTATCAGATCCCAATGCGTAAAACTAAAATTGTAATGAAATTAAACTTTTTTATAATTTTACATGCTGTGTTTATTTAAAAAATAAACACAGCATGTGTTTCACCATCTTTTTTACATCTTTTGTGAATAGAAAATTTACAAACAGTATCTTTTGCGGCATAGTTAATGTTTTAATATTATTTATTTTTTAAATAATATATTCGGACTCAAACGCAACATCTCTAAAGATTATAATTTAAAAGCGCAACCTCGTTTTAATTTTTTACGGTGGTGGATCTACTTATTAATACGGATCTATCATCTACCACATACCCCCCCCCCAACCGAGGGAAGATTTAGATTTTGGGGCCTTATTACAAGTTGTTGTTTGTTTGTTTTTTTAGTGGGAGGGGGGGAGGGAGATATGATTTTATTTAGATGATAAAGGTTTAGGAGTATGATCAACAGAAATTTTCAACTTAATTTTCCTACTTAAAAGTCTTTGTCTAGGAAGCCTTCTGCAAGACAGTAGTTCAATACTGTAAAAATCTGCCTAAGATGAGTGTTTTCATTGAGACACTATCTCTAGCCTTAACTTAGCTATGTTCCCAAGACTGGGGGTGTTTAAAGTCGGAGCTAACTGAAGACAATCTTACAAAGAAGCAAGACAGGCATTTTGTATTGAATAACATTTTACTTGTAGTAGGGTAATCACGGCAATCCTAGTTCTGACTAACAAATGTGTTGTTTGTCATTATGAAAAAAATGATATTCTCAATTTTAACTTACACCAGTATCATAAACTTGCATTTGACTCAAACTCAAATAAATCTAACTAATTTCAGCAAAAGGAATTAAAGCAATACAATCGATTTGATCCCTAAGGAATATAGTATAAAAGAATGCTTTCAAATTTATCAGAAAAGTTATACATAATGATACTTTAATTTCAAAAATTGTTCTATCAGAAATAATTGTACAGAAACGACAGGATTGCAATATTATATGGCTGTTTTAAAACAATCTCTGTTTGTAATTAGGAATTCTAACAAAGAAAGTTTTTTTGAAGCTTTGTAAAAGAAGCATTTTTTATAAGTAAATAAATTTATCAGAAAAGTTATACATAATGATACTTAAATTTCAAAAGTTATTCTATCAGAAATAATTGTACAGAAACGACAGGATTGCAATATTATATGGCTGTTTTAAAACAATCTCTGTTTGTAATTAGGAATTCTAACAAAGAAAGTTTTTTTGAAGCTTTGTAAAAGAAGCATTTTTTATAAGTAAATAAATTTTTCCCTCAACTACAGTGTGTGCATTTCAGTCAATTCAATTCTAACAATTCAGTCTTTAACTGAAGCGTATTTATATATTTATGACATATTTCTTGTATAAATATTTTATAATAATAAATCTAATAAAAACCCTTTAAGTATATAAAAATGAAGTTTAACTTTGAAGATAAATTTAATTTTACTCTTGTTTTCAAATCTTATTTTTAAATATTACTTTCTAAGCCAGAAAGATTTAGCCTAAAAAATTATTAAACCTTGTTATGATTTGGAAAGAAGTAGTTTCAATCTTGTTTTGTGGTATTTGCAATCCTGGAATTTGGCTGGAAACTGCGAGGAAGAAAGAAGAAAGCAACAATCGTGTTTTAAAGATCTTTAAGTTTTACATGATATATACAATATAACAATTTTTAGTTTTGAGCTTATTTCACTTTATCATTTCTTATTGTTGGTCTAAATTTCTGTTAAGTCAGCTTGAATGAAACAGAATAAAAGTGTACTTGGTGTCACAATTTACAGTTAAAATTCCTAACTTCCATAGTTTTTAGACAACAAGTTTTACAAACTCAAGGTGGGTCAAAGCTCTCCATTAGGGTTCCCATATGTCCTGATTTTACGTAGGAGAGCACAGTGCTAAATTAGTTAAATTAATTCTTTCATTGTGCTCTCCTTTGTAAAATCAGGACATATGGAAACCCTACTCTCCATAGTAAATAAAAAGTTACCATAAAAAGTTTCTTATAATCTTTTTTTTTTTTTCCTTGTTTTAATTTTTTTTTTGAATGACATTGAGATATTCTTTCGCAATGACATAAGTTTTCACAAAGTGATTTTCCAATACTTATATATATGTACGTAAATTGTATAGTTGTTAGTTACTGAACCATATTAGTGTTAAATGACTGAATCATATAGTTGAATGGCTGAATCATATTGTTGATTGGCTGAATCATTAGTGTCTTGATAGCTGGTAAATTTATTTTTAATTTTTTTTGAAATTTGAAATTGTTTCAAGTCTTAAACTATCATTTTTTTGATATAAATCCTATGATTCTAAACATATATCTTACAAACAGCTTTATAAAAACAATATAGCGTAAAGCAATATTACGCATTGTAATACAATGCAAATAAAAAGATAGTTGTGATGAATAAAAAGTTGATGCTAATTACATTTTTTTTTAATCTAAACAAGTATATAAGTTTATAGTCTATGTTGCTATGCAACTAAACAAGAGGTTAGTAAATAATTTAATAAAATGATGATTTCTATAGCAGCTTGCATATTTGTCATTTTCAACAGTAATAATATGATTTTAATTAAGTCTTAAATCACATTATTTGATTTTAAAAACTCTGAAAAGTGAAGCAAATGAGAAATTCTATTATAGTACCATTAAATTAATGTCTTTTGATGTTCTTTATGGTATTTTAAATGTTTATTTCTTATTCTTCATAATTTGTATATTTGTTATTCTAACACACTTAGTCTCAGTATGTGGTAGCAGGTTATAATGCTTTGGTTGAAGTTAAACATGTCTTTTGGAGGTCAAAGCATTTGGTCTTGGTCAAGTTATTAGCTAGAAAAGACTAAACAATATTACTATATTATAATGATCTATAATAGAGTTCATTAATGTTAATCATATTCTGTAATTATAGTTTTAAATAATGAAAATTCTAATCTTCAGTCATCTAAAGATAGGGTTGCCAGATGTTTTGCTTTTATGGAGGAGAATACAACGCCAAATTTGTAAAAATAAATTTTTTTAGTGTGTTCTTCGTAAAAGCTGGATATCTAGCTTTTACGAAGATAAAGATGACTCAAAATTTTTTTTTTTGACCTGAATATTAGATAATATATATATATATATATATATATATATATATATATATATATATATATATATATACATATATATATATATATATATATATATATATATACATACATATATATATATATACATACATATATATATATATATATATATATATATATATATATATATATATATATAATATTATTGCTCTGTTTTTTAAGAACATTGAGCACTCTATTTGTAAAATACACTAAAATAAATTACATATATACATATATATATATATATATATATATATATATATATATATATATATATATATATATATATATATAATATTATTGCTCTGTTTTTTAAGAACATTGAGCACTCTATTTGTAAAATACACTAACATAAATTACATATATACATATATATATATATATATATATATATATATATATATATATATATATATATATATATATATATATATATATAAAATATTATTGCTCTGTTTTTTAAGAACATTGAGCACTCTATTTGTAAAATACACTAACATAAATTACATATATACATATATATATATATATATATATATATATATATATATATATATATATATATATATATATATATATATATATATATATATATATTATGTATATATATATATATATATATATATATATATATATATATATATATATATATATATATAAATTAGTAGAAAATCATTTAACACTGTGTTTCATCAATAAAGACTCATCAGAAATGAATGATCAAATTAATAAAACTTCAATTTATTCCAAAAATTAAATTAAATTTTTGGTATAAAATTAAGTTGGTATAAATTGAAGTTTTATTAATTTTATCATTCATTTCTGATGACTCTTTATTGATGAAACACATTGTTAAATAAAAATAATTTTTCTCAAGTGATTTTCTACTTATTTATAATTGCTCTGTTCTTTTAAGAGCATTGAGCACTCCATATATATTTATAGTTTATGTGTATATATATATATATATATATATATATATATATATATATATATATATATATATATATATATATATACATATATATATATATATATATATATATATATATTTTATATATATATATATATATATATATATATATATATATATATATATATATACACAAACTATAAATGCTAAAAGGAAAGCAGCAAAATTCATGAGAATTACTTTTTGAACTAAGCAAATTTAAAAAATTGTTTGGCAATATTATATTAAAACTTACATTAAAACATTATTATTTTAATTGTATTGTAACAGTATATATTTACTTAAAGACATTTAAAAACAATAAATGCATAGAAACAACATATAAAGTAATACAAATAAATACTAATAAAAAGTAGTAAAAATTTAGGTTCTACACTTTATAGCATGCATCGGTTTTTTAGAAAATCATTAAAAGTGCAAAAAATCTCCAAACCAAAGTTTTTTAAAACCACAGAGTTTTAAAAAACTTTGTTTTTTAAAACCCTGTGGTTTTAAAAACCATTAAAAAAAGGGTTTTTAAAACCACAGGGTTCTCTAATGCATAACAATAAGTGATAAATATAAAAATGTCTTACAAGAAAAAGTTTTTGCTCAAGAAGTATCAAGATATGAGTTGAAAATTGTGAGTAAATAGAGTAAAAGTTAATAAAAATAGTTCACTTGCAACTTGTTTTCCATCTTTTTACTTATACCATATTACAGTTAGCTGGTTTTTTTTTAATAGTTGCTTGTAAAATAAAATTTAACATCAAGAACTGGACGAAGGTTTGTTAAGAATCTAAAGCGACAAGGTAATTTTATTGAATGTATGTGCAACAAAATTTTAGTTTTTTTTACTGTTTTATAACTAATTAAAATGGTGAATGTTTTATGGCTAATTATGATGGAGAATGTTTTATGACTAAATATGATGGAGAATTTTTTGTTGAATAAGAGTCGTTTAAAAACATAATCCTGAAAATTACAAAATACGAAGTACTGAAATTGTCAAAAACAGTACTTACATTTATTAAAAACTTACCTCCAGTATTTAAGTATAATATTGTCATATGATATTTTATAGAGGATGAGGAAAAATATTCTTTGGACGATGCAATTGAGCATATTGGATTTGGATTATATCAGATTCGACTTATTATTGTGATGGGATTATCATGGGTGATTTTCACATTTAATTATTGATCTTTTTTTTAATTATATTTTGTAATTTGTAAATTATAATGAATTGTATTGAAATTTTTTGATTTCATTACTTTAAATAATTATTATTAATAAGATTAAATAGTAAAGTTAATTAAAAAAGTT
This sequence comes from Hydra vulgaris, assembly GCF_038396675.1. NCBI lineage: Eukaryota > Metazoa > Cnidaria > Hydrozoa > Anthoathecata > Hydridae > Hydra > Hydra vulgaris. The sequence continues at coordinate 29,871,572 of NC_088929.1, forward strand.
ATTTATGAAAGATAAAGTAAAAGTAGTAAATCTGCTTTTACAAAGTTTGCATTAAAGTTTATTTATTTCATAAATGTATTTTCGATGTAATCAGTTTTGTTGTTAATTTTTTTTTTTTAAATTTGAATAAATAATTTCAAGATAGCTGATGCAATAGAAATGACTGTTATATCTATTCTGGCTCCAATATTGTTGTGTGAGTGGAAGCTGAATAATTACGAGGAAGCATTAATATCCATTGTAAGCATTTTCGCTCTAAACTTTACTTTTTAGTGATTTTTAATTAGTTTTGATACTTAATTTTTATCTTGTGTTTTCTTTAATTTTATAATGAGCAAATATTAAACACTTTGAATAATTAAAGTTGCAAAGCACTGAAACTCGCTGAACACCCATAAATAAAAATACCCATATTTCATAAACTTTCAGCCAATATACCAGAATGGTCAGCAGCTTTGCTAACTCAATCCTCTGAATATTTGATTTCACTTAAGTACTGCTTATCAGTTTGGCTGGTCAACTAACCTTATTCACTGGAGATAAACCTTTTTTTATTCAATTTAAATTTCTTTGTTATGTTATATTATGTTATTCCTTTGTTATTTGATTCCAGTTTCTTAAAATTAGCCATTTACCTCAACTTTATTTGTAAAATGAACATTGTGTTTAATTTTTCAGTATTTTTTCATCTAGTCTTTTAATACAGCTTTCTCCGACAACTTTCTACTATATCATTTTTTATAACCATTTGCTAAACAACGGATTTCTTTTCTCTTCAGAATCAGTAAGCATTTTACAAAGTAGTGCTATCATAGGATTGAGCTTAGCCAAGTAAGTTTTAAAACCTGACTTTTTCACAAAGCTTACAGAAGAAAAAAAACTTCTTAATTAAAAATATCTATATTTGTAAGGATCAAATCACCGAAATGAATCGCTTGGAATATCACCAGTTAAAATTAGTACTGTGTAGCATAAAAAAAACCTAGCTAGAAAAAAAAAAGATCTTTTCAAGCTAGTATTGCATTATCACTAAATTTTATTTAGAAAATCAATAAAGGTGTTTTAGAAAGGTTTACATGAGAAAGTAAAAAGTATTATGTTTGACACTATCATTTAACTTAAGCAAGATAAGTGTCTGCATTAAAGTAGTACAAGTTTTAGGTAGAGCTTTGTTTGTAGCTAGCTATGTAAGAGAAGCTATTGTTTTGATTACTTTTGTAAACAATACATCTTTCTGTACTCATTAGGTCAAATCGTACTTTTCTTTTTTAGAGGTTTTTAGTTGTTATTTTTACTTTTGGTTCATTTTAGTCACTCTTTCCTGCAGGTACTCATCAAATAGAAGCAGTTGAAAATTAATTTGTTTGTTTATGCGACACAAAGATCGCAAAAAGTGACTAATGGAGCCGCTTAGTTACGTAGACTTGGGAGATGTGAAAATTGAAGTAGATTGTAAATAATGTCATTGGGTGAGAATCATAAATGAATGTAAAGACTATTTTGTAGGAGGAATAAAATTTTAGGACTCAGGGATTAGGTGAACAATAACTCACGCTCTAGTCATACTAAACAAATGATAAAATAATTGTCTATGAGTAAACAAGTCAATATGTCTATGAGTAAACAAGTCAATCGATCCGCTGGTTTATTAAAGGCAACCATGGCTAAAATTATCGCACCATACAAAAACAATAAAATAAGTAGATAACAAAATATTAAGTAAAATAATAAAAAATGTAAGTATGGGCAATATAAAAAGAAAAAATAGGCTAATAAATGTGCCACTATTTATGGTCTAAACTCTAGATAATAAATTGAAAACTGATAATCACCTGTGTGAGATAAAAGTATATAAATGTCGTTAATGTAACAAATTCATAATATAAAGCTCACAAAACGCTTTAATACATGGGTGTAAGAGGTAAAAAAATGTTGGTTCCATGATAATTATTCAGAATTAAGTAGTGGATAATGGTGATCCCCCTCCTCAGGAATGCACTGCGATCACCAATGTCGTTTTGGAGTGCCCGAGACCTGCACTAACGCCACTCGTCAGGGGCGTGTCCTTGCAACAGATCTCACCGCCTGCACTCTTTTTTTTTAGATTTTTGATTTTTTTCTTAAAATTTAAAACCTTTAAAAAATTAGGGGTCCTACACTTTTTGTAGCCACATTGTTTGATTTTGGCTAAAATATATTATGATAAAATTCAAAACTTAATTATAATTTATGATTGGATACAAAATCGATAATTTTTTTAAAATTAATTTAACACAACCAGAGGATCCATTGAAGTATTTCAGAGGAATACAAGGACAGAGATCCATTAAAGTATTTCTGTCCTTGTACTCTGATTGTTGTGAGTTTTTGCAAAATTTTATAATTTTAATGAATAATAGCGCAATAATAGTTGCAATTTTCTTCTTGTCAAAAATCTATTTTAAATGCAAAGTATTTTTAATTTAAAGATTACACACTGCTGGGAGACATCTAAAATAAGGTACATGAAATGGGAAAAAAAGCTATTTCTAATATGTGCTTAAATTTAAACTTGAACAATAGATAATTTAAAGTTAAATTTTATTTATCAAATAATTCGCTATCAGTACTAAATTTATTTAAATGCAACCTCTAGACAATAAATCGAATGATTTCAAAGCTAGAATACCATTGCTTGAATATCCACATATTATTGCTGTCACAGAGACCTAGTTTATATTGATCTCTCTGAATGGATTAGACAATTATTCTGTATATCTATGTAATAGAGAACTAAGAGATGGTGGCATTGCCATCTATATCAAAAATGATATCAAATTGTTCGAATGTAAATTAAATAGCAATCAATTAAGTGAACAATTTTGGTGCCAGGTTATTATTGGCTTAGAGCGCATACTTATTCTCTATATCTATCATCATCCACACAACAATCATCAATCTAATCATGGAGCCATGTTTACAAAGAATAAAAAATTAAGTCATGATTTTCTTGATATTGTCAATAACTGTTTTTTTACGTAGTTTGTTCTCAAGCCAACTTTTTAAATAATATTTTTGACATCGTCTTTGTGATTTTCCATATCAAATAGATAAAGTCAAACTTAGACCACCTTTTAGTTGCATACAAAAAAATCACCTACACAATACTCTTTTTTAGGAGTTTAATTTAAAAACATTGGATGAATCTATTAACTTCAACAAAATCAGGTACTATTACATAGTGCCAAGGAAATTTATTTTATGGCAAGTCAGCTGAGGAATGCTGCTGTGGCTGTCAGTTTAATTAAACCTTGTATTTATGCCTAAAAAATTAAATTTAAATCATTAAATTGAAGCTTTATAAACAGCTTTTAAAAAGAGTTTTCACAACACAGTTTGGTTTAGTGAAGATTTTGTTACTTACTCAATATGATTAGACTCAGAGATAAAAGCCTAATGCACGCTATAGATGACCTTTCAGTTGCAAAAAACCATCTTATTGATATGTCAATTTTAAACTAAGCGAAGCTGCTTTTTACGAAAATTCTATAAAAGAAAAGATATCAACATTAAAAGTTTGTTTGATATTTAATCAAAGTAGAAAGAATTTGAAAGACATGGGTTTTCCCAATAATGTTCAATAAAAAAACTGCATCAACGATTGGATTGTTAAGGAAATGAATTATCTATCTATTGCATGTTTGCAAACCATAAATAATGATAATTTTCTATTAAAATATAAAAAAAAAAAAAAAAGAATAAGAATCCATTTACAGGTGACTTAATGTGTACATGTTGTACCAGCAACAAGTTCTTTTGATTTCTCTATCAGTTGAAACTGAATTCCTTATGTAATAATAAAGCTGAAGAAAAAACCAGCTCTGTCAACCCTCAAAAACAAGAGCCTTGTTTATCAAGGTGCATATGTTGAACACAAAAGGTAGATTTAGGTACCATCTAAATATGAAGGACTTTTATTATAGCAAAAATTGTAGTAAAGTTAATATACAGTCATGAACAAAAGTTTAATACCAATCACTAAAAATAACTGAAATAGGCGTATGATTGCATCACCCATCTGTATTGATTGCATTATATCAACTGTTTTAATTTTGATTGTTTTTTGAAAGGATTTTTAGCTGCTGTCAACATTCTGATTTTTTACTGAATTTTTGAAATATAGAAATAGTTGATATAGAGCAAAAAGAGTCTCTGACAGTCTTTAAGATGTCCCAAATTATAGCCCTATGTAGTTATAAGATGACAGAACGTACTGCAAAAAACTTGAGAGTCATTAAGACCTAGAAGCACCATTAAATATGACAAAATCTTGATAAAAAAGGATTGTTGTTAGGTATCCAACAAGTTCTGTAAAGAAAATCAGGCCTGAACTACTGGAAAGAGAATGCAAAGTGAGTCACATTTGAACTTTATATGGAAGTTTGTATCTGCAACATTTTCATGCAGGATGATGCGCCATTCCACTGCTTTAAAGATGCAACTAAGTTTCTGTCCCAAAAAAGTCAAGATGCTCGAATGGTCTAGAAATAAACCATTCGAGCTCTGATCTCAATCTGATTTAAAATCTATAAGCCAAATTGAAAGTATCAGAGCAACAACTGTCATGGGCCTCAGAGTTGACTAGAATGTCAAGAAATAATATAAAATAGAAAAAGTCTGGGTTAAGGAAATCTTAAAGGAGTTTTGATAAAGTCTATTGCCTCCATGTGCCTGTGCATACTTTTGACAAAGTATGCACAGACACATGGAGGCAATAATCAGGAACAAGGAAGGGCATACAAATTTTTGAATTTTGTATTATTGACTGATCTCAGATAGTAAAATTGCATCGTTTTGACATTTTCTGTGTTATTTGATGATTTCATGAAAAATGAAACTAGTTGTAATGTTTGAATGTGATGATATTGGATTTTTGTGAAAATTTAAGCTTGGTCTTAAACTTTTGTTTCTATATTGATGAATGGTAACACTCTTACCCAGTCCTCTATTTCATATATTTCCTCAGATTATCATTCACTACTGACCTCTCATTTATTCAATAAATTGCAAAGTTAGCATCTCCTAAGGTTGTCATAATCTTTTAAGGTTATACCATATTCTGCTAAGGTTGCCATATTTGCTTGTCATATTCTTTATAAAGTCGCTTATTCTTTTATGGAATACTGTTGTCATGTTTAAGCTGATTCTTTTAATTGAGCCCTCTCTTTTTCAGAAATGTCCACAAACACATTGTAACTGTTTTTGGACCTGCTCTAGCTGGTAAGTTTGAGCCTCTATCCCATTATTGTAAGGTTATATCTCTTTCTCTTTTCTATAAATACTGCCATGACTGCTGTTCAAGCAAGCTAGTTGTTCAGTCATTTTTTTTTGTCAACTGAAACCTAATCTTGGATGACTTGTCATTAACTAAGTTGCATCCTTTTACTGTAACTGTTTCTTCATGCTCAAAAAAGTTTTACTCATATATTTTTTTTCTGCAAATATTGGTGGTTTGGATTTCCCTCCCATCTTCATGTTTTTCTAACACACAATTTTCAGTTTTTTAAAGTTTTCTGTTCTACCCAATATAAAATGTTGTGTTTCTGCAAAGAAAATAGTGAAAAATTTTACACTTATAACTGTACTTTGAAATACATTAAAAGAAGAAAAATTCTAAAAATTCACAAACGCCAGTTTATAGATTGCCAAGGGATAAAGAAGAGATAACACATTGGAAACAATGTATTCCATATTTAAAAGTGTCTAACAATACATGTAAAAAGAAAACAGCCAAAAAAACCATTACCAATTTTGATTCATGTTCCTCTTAAAAATCAGCATATATGCTTTTTTTAAGATCATCTAAATAAGCATTGTCTTCAGCCAAAATTATTTTAATGAAACTAATGATATAATGAGATGGTTGTGAATTGATCATAAAAAAAAAAAGTGAAGGCCAGGGAGGCTAAATAAATTGTGGTAATAGCCCTCTATCAACTCTGTAACTCCGAAACACAAACCTTGATAAACAAGGCCACTGTGCGGAGAAACAAATTGAAAATTTTTTGAATAAAAAGTATTTTTAGGGGTCCTCCAAAACCCATGAACATTTATTGAATTCCTAATATTATCAAAAAAATAGTTCTTCAAAAGTGTATTATGATGAGTCACAAATAAAGCGAAATAATATGAAAATTTCAAAAATGATAATTATATTATTAAAAACTTATTAAAAAAAATTATCATAAAAATTGATAAAAACGCCCTTTTTTTTTTAATTAATAAACTTTATTTTTTTACACTCTCTGACTGCTTGAAGAGGGCATTTAAGCTTGAAAATGATCTCAAATGATCTTCTGCTACAGCATGGGGCTCACAGTGGTGGTGAACTTTAATTCAGATAAAACCCAATTTTTTTTAGTCAATCATTATTGCAATAATTTAAATCTTCCTATATTTATGAATGGTACTGTGTTCGATGAGTTATCTACCTAGAGTTGAAAAAAAACGTGTTTTTTTCCTTTGGCGTTTTTTGTTTTTTTTGGTGTTGTTTTGCTTTTCTTAACACTTTTTTAGTTTTTTTGGCATAAATTTTGGAATAGTTTTCCTTTATTCTACTATATTTTTAGTATATGAACATTAAAAGCACAATAAGATGTATAAACACCAATTTAAAGTAAAATTTTAATAAGAAATTATATTAGCTTTAGGTTAGTTATATATCTATACATACTGTATGGAAATGTTTATTTGTCATGTTGTACTAACAACAATTGTTAACACAATTATATCACAAATTTTGTGATATAATTGTGCTAACTCTCATTATATATAGAAACTATTATTATCCAATAAGAAAGTTACCATTTTAATTTTGATAATAAAAATATATTAGTATAAAATACCATGCAAATTTAATATCAGAATCAATCAAGATTGTTTACTTATTTGAGCATTTGTATATTGTGTAGTAATTTAGTCTTACATTGTTTATTTGTTATATTTGTCAAAAAAAAGTATATTACTTCTAGGCCCTTATAAAAAAAATAACCCTATATTGAACTTAATTTCAAGGAAAGTTTAAAAATTTTGAATTAGCATTATTTATGGAGTTTCCCAGACAACCTTCATCTGATGATTCGTGATTTATTTATTTATAATTAATTTTTTTATCTGGATTTTTTTTTAATTACATGATTTAATTGTCTAGACATTATCATATAGTACTATATCAGAACACTTGCAGAATTTTTTAACATGCTTTGTTTTTCAAGTTCAATTTTTAGACCATAATCTTATGACAAAAGGAATGTTAAACTTTTTCCATGGCTAATTTGATACAGAGGTTTAAATAAATGGGGGACTAAGGTTTTATTTCTTCCCCCTGTATGAAGAGCTTTATCATAATTGATTACAAACAAGAAGAACAAAGAGAAATCACTCAATAATTTAAAAATATCCTTTCTGTTTATATATATGTACGTATATATCGATATTATGGTGCTTTAAAACCCCTTTAGATAAAAAATCACAACTCAGTGTTTTTAATATGGTGTGGTTATCTTTTGTGTTAATCTATTTTTAGATTCTATTGCAGAAAAACTACAATTTTTATATCAAAAATAAAAGACATGAATTTCTATAATTTTTTTAATAGATTTATATAAAATTTCACTTCATATGAGTACTAAGTTGACTTTTTTAGCATAAATATTTTTTAAACAATATTAGGGAACTGTTGAATATAAAATGAGCTTAAGCATGAAATAAAAATTGGACAATTAAACTTAAATTAGACTTAAATTATTCACAAAAGATAACCACAGCACATAAAAATAACTGAGTTCTGATTTTTATCTAAAGGAGGAGGAGGGGGGGAAGGGTTATATATATATATATATATATATATATATATATATATATATATATATATATATATATATATATATATATATATATATATATATATATATATATATCAAAGTTTATGAACTACCACAATACTGTTGTCATTTCAAAATTATTAAATAGCAACCCTCTCACTGAGTCCTCTTTTTTACATCTTACCATTTACTACTAACCTTTCATGTAGACAAAATATACAATCAATTGCTAAATTAGCATCCTTTAATCATTATCGTTATTTTCTTACCCCTGATTCCATTCTCAACCTTCACAAATCTCTTATTTATCCCTGTATGGATTACTGTTGTCATATTTGGGTTGTTCTTCTAATGATGCTCTTTTTCTTCTAGATATGGTCCAAAAACACATTGTAAACATAGTTGTAACCACTCTATCTGCTAAGCTTGAGCCTCTTTCCCATTGTTGTAAAGTTTCTCTTTTTTACAAATTCTATCATGAACGCTGCTCAAAAGACTTATCATCTCTAGTTCCATCAGCAAAAGCTCATTATCACTTAACTTGTCATTCAGCCAAGTCTCATTCATTTACTGTATCTGTCCCTGCATGCTCTAAAAACTTTTATTTGTCTAGTTATTTTACCTGCATTTTAACCCTTTGGAATACTCTTTCATCTATATTGTTTCTTGATTTGTACAACCTACTACTCTTTAAGTCTTCTGTCAACCATATCCTAGCTCTATAACTCTATTCTTTTTTTTCCTAGTAAATCTTAACTTAATAGTGGTTTATTGCAATCTTGTTGGGAGTGAATCAGAATAAATAAATAAATATATATATATATATGTATATATATATATATATATATATATATATATATATATATATATATATATATATATTATATATATATATATATATATATATATATATATATATATGTATATATATATATATATATATATCAATTGGTAATATATATTATATATATATATATATATATATATATATATATATATATGTATATGTATATATGTATATGTATATATTTATATATGTATATATGTATATATATATATATATATATATATATATATATATATATATATATATATATATATATATATGTATATGCATATATGTATATGTATATATATATATATATCAATTGGTAATATATATATATATATATACATATATATAATATATATATATATATATATATATATATATATATATATATATATATATATATATATATATATATATATATATATATATATATATATATATATATATATATAAAGTGTTAAACCTATTTAAATATAATAAATGTAAATAAGCAATGTTTATTGTGTCAATATATAACACTAATGCCAAAAAAATAAAATTGAGGAAGATAAAATTATCGATAAAGTTTTTATACTGGACTGCTGACGTTAAATTTAGTAACATAAATAATGAATTTTTGAGTATTTCCCAAAAAAGCCAAAAAAATGGACCCCTGCATTTTTTTTTTCCAAAAAAATGACCAAAAAAACAAGAACCAAAAAAACGCGTCACATCTCTGCATCTACCCTTCATCTTCTAAGATTACCTCTTACTTCCAATCTTTCTTAGAAAACATATGTCAAATTGATTGCATTATTACCATTATTTTTACCACATGAATACCATTATCACATCATTGTAATGTTGCTTTTCTTTCTCTTTTCTACAAATGCTATAATGGGCACTGCTCTAAAGAGCTATGGTCTTTTGTCCCATTTACTAAAATTCATTCTCGTGTTACTCTTCATTCAATTAAGTCTCATCCTTTTACTGTGACTGTTTGTGTGCTCCAAAAACTATTATTTATCTTGTTTTTTTCCATGAACATTCTTTGGAATTTCCTTCATCTTGCTTTCCTGATTCATAAAATATGGTTTATCCACCAATGTATATATATGCATTGATTGATAAACCATAATCATGTTTACATATATTATATGCAGTTATAAGGTCAGGGCTCGAAATAAAAAACTTTTTTCTACCAGACATTTTGTCCAGTAAAGACTCAAGTTTGTCGGACATGTCCAATAAAAATTAAAAATGTGCAATCGAACGCCATTCCTGAACATAAATTATTTTGTTTTTACATCTTGACCACGCAATTTGTTTTGACAACTCTAGGCGTATTAAAATTCGCTGAAAATAGAAAGAAAATTTATAAGATAAATTATCTTTCAAAAAGAAAATCTTAAAGAAAAAGAAAAAATTTAAGCTCAAAAAACTAAAATTTGTAAAGGAAAATATATTTGTATTACGTTTTTAAAAAATTACTATATTATGCGAAATACTATGTAAACTATTAAATACATAAAATATTACATAAATATATATTAAATGCATAAATAATGTAATTAAGTATATAATTAAATATGTAATAAAAATATATAATAAAATACGAAATTATTAAATACTTCAATTACTATGTAAATATATTATATACATAAATTGTTAAGTTTACTTATTACTTAATTAAATAAAGTAACAAATTAATTATGTTAACAATAATCACATTTTATTTTAATTATCAAAGTATATTACATGTAATTATATAAATATGTATTTTTGTTAAAAATCTTTTCAAACTGTTCCTTGGATTAATTTTAAAAACACTTTTAATAGCAAAATTTTTTAGCATGAAAACAAATGTTACGTTGCAACTCAAGTTTAATAGTGTAATAAAAAGTACTTGTTTCTATAAGCATTCAAATAATTATTACATTAAATTTTATATAAAATGAATTTAAGGGGTTTTAAATGCTAAAATATTTGTTTGAAATTTATAAAAACCATCGGAAAAAAAAATACTAACCTATAAATTAAAATTAATAACTAATTGCAATGGTTTAATATGAATGATAAAAACCGGGCTTTTGTTTTGTGTAAAAAATAAAAAGCTCAAAAAATAAAGTTTATACAATACTGAATTTATTATTAATTTTGGAACAAATAAAAGGATTAGAAAATAAATGCACATAAAATATATGTCGAACGAAATGACCAATAGATGTCGTTTTTTACCGGACAAGTGCTGGATAATGTCCGGCGCTGATTTCGAGTCCTTTAAGTGCATTAATCAATTTTTAAATAAATAAACAAAGTAGTTTAATGTAAAATAAAAATATCTATAAGATATGTTTTTACTGATTAAAAAAAGTATGAAAGTCAAATAAAAAATGTCAAGCAAGCTGAGTGCAGTAATCGAACTTGGAATTTCTCCCTTCCAAGGCAAGTGCAAGTAAACTTAATATAAACAAATTTCTAAACTGCGAGTAAACTTAGTATAAACAAATTTATTATTTAAAGTATATAAGTAGAAATACATCTAGCCTAGAAGAAATAGTTTTTTAGCTAGTAAATGGAATCAATAATAAATTAAAAGTTTTAGCAGCATAATATTTATATATACATCATATACATATATATACATATATGTATATACATAAATATATATATATATATATATATATACATATATATATATATATATATATATATATATTCATATATATCTATATGTATATATGTATACATATATGTATATGATGTATCTATATATGTATATGATATTTATCTATATGTGCATATATATATATATTTATATATATATATATATATATATATATATATATATATATATATAAATATATAAATATATATATATAAATATATAAATATATATGTGTATATATATAAATATATATATATATATATATATATATATATATATATATATATATATATATATATATATATATATATATAAGTATATATAGAACCCTTAGATGTTATCCGAAAGTTTTTTCCATATTTTGTTGACAAAAGTCTATATATATATATACAAAAGACAAAAGTCTATATATAAGTATATATATATATACAGTATATATATATATATATATACTGTATATATATATATATATATATATATATATATATATATATATATATATATATATATATATATATATATATATATATATATACAGTATGCAAAAAAAATAATCGTATACTTGAAAAATAATCATAATTTTATAGCCCCATTCGATACTAATTTCCATGGAATTTGATCATTTTGACATTATTTTTGAACTGTACGATTATTTTTTTTGCAGTCAATTTTATGCATCAATAGATCAATTGTGTTTATTTCAATAGGTTTGAAAAGCAATTAATTCACCAATACACAAATAAATTCTTAAAATAATACTAGAGAAGATATCTAAAAAAAACTTTTAAATATTTTAACGGACAACTCATTTTTTCGATGCAATCTTTAAAGTTATGATTATTTTTCAAGTGTATGATTATTTTTTTTTGCATACTGTGTATATATATATATAAATATAAATATATATATATATATATATATATATATATATATATATATATATATATATATATATATATATATATATATATATATATATATATATATATATATATATATATATATTATGGCCCTGCCAATCATTTTTATTCGTGAATCAAATGTTGCTTCGATTTGACATCCAATTCAAAAAAATTGATTTGAGTTTTTAGAATCACTATTTATTTTGGTGAGTGTTGATGTTTTTTCAGATATCCAACGCTAAGATGCTATTAAAAAGTTTTCATTTATCTCAGCCAGAGTAAAGTAATTATAATCGAAAGTAATTGTAATACTGCTTCCTAACAACCGCTAAAAAATTATTTCGGGCAAAAAAAAACTTATAAGTAGATTTGTTTTTGTTTTTTTTTATGCTTTAGTTTAAATTTCCTCATATTGCTGATTCAATTTGTGATTCAATTTAATTTGTAAATGAAGACCGGCTTTGTTACGAGATTCGATTCAAAATTGAAAATGCCGATTTGCAAGGCCCTAATATGTACAAACACACAGATATATATATATATATATATATATATATATATATACATATATATATATATATATATATATATATATATATATATATATATATATATATATATATATATATATATATATATATATATATATATATATATATATATATATATATATATATATATATATGTATATATTTATTTAGATATATATATATATGCATATGTATATACATATATATTATATATATTTTTTTATATATACACATTTAAAATATATTAAAATGCTTAAATCAAATTAGTAAAATTAAGTTGAATTAATAGAGACCTTAAAATAAAAAATACAATAAAAATCCAATTAAATAATGTAACAAATGTTTTAAAAAGATAAAAGAACCGATAATGTTAAAAGGAACTCGATTGAAATTGTCATTTTTACATGGTTCATTTGTTTATTAATAGTGGGTTTTTCCCACTCTATGTACATGCTTTCTTTGAGTTTTTATATAAATTTGTTGGAGGCCGAATCCAAAATTGAAAAATTAGCATGGTTAAAACTAATAAAACAGATTTCATTTGAATGAATATATTTATAAATGTGTGAGTTTTTATCCCTTTTTTGGTGCTCGTTTATTTGTGTCTTTAAATGGCGAGTAGTTTCATCAATATAACAGGATTTATAGCCTGCGCATTCAAATTTATAGAAAACAAATGAATTAAAGTCTGTTGGAAAGGGATCTTTTGCAAAAAATTTTGAAATTTTAAATGAAGTTTAAACCAATCTTACGGTGACCAATTTACAATATCTTTCAATGATTGCATTTAGTATTTGTTTGGTTAAATCAGATATTTTTCCAATATAAGGAAGTTTAAAATATTGATAATTTTGTAGGTTTTCCGAACGCGATGAAATGTCAATATTGGTGTTCTTAATATAAGAGCTTTGGATTTTCTTAATCAACCAAGACAGATACAAGTTGCGTTTGAGAACTTTTAAAAGATCATTTATATCGTGACAAAGACTGAGACTAGTGTTGTTTATTTTATAAGCTCAATCGGTTAAACATTTAACCAGACTAACTTTGTATGAAAATGAAGTAAAACTAAAAAAGTTTGCGTAGAGTCTTGAGAAAGTTTTCTTATGAAAAACAGTGGTAATTGTGGATATGTTTGTTTTATTTAGAGTTAGGTCCAAAAAAGATATTTTTGATTGAGTTTGTTTTTCCATTGTAAAAGTAATAGAACTATGTTTATTATTGATATACTCCAAAAATAAAATTATTTTTGGAAATATCTGTAGTTATCAGGGATGCGGAGTCCCAAAAGGACTCTGGCTTAATGTCTTTACTTTTTCCAAGTCTGTAGTGTCCAGAAGCTCTAAACATGTTTGTTGACTTAGTATCTGCTATAATGAAAAAATTCATGAGATTTAATGACTTGAAACTTATTGTTTTTAAGTCCGGAGTCCTGGAGTCCCGGAGTCCTTGCCGCCATTATACCTAAGGACTCCGGACTCAAAAAATGATTGTTCCTCTAACCTAAAAGTCTTAATTTTTTTCCTAGTAGTCCATAAACTTATTTATATTTTTAGAGCTCCTGGACACCAAAAACTAGGATAAAGTTATTTTTTTGTGACTTTCAAATCCGGAGTCCTTTTTGGGACTCTGCATCCCTGGTAGTTATTGAGGGGTAAAAATCATTTATGTCAAATTGAAGAAATGTACAGTCATTTTTATTTTCGATTATGGAGAACCAATTTATAACATCAGTGGTATTTTTCCACTGTTGCAAATTTAATATATTTCTAAGAATATTATCAACTTTTTCCAATTTAATTTTGCTTACATGTCCAATCTCACTTTTTGAGCGAACCAATAACCTATACGAAAGTTTGTTTTGAAAATTCGGTTTATGGTCTTTTAGTGTTATGAAGGTTTTGGCAGGGGCAGTTGATTCGATTCTGTTATCAAGGTTTATTTTTTACACAATACTTTGCGCTTCTAAATTAATTTCGTTTTCCAAATTTTTAGGGGCTTTCTCATAAGAACTTGTAATATTGTAGAATAAAATTTTTTCATAGTTTTCTGTTGTGAGTTGGTAAATATTATTTGTTTTATCAGCAAAAACCAAAATATTAGGGTTTGATTTAATTTTTGTAACATCTAACTTTAATTCTGTTTGAAATTCGTTTTTTATAGGACGAAACTTTATCGTTTTAATTAAATGAATAGGTCATTTTCAAAATTTTCCAAATCAGTTACAATAAGTGGGGTATTTTTTGTTTTAAATCCATAATTGTCATTATCTTGGTTATTATTAAATACATCATCTGTGTTTGTATTTGGTTTTAAGAAAAAAAACCAAATTCAAACACAGATGATGTATTTAATAATAACCAAGTAATAATAACTTTTTTCATCTATTATAGGTTAATAGTTATGTTAAATCCCCCTTTTAAAATTTTTTTTTAAAAAAAAGTAATCATTTCTAAAGAATTCTTTTTATAATAGTATCAGCAAATTCCACAAATGTGTGAAAATTTACAGTAGTTAAGGCATATGCAACTTTTAAAAAGTTGCAAATGTCTTAACTACTTTAAATATTGAAGTTTTATTAATTGATCGTTTATTTCTGATGAGTTTTTAGATCGTTTATTTCTGATGAGTGGTAAATGAAAAAAAAATTTGTTAAGTGATTTTCTACTAATACATAAATGCTCTGTTCTTTTAAGAACATTAAGCACTCCATTTTGTAGAATACATTTTAAAGTTGTTTATATATATATATATATATATATATATATATATATATATATATATATATATATATATATATATATATATATATATATATATATATATATATATATATATATATATATATATATATACATACATTTATATACTCAAGACCAAGGTCAAAAGTTACAAGGTCAAGGATAAGCCCAGGGTTAAGAGTTTTAAGGTCAAGGCCAAGATTAAGTATTTTAAGGCCAAGACCTATAAGGCATTTTAAGACATAAATTTTTGCTTTACGTTAAGGCCAGTTATTAATAAAACTGCAAGTAGCAAGTGCTGTAACAATAAAACCACATTTTGTAAAACCTTAACCAATATAATATAACCATAACCAATATAATATAAACCATAACCAATTCTGCGAATAACCAAAGTTTTTCGCAGAATTCAATGCAATTAATTAATAAATATGTTTTTTTTTCAAGGCCAAGGCCAATAGTTTCAAGGCCAAGACCAAGGCCTCAATTTTTGGCATTAAGCAAGTGCAAGGCCAAAGGACAAACATTTGTGTATATATATATACATATAAATATGTATATATATATATATATATATATATATATATATATATATATATATATATATGTATATATATATATATGTATATATATATATATATATATATATATATATATATGTATATATATATATACTGCTAGATACCAGATAGAGTCGACAGTGTTTAAATTGCTTGTTAAAGTCGACACTTTTTTTTATTTTTTTTTTATTTGTATGATTTGAATAAATTATATCAGACAATAGATTTTTAAAAGTCTATATTATAAAACCAATCAATTGTAACTTGTTTATTTTAATTTTGAATGAAAACCGTCGACTTTAATTTTAAAGCATCAAACTTTAAATCATTAAAAACCTAAGTAAAGTCGACTCCCGCATAAATTATATCAACCTTAACTATAGAAAAGTATTTATGTTATTAAACGTTTATATAAATAAAATAATAGATAATATAGGCTAACCTATTTTATAAAGATATTAACAATATTTATTAAACGATGCTGTTCTACAGTATGTTTTGTAAAGAAATTTATAAAAAAAAAACATTTCAAATTTAAGTTGACGCAATTTTGTCGCCTTTAAATATTTGTCGACTTAATCAGGTTTTTGATACTTAAACTGTCGACTTAAACGACACGCATATATATATATATATATATATATATATATATATATATATATATATATATATATATATGTATATATATATATATATATATATATATATATATATTGACTGCAAAAAACGTTATTTCAATTTTTTATATAAATTACAAAGGTTGTATTTATTGGTGTTGGCTGTGGAGCAATATTTTGGGGATTTATTGCAGACCGCTATGGAAGGTTCAAGGTAATGATGATCATCATCATAAAATATATAAAAAAAAAGTATAAATATAAAAATTATTTTATTATTGATGATTCAATGTTTGTTTTTTTTACCTAAAAAACAATAAAATTTTTAGAGTTTGTTTACCAGTTCTATTGTTGTATTAATATTTGGAGTGGTGACAGCGCTTTCCCCTAATTTTGCAAGTATTTTGATTTTGAGATTTTTTGTTGGATTTGGTGTTGGTGGAGTTTCTCAAGCGTAAGAAAATTTTGATGATAGTTTTTTTGAAAATACGATTTTTATATTACTCAAAATCTGTTTCTATAATTTTAGAGTAACAATAACAACAGAAGTATTACCAAAAAGTATCAGAGCAAATTCAGCTATGTTTTTATTGGTTGGTTTATGAGTTTTTAAAGATAATTGTTGACAAATTATTTTTATGTAAAAAATGTAATTTAATTTTTTTTTCAGTTTTTTTGGGCTACAGGTACTACTCTAACAGCTGCATTAGCTATTTTTACAGTTTCTTCTATTGGTTGGCGATGGTATTTAGGTCTACTTAGTATTCCAGTTTTGTTGTTTTTAGTGGCTGCTTTTTTTGTAAGCATTTTTCTTTTTTAAGAGAAATATGTTAATAAAATTTTTACAGTTGCAGAAAATATTTGTACAATTATTTTCAGTGTTTTTCAATAATACTAGTGTCATACAAGCATAGAAATGTCAACCTGAATTTCTAAAGTTGTTAGCTTCATAAAACATTATATATTAAATATTTTTAATTATTTTTTGTTGTCATTATTATTCTTATGAATGTTATCAAGTCAAAGTAAGACTAGTTATCCCTTGTAAAAATTGTTATTAAAGTTAGAATAGTTTTTCAACTACCGCTATCATAGTGTTAAAATGTATTGTGCTGTCTAAGACTAAATTAGGAACTCATTATTTTCTTATACTTTGTTTTCCATTTCACGAGATTCTATATTTTATTTTATATTATTTGTATTATACTAGCTGTTGTGACCCGTAAAATACAGATCTAGGGGAGTTTATTTCACATCTATCTCTATTTTTATACTTATTCAGCTGTTTATTTATCCTCTATTTCTTTACTTTAAACTTTTTTGAATATATGATAAAAAAATAATTTATTCAAACATTGCTCCCAAAGCAAAAATAGATAAATACTTGCACTTTATTCGCATGCTTAGAGTTCATCAGACCTCTTACCCCGTTTATCTATTTTGAAAGAAAAAATCTCAATTGAATGAAAACACCTTCCTACTTTAAAAAAGAAAATCGTCCTTTTAATGTCCTCGATGCGCAGATTAACCTTATTGATTGCATAAACATTAACATAAGTGTCTCTAACATTGATGGCAGTTGAAATATATTTATTGCAGCATTATTCAAAATTCAAGGCTTAGAAAATAAAGTTTCAACCATTCAACAAGACTATATCAAATAAAAATACAAAACATTTTCAATTTTTTCAATCTGGGCATATATAATTATAGCAAATAAATAAATATAGCAAAAAAGGCTTAATTGTTAAAATAAAGTTTTAAAGTTTTTGCTAGCGTCGGGCTAATTTTTTTTTTTTCTGCCTCCATAGCAACACTTTCTGGAGTAGCAGGACAGGCTTATTGTTTTTTTTTCTTTATTAAGTTTCAGACTACAATTTTTTACCATCCGCTGCTTATTAAGACTAATTACCTGAGCACATTAATTACATAACTATCTTGACATATGCACAACAAATTTTAACTAGTGTTTTGATATTTTTATAAATTTTAAGCTTTTTAAAAATTCTCTTACTTTCGTTTTTTACATTGTCACCGTCAACCAAGGAGACTGCCAGATTTTATGTCATGGCACTCTTATGAAAACTTTTGAACATAAAACTATTTGTCCTGTAGGTTTCGAAAAGTAAGTTTTCAAAATCTGGACAAACTGCTAAAGATGAAAACTACAACAACAACAAGAAGAAATTTTTTCTCCTTTTTAAATCATACAATAATATTATAACAATAGTTAATATAATAATAATGATAATAACAATAATAGTAATAATAATAATAACAATAATAGTAATAATAAAAATCATAGTCCTGTTGATTGTAGTAAGTAAAAATAATTGATTAATAAAAATATATATATAAATAATAATAATATAAATAATATAATAATGATTAAATTATTTATAGGTATTTAATAATAATAACTAAATGATTGAAAAGGATGGTGTCACTCAAACAGAATTCTGATCAAAGGAGTGACACCAGTTTTTAAATTTAATATGATTAATAATAAGCATACACACATAGAACATAAACAAAGTAAACATTTAAAAATCATACTTTGATGATAATAATAAAAAATAAACAAACAAGAACTCAATGATAATAGTTGTAGTAATCATAATTAAAAAAATAAGAGTATATTTAAATATTAAGTGAAAATCATGTCAATAAGTTGGTTTTGTTGGCACAATTGTTCTCAAAAATTTTTTAAATTGATTAAATAACAAAAACGGGGCGAAAGAGTTAGCCTGAGGGGGTCATTAGCCCAATTATAAAATTTGAAGTCATTTTTTCTTTTTAATACTATTAAATTTTTATTATTCTGTTACATTTTTCAAATTGTTTAGATTTTATAATGGGTTATATATCATAAAGAAATAAGCATAAATGTTTTTTATTTAAAATCATACATAAATAACATCTACAACAGCATTGTAATCTCAATACATGTGTACACCTTTGATTAATATATAAGTTTACATACATCTATTTAGATGCGTAAATAAATGCAGGTCAGGTTATTCTGTTACTGGTAAATGTAACTCAGTACAACCTGCTTCATGACCTGCTGCCTTGTAGGATACACTTTTTTAAGCAAAGACTAGGAGAAGCCAACTCCAACTTAAAACGCCCCCTGTCTTGAGGCTCTTGATTGATTAAAGGCTAGAAATGGTGTCTCGATAAAATACTCTTCTTGCGCAGATGTTAAATGCATTTGGCTACTGTCTTGTAGAAAGCCTCCTAGACAAAGACTTAAGGGATAAACAGATTCTATCTGTTGACCAGTCTCTCACCCCTTTATTATCTATTATGCTGACACAGATGTATTTTAATACATTGTATCCAGTTTAGGATGTTGAATGCTGGATCTTCTTGACTCAATCCATGGATTTTGCTTGTGTCTCTGTTTTTATGACTAAGCAACTGACTGAGTGCTATCTATGCTCTAAGTCAAGTTCTTTAATAAATTTAAAAATGACTAAAATACCAAAAACTATAAAACACAAAAAACCATTGTCATCACCATGTTCTCTAAACCTATCATTTACTAATATTTGTGGTCTTTAAAGTAACTTTTCTTTTGTTGAGTCTTTTCTCTCGCAAAGTTCAACAGATAAACTTGCTCTTTCTGAGACTAATTTGAGTTTGACTGCCTCATCTTGTAATCTTAGTGTTGATGATTATCTTCCATTAATTCGTAAAGACTACAATAGTCACATGCTTGGCCTGGGCATTTACATTCATAAGAATTTGCCCATTTGTCGGGAAACTAGGTTTGAATCCACAGACTATACTTTCATGCGCTTTCATTTAGCACCACTTCACTCTATCGCCTTTCTCTTTGTTCTATATAGCTCTCCTTTATCTCAAGACTGCACTCTTTTTGATGTTATTTCTGATCATATTGACCTAGCCCTCTCTCTTTATCCATCAGCCAATATTGTTGTTGTCGGTAACTTTAATGCTCATCACACTGAATAGCTTGGCTCTAGTGTCAGTGACTCTGCAGGAATTAAAGCCCAAAACCTTTGTCTTTCTCAATCCCTGACTCAAATATTCAACTTTCCAACTCGCTGTCCAGACAATCCGAATCATTTACCTTCTCTACTTGACTTTTGTCTTGTTTCTGATCCTTGTCAGTGCTCAGTTTCTCAACATTCACCCTTAGGTGCTTCTGATCACATTTTGAACTTTCTAAAACTATTATCTGATTCTTCTTCATTAATTGAATCCCCCTATCATTGTACCTCTTACAACTACCTTAAAGCTGACTGGGTCTCTTTGTGTGGTTTTCTTCATGATGGCCCTTGGGTAGGAATCTTTTGTCTTCCTGTCGACAAATATGCTTCTTACATAACTTCGTGGATTCAGGCTGGCATGGAATCTTTTATTCCCTCCTGACAATTCCAGGTCAAGCCAGATTCTTCTGGCTGTTACTTTCATATCTATCAGCAAAATAAATCTCCAGAAAACAGACATCTGTTTACTATTGCTAGTAACCAATGTAAGAAGGTTTTGTCTAACGCCAAAGCTCGCTATTCTCAGATCATAAAATCTCATATTTCATCACAAAAATTAGGCTCTCGTGACTTCTGGAGAATCTTTAACAGCATCAATAATAAGGGCAAATCTGTTATTTCACCTCTCTTGTATTTTTTGCTAAGAACTTTTCATCAATATCATCTCTTGATTCCACTAGTTGTGTTCTATCTGATATAACCGTGAAACAGGTTGATCCATTGCTTGACATTCTTATCACTTCAGCTTCTGTATCAAAAGTGATTTCCTGCTTAGACTCTTCTACAGCTTGTGGTCTTCCTATCATAGGCAAAGTTTTTGAATCTTTAATTAACAAACACTTAATTTCTCATCTTGAATCTAATTACTTACTTTCTGACCATTTAAATTCATTGGTGATTGCCAATAAGCAGTGTAAAGTAGTGGCATCACTACTTGATTATTTTTTACAAGGTGTAAAAGAACTTCCAAAAGCAAAGTGGCATCAAAAATGGCATCAACAGATGGGAAAGCGTCAAGTGGCATCAAATCCGATTCCAAAGTGAATTCAAACCCCCTATACTACTACTAAGTTTAAGAATTTTATATAAATACGCAAATTAAGTTAAGTATTATAATTTTTATTTTATTTATTAATTTCTTTTCAAATAGTATGGTTTTATGTTTGAGGTAAAGTCATAAGTTTCTGAGTTTATTGAAATTTGAAAAAATGTAATTTTATAATGAATAAATAAAATTATTTTTATATTGGTTTGCTCAATATAAATTTGTTTATAAAAAAAAATTTAAGGTTAAGGTTTTTGCCCTTGTTTCTTTAAGAGATTTTTGTTGTCAGCAAAATAAAGAATTTCAATAGTTAAGTGGAATTTTTCTTCAAAGCTTTTTAATTCAAAATTTTGTACACTACTATTCAAGAACTGAATCATCTGAATCATCATTATTCTTATGACAATCAAAGATATTGATAATCACTTTAAAAAATGAACGACCACCATCCAATGAAATTCTTATAAACGCTGATGTTTGGTCTAAACTACATAATTTTAACAAGTCTAGCACAAAATCTGATGTACTTTGAACATATACAAGTTTTTTTTAAATTACATGGCCTATACTGTTAACAGAACGACGACCAAAAATATTAGGGTTTATGGAAAGTTTACTTTCTAAACCTTTGCGTAGAATAGCAACCATTCCTTTTGTTTTTCTATTTGACAGCTCTAGCACAACCTGTATTTGCTTAAATATTTTAAGTGAAAGCTGCTGGATATAACTTCTTTTTGCTTTATTTTCTGATGTGTCAATTGTGACTTTGAGAGGATTTCCTCCTGTAGATAAACAAAAAATAGATCCATCAATCAAATTTTCTGCAGCTATTTTACCTTTTATGATTCCAGAACCAACCTAAATATTATTTTAATATATCTAAATATTAATAAAATCTAATTATCTAAATATATCTTTTATAGTTTTGTAGTTGCAAAATACTTTTAAATATAACTTTTATAGTTAATATTGTACTATCAAAAAAAAAAAAAAAATTTTTTCAACCTGCTCAGCTTGAAGAGAATCTAGTTGGAATGCTAATGAATTAATATTAGCCATTGCACTGGTGAGTTTACAGTTATGAGAATAACCAGGCGCAAGATATGTATTGCAAAAAGGAAATAAACTTGATTCAGAATTAGGTAAATTAATTGTCTCATCTTGAAGAGTGAGATTGGCACTAAAAGAACAAAAGAGTTTCACACTCAACTTAGTTAAAGGAACTTTCATAAGTAAACAAAAGAAAGTAAGAATAATAAATAATAGGACTTAAAAGTCATTAAATATATCTTGGCTACTTTAGTTCCCCATTCACCACAAGACGAATCTCCCCTTTTAAGTCTATAAAGATTTCTACTGCATCCAATACAATCAACTGATGGATAGCATTCGTTATTCATTGAACGTCCTGGAAAGATAAACAGTTGAATTTGTTCCTCTAAGTTTTAATTCGTATTTTTTAATGCTTTAGATCTTTAGCCATATTTTTCCCTGCAACAACAACAAATAGAATTCATAGTTATGTAAAACAATACTACTACATTCAATAATATTCAATAGTAATACAATAAACTGTATTCGAACTGGTCAAATTAAAAATTAAAACTTTAGAATAATTTTTTTAATAAAGTTTTATTTATATAATTATTTAAAATGTATAAATTTGGATGCAATATATAAAGAAATAAATGTTATGAAATGAATTTTGAAATCTCCTTTATGAAAAAAAAAATTTTTTTAGTGGTTTCCAGTGAAAAAAATTGATTTTATTCAATTAAGTTTAATTTTTTTTTGAAATTCAGCAAAAATTAAAAAATGTTGATTTTTTTGAGCTCTGTGTCAAACACACTCAAAACTACTACTACTTTCTACTGCTACTACTATTAAGTTCAGTATTATTATATAATTTCTTTCTATATTTCTTCTATTTTTAATATTTTTTTTTTCCTCCTATTCTTATTATTCTTGATTAATCTTGTTGGAGTTTTTGCTCTAGTCATTTTTTTCCAGTTCTTTTTGTGAAGTTTATGTATTATTATCAAATTAATTTACTTGCAAATATTTTAAACTATAATTTATTCATGAGTATTTTGTAGTTTGAATATTTTTCATTTATAAATATTTATATTATATTTTATATTGTATATATACATATATATATATATATATATATATATATATATATATATATATATATATATATATATATATATATATTATATATATATATATATATATATATATATATATATATATATATATATATATATATATATATATATATTTATATATATATATATATATATATATATATATATATATTTATATATATATATGTGTGTGTGTGTATATATATATGTGTATGTGTGTGTGTGTATATATATATATTAGGGATATGAATTTTTTGCAACCTACTAGGCCTGTATCGTAATTCAATGAACTTTTATGTAAAAAGAACGAATAGATGTTTCAATTTGACATATTTTGAAAAAAGGTCACCCCAAAACCAAAAAATCGAATTTTCAATAGGTACACAGTAAATGAATATTAAAGGCTGAAGATGTTGTAAGAGTCATACTCCTGTTGTTATTTTATTTATTTATGCAACATGTACTGTGATATAACAAAAAACATTATGTGATATATAATTATACAAGTATTACAAAATTAACAGTATCAAAGCGTCTAGTACAACAATATACATAACTGTCTGTGTCTATAGGCCTACTGTGTTTAGTACATGGGTCACATGATGCTCACGTCTCATAAAGAGTCTAGCGCTTATTACTTAGAATGAATCGAAGTTGCAGTTTGTCTTTCTTTCTGCAGGAAGCATACAGGTCTTGCATCACCTTGATTGCACGTTCAGCTATCTGATTACTTCGTGGTATGTCGATGACGGATGGCTCCTTCTTCCAATGATTTTTGAATGACTGCAATGCCTTTTTGTAAGGCTTCAATACATCAGATAAATTCTTGAAGTAATTGTCATTGTACTTTTGACTACTAAACCAATGTTCTGCCCACTCATATGAAATGAACCTGCAAACCTTCTCCAAATTCTTTCTCGCATCAGGCATAAGAATGAACGCCAGAATGGCGAGAATGGCTCTTTAGTTCCATCTGGTATTGCTCATATTAGGAATGTTCTGAAAGTGAATCAGAGGGAAGTTTCTTTGTTCTTCATAGAACCTAAACACTCTTGTTAAATGGTACAAAAACTTCATATCGTCTCTCCACCCTGATTTATCAAGAATTTCTACAGTTCCATTCACAAACTTATCCTTCAGTTCATCATACTTATTCAACAGTTCAGACACAAATGGGTATTTATTGTTTGGAGATTTGGTATCACCCCCAAGTTCTTCGTCCATCACCAGACGGAGAATCCTGTCTAGTACGTGATGCTGACAACCGATAAATTGTGGTATTGTGACACCCTTTAATTTAAACATACGTTGCAACTTCACAACAACTCCATTTCTCTTCCCAGTATTGACGTTTGTTGTATCAGTAATGATCATCTTAATTGAATTCCACAAATTGTATTCATCAATAAGTTTGGCAATTTTTTCAGCAACAGTTTCAGCTTTGCCATCTTTTAAACGCAGTGCATCAAGTTTCACGTCAGTTCTTTCATTCTGAAGTACAACTACCTGATATTCCTTATCATCTATTCGTTTGCCGTCAAAGTGTAAGGACCACTGTTCCATTTTAAGTTGTTGTATCATTTCTTTTTTTAATTTACCTGCCTCTTTGAATATGGACTTGTAAATTGCTGATTGACTTGGAGTTGGAATATCAATACCTTGTTGTGATAATACATTGCATATTTTAGCAGCTTTCTTTGTGGAAACTCCACTTGATGTAACCATACTTACAGCAAATTTACTTTTGTAGTGCTTTCTAGTTTTTTTCTGAGTGTCCTCATCATCGTCTTTATCACCGTCGTCGTCTTCATCATCTTCACTCTTACTTTTGCAGTTTTCAGATTCAGTACCACTGTCTGTGGTAGACAGGACTTGTGATGTGGAAGGTATTGCTGTTCCAGACTGGACTTTCCTTCTCTTGCAAGGGTGAATGGTTTCTTTACTTGCCACTTGTCCTGTTGAGTACCCCCACCTGTCCTTTACTTTCTTTTTGTAGGTGGTATAGACGTTTATCTTCCGAGGATAACCACTGGCCATTCACTTTCGTGATGTCAAATAATGCATTGAGAACATCATATTTTCCACGCTTGACACATTCATCATAGACCTTCAGCACCTTCATAAGCTTTGCTCTTATCAATTGATCAGACACACGTGGAAAATTCAGTTTATTGTCCCACAATTTTGTAATTTCCTTAGAAATTTGGTCTATTCGTTCTTTTCTTCCTTTAACATATGCTCCGAGAAACTGGTATCTTCCTACGATCTGCAATTGAAGTGGTATTCTGGATTTTTCATCGAGTAAATGTTCTTCTACAGCCACGCTTCCTCTTCTTCTGTGTGACTCTTGAAATCTCACCAAATTTTTAGTTTAAGTCTTCTTGTTCTTTGTTACTGTGGTATGACTTTTCTTGTGAGACATCATATAATAATGTTACGACTTTACAGATAGCTGAGCGTAAATATCCGTTTAATAAAGTCGTTTAATTAATAAAATACTTTAACTGTATAGTAATCCAATTATAGTTCGATAATCCAGTCAATGTTGATAACAGTTCGATAATCCAGTCCGTATCCTAACGATAATGCTACAACTACTTATACTTCGTACACTTACAGCGTCTTTAGTTCGCTACAGTAGTTCCTTATTAGCTCAGTTACACGTAGAGTACTTCATAGAACTATTCACATTATCAACACTGAGCTCTGACAGCAGCTCGCTTATATAATTATTTAGAGCTTCCAGAATGTTCTACTAAGTTCTATAATCTTCTACAGTCTGTTACAGTCGTCTATATCACCGTGGTAACACAATGACGTCATTACATAACAATTCCAAGTATTTGCCGGCACACGGCCGTTTCGTTGCCATGGTAACGTGTGGCGTTATATTTATAAATTCATAACAAAATAATGAAATAAATAGAATTAGGCTGAGAATTAAGCTTAAGAATAAAACATCGGTCAAAAATGAATGTATAAAAATGGTAAATCAAATTTTTATTTTGGGGGTATCCTTTTTTTGTTGCAGAAAGCTATTTGGGCCTTTTTTCATGATTTTAGGTAAAAGTTCATCGATTTATGATACAGGAAACATTTTATTTGAAAAAAAATTAAAAAGTCATATCCCTAATATATATATGTGTGTGTGTGTGTGTGTGTGTGTGTGTGTGTGTGTGTGTGTGTGTGTGTGTGTGTGTGTGTGTGTATATATATATTGTAAGTTGAAGTAATATACTCTAGACGCACAATTTTTTTTAGTAATCTTGGCTTTTCGATCACCTTTTTTTTTGTAATTATCTTAATGAAATTAACATCATAAAAATATTAATGTTTTACATTACAATTAATATTATTGATTTCTAATAATCATGAACTCTTAAACTGTTCAGGGGAAATTAAATGCTTTTAAATTAGAGTAAACTAGAATTAAATTAAGTTCTTTTAAATTAGAGTTAGCAGATTGATAAAATGATAAAAAAATCTTTTGATAAAAAAAATGACAATAAAATATCAAGTTTAGAGAAATTAGTTAAAGCTATGGAAAAGAATTTCTCAGATTTCCAGCACTTAAAAACTCTAGATAGGTTACTGTGACTAAAAAATGATCACCAAAGCAAGTATCATTAGTAAATACAGCTGTCAATGAACAAGAAAGAACAAAGAAACAACAAAGAACTGTCAAAGAACAAAAGGAAGTAAAGAGCCAAGAATGTAATAATTTATGGAATAGCTGAATCAGAGAAATCTTTAAAATCTTTAAAAATTGCAGATGATCACAAAATAATTGCTTAACTATTTTGTTATCATCCAACCAATTATGTGTCTATATAGAAATGCAACTTCATTGAATAATTAATTGGAGGAATTTAAGGTATTATATAGTGATGCAAATTATCAGAGTAATGGAAACTAGGCTTAAAGAGATTTCCAATTATAAATTTAAAAGGTTACTTTTTGTATAGAAAAGATTGTAATAGTGGTAGAATTAACAATGGTGTTGCAATATACATAGATATCAGTTTTGTATCTTATCAAGCTGATAATAAAACTTTGTGTTCCAACAAAATTGTTATTTGTAACGATAATTACTTATAAGAATGTATATACTGACCAACAGACCAACTTGTTTCTCCGCACAGCGGCATTGCTCATCAAGGTTATAGAGTTGAGAGAGGTTATAACCACTATTAAGTAGCCTCCTCATCTGTAGTGGCCTTCTCGGCCTTCTCGGAGGTGAATAACAACAACAACAAAAAATTGAAATCTTTAACAAAGTTTTTGAAACTGCAAGATCCTATGTTGATAAACGCAAATTCAAGGATATTATAATTATAGGGAATTTTATTATTCCCAACATTAAATGGTCCAATGGTGTTATTAAATTGATTGAAATTAGATGTAACTCTCATAAATACATTTTTATGATATTTTAGATAAGCACTTTTTTGTTCAACATGTTTCTTTTCTAACATTTCAGTTATCCAACAATGAATGCCTTAACACTCTTGACTTATTATTTACAAGAGAATAGTTTGAATTGAATCACATCCAGTTCTAGGAAATATTGAATCACACCCAAAAAAGAATTTAAGAAATTAATAAAATAAAATATAAACCCTCAGGTTTTGCAACAGTTTAAACCCAAGGTTATTATACAAATAAGTAAGTAGTCAACAAAAG
Organism: Hydra vulgaris; assembly: GCF_038396675.1. NCBI lineage: Eukaryota > Metazoa > Cnidaria > Hydrozoa > Anthoathecata > Hydridae > Hydra > Hydra vulgaris. The sequence goes on from NC_088929.1 coordinate 29,900,160, forward strand.
ATCAATAATTTGATTAGAACATTACATGATAAAAATAGAATTGTAATAAATGACCCAAATCAGATTGTATATTTACTTAATAACAAGTTCGAAGAAAAAAATAATATTTGCTGAGGAAAAAAAAGTCTTTAATTCTGAATTTAGGTGGCGCCCAAATACGACCAGCACTGTTGGAAAATGGTCTAAACAAGCCTCTTATATATATACATAAATATATTCAAATGTGTATGTATACACATACATGTGTGTATACACACACATGTATATATATATATATATATATATATATATATATATATATATATATATATATATTCATATATATATACATATATACATATATATATACATGTATATATACATATATAATATACATATATATATATATATATATATATATATATATATATATATATATATATATATATATATATATATATATATATAAATATATGTATATATATATATATATATATATATATATATATATATATATATATATATATATATATATATATATATATATATTGATACACGCACACACGTGTGTGTGTAAATTATGTTAAATAAAAACAAATAACTTCCTAGGCTTTTAAAATAATTCACATATTTATATAGCTCTGGTTTCATTTATTTTGTTTAATCTCATTGAGCCCTCTTATTGAAGATACATGTATATTAGGGTGTAGCGATTTTGAAAATTTTTGAAATTTGATTTGCCTGAGCAGCAAATCAATATCTTTTGGTGAAAAAAGAACCTTACTCTTTTTTTTTTTAGTTTAGATGAGTTCTTGAGGTTCCTCTTTGGATTCTAAATTTTTGATGGGTCCTAATATTGTTCAGAATTTTTTTTTTTAAACTATATCAACTTGATACTTAAAAGAAGCAAAATAATATGCTGATTTTGAAAATAATATTTGTTTTTATTAAAAAATTAAAATTAAAAAAGTAGAGTTGTTTTTTTCATTAAAATACCCCGTCCTCAACAAAACGGGGGTTTTAAGGTGTATTTTTGCAAGTATTTTTTTAAATAAAAAATTTTTCTAATAAAATTATTATTTATGAAACAAGCATTTTTTTCTGCTTTTTTTGAGTCCAAGGTTGATATGGTTTAGAAAAAAAAAAATTCAAAAATATTAGGACCTGTCAAGAATTTAAATTCCAAAGAGGACCCTCAAGATCTCATCAAAATCAAAAATTATTTTTTTACTTTTATCTTATAATTAATAGACATTGATTCGTGTCTCAGTAATATTGGTTTTTAAACTCTTTTTTTTTTGCTATGAAAATCGCTCCACCCTAATGTATATATTTACACACATAAACATTTTAATTTTTTTAAATTGTAATGTATATATATATATATATATATATATATATATATATATATATATATATATATATATATATATATATATATATATATATATATATGTATATATATTTTTATATATATATATATATATACAGTGCTCGAAGTAGAGAAAAAAAAGTAACGGTATGGTGTTCGGTAAATTAAAAATACCATCCCGCCTAATCATTGTTATATATAGAGATTTAAAAAAAGGTGGCGGGATGGTTTGTACTTTATAAAAAGGTGACAGGATGGCATCCCGCCCCACTTCGAGCACTGCATATATATACATATATATATTAGCCTTCTGAATTATATTATAAAAAAAAAATAAAATTAAAGTTTAAAAAGTTAATTTTAAAAAAGCTTGTTTTTTCTTAAATGAATTTTTTTAACTATATTTTTATAAACAATTTACCAAACCTACCTATTTTTTGTCCTATTGAGTTTTGTTCACTTTTTTTTTTAATAAACTTTAGCGAGTCTACATCTGTTTTCTTTTTTATATTTAATAACATTATATAAAATGCATATAAAAATAATTAAATTATATTTAAGTGGATGCCTGAGTCTCCAAGGTATTTACTAATATCAAATCGTCATGAAGAATTGTTTGAAATGCTTAAAAAAATGGCAAAAATGAATGGAAAAACCCTACCTCGGGGAAGTTTAGCAAAAGTGGAGTATAATGTTAGTTTGTTTTTTGTTTTTTTTAATATTATTAAGTTTAGATTTCATTACAACAAGTTGCAGTAACTTGATATTTCATTTAAGGCTTTTTTAAAAATGTTTTCAGGTTAATCAAGGCAAGATATTAGAGCTTTTTTTACCGAAATGGCGCTGGACAACAGTAAAGTTGATGTTTATCTGGTTGTGAATTTTTGTTTAGTTTTAAAAACAATTTTACTTATATTTTTTTATTGCATCTATTACATTAGATACGATTATATCAACAACTTTTATAAGCTTAATCAATCAATCTGTATATTCTAGAACAATTTTTGCAATTTATATATAAATATATATATATATATATACATATACATATATATATATATATATATTTATATATATATATATATATATATATATATATATATATATATATATATATATATATATATATATATATATATATATACTAATTTAATAATGCTTTCCAATTTGAGTCATTTTATTAATAGGTTGCTTTTTTTTTTTTTTAATTTATTTTACTCCCAACAAAGATTGCAAACAGCCACTAATAAATTTGGGAGTTACTAGAAAACAAAAAAATAGAATTAAAGAGCAGTTGTTTTAGTCGACTGAATTCTTGAAAAGTTTCTAGTTTAGTGAGTCAGGAAAATATGAAGACGGGAAAGAGTTTCGAAGCATTAAATTGTGGTGGTAAAAAATTAGACAAATTAAAGCTTTTGAACTTAATGAGGCAGATACAATAAAAGGGATGCAACTTTGCTGAATAACAAGTCAAACAAGAATGAGTTTTGATTAATTGAACTAGAGATGATAGCTTGTGTGAGTAGCAGCCATGATATTTGTAGAAAAGTGGAAGAGATGTAATCTTGTGATGATGGCAGAGTGGCTTAAGTTTGGCCTATAGAGCAGGTCATTTACTATACATTTTTAGACCTTGTCTAGAAAAGAAAAAACATCATTAGAAGAACCAGCCCAAATATGATAACAGTATTCCAGACAGGGATGAATAAGAGATTTTTAGAGATAGAGAATGGAATCAGGAGTAAGATAATCTTGCAATGATGACAGAATAGCTCAAGTTTGGCAGATAGAGCAGATCCATGTACATGTACAATGCATTTTTAGACCTTGTCTAAATAAGAAAAAACATCAGTAGAAGAAGCAGCCCAAATATGACAACAGTATTCCATACAGCAATCAACAAGAGATTTGTCAAGGTAGAGAATGAAATAAGGAGTTAGAAAATTGTGTGCAATTATCATACTCCTGACTATGAAGAGAAGCAATCTAAACCTTAGCATATGCTAACTTTGCAATAGATGGTATGTATGATTTCCATGAGAGGTCAGTTGTGGATGATAATCTAAATAGGCTTAAAGAAGAGAACCCAGTGGGAACCTAACTTCTTCTATACAAGAAGGTAAAAACCATGGTGTAGAATGAGGCTTGACTTGAAACTGACAAGAAGGAATAAAAACTTCTATACCTGTCTGGATCCAGGAAGTTATTTAGAAGGCATATTTACCAGCAGAGAGAGGAAGGATATCAACCCAAGGACCATCACAAAGAAAATCATGAAAAGAATCCTAGTCAGCTTTAGAGTAGTTGAACTATAGGATAAATCCTAAGAAGAAGTACAAGATGAAAGATTTTAAGAGATTATTAGGGTTGTCTTAATTGTTGTCATGTCACAAAGTTAACTATTTGAGTAAAAGATTGAGAGATTTGATCAGAAATCACATCTAAACGAGTGTAATCTTGAGAAGAAGAAAACTGATAAAGAACAAAGACAAAGGTGATCGAGTGCAAAGGTGTTAAGCAGAAGAACATAAAAGTCAGAGGGTTTAAACCTGATTTTTTGACAAATAGATAAATTGAGGCATAAGCATATGTCCAAGCCAAGCATGTGTCAAGCATGTGGAGTCTTTGTAAATCAAAGAATAGGAGCCATCAATATCTGTAGACAAATATATATATATATATATATATATATATATATATATATATATATATATATATATATATATATATATCAACAGATATTGATGACTCTTATTATTTAAGTATGGTGAATAGTATGGTGAATTTTGCAAAATGTAAGGTTTAACTGAGAGAAAGATTTGTTGAAACAATTAGGTATTGGTGATGGTTTTTTATGTTTAATATTATAGGTTACTTTAAGCATGGTTTAAATTATAGAGAACTTGACTAATTCCTAGATAGAGCATGGTATCCCAAGCAATGAAATATGCAGTTGTCTCAGTCCTGCTAATCAACATAAAGTTGTAGTTTAGGGCTCATTATGTGACAGCAGAACATGGATTAGGTTGCACTGGATTAGATGTTATCAAAAGCAGGGTGATCATGATGACCATATGCCAGACCTGACATAAACTTGTATAGCTACTTCAAAAACATTTATACATAAAATACAGTTAAATACATATAAAATACAGTTAAACTTATCAAGTTTATTTTAAAATATTTGTCTAAACATTTCTAAAAAAAATCTTTAATAACAAACCTTTTTTTACCTTAGAAATGCTATAAAAATCCTAATAATGAACAAACATTTTTTGCTTTTTTTATTATTGCATAATTACGTAAATATTTTATAAAGCAATATTTTATTTTAAATGTACAAGATGTTTCTACTACTTTTGTTTACTTGTTAATTTACTGTATTACTTTTATATGGTAGTATATCATTATGTATTGTTTTATAAAAGTTATTTACGAAATCTGAAAAAGCAAATGACTTTTTTTTAAATGACTTTTATGTCTGATGCTTAGCTACATTATTCTCATTTTACTAAATCTTGTATCTTATTTCAAAAGTTAGGCTCATTAACAGTCTCATTAACAGTGTTATTGACAAAGGTAAGTTCAACATTTCATTTTTAATTCATGGCTCTGATCTTCTTACCTCTCCCTAGGTAGGGCAGAAAATTTGCAAAGGACTTTTCTTCTAAATTGACTTTTAAAACTAATGGTCACACTCATCTATTCCAGTTAAACAAGTTAAACCTTTGTTAGTTATTTAAATTGCTCCAGCTTTTATTTTTAAAGTCATATATCAATTAAGCTCTTCTATGGCTTGTGGTCCAGACAACATTCCTGTCATAGTCTTACAAAAAAGTTCCTCAGATATGCTATTAGTTTGGTGTTCTATGCTTCTTTGCAAAATTTTCTTTTGTTTCCCCAATATAAATTCCCCCACACAAACATGTAAACTTGTAAACCCCAGGGCTACTATTTGGTATTAACTTAGACTTGTTATTACAAAAAATTGTTTTTAAATCAGGTGGTATTGTTAAGATAACTTTAATATTATATGGTTTTAGTACTTTGTGTAGTTTCGGTCCAAGTGTTGGTAACCAAGGTAGTTTTATAATTGCAACATTTTCTAGTTTTTTTGCAAATTTATTGTTAGGATCGTTTTTATTTTGCGGCAATTGTTTCTAGGTCTGTGATAATTTGCAGCAATTTTATCTTGGTTTGATCTTTTATGACCGTTTTCAACAAACATATCTATTTTAAACTGAATCTGATTGTTAATGTAGTTTTAGGAGCAGATTTTGGTGGCTCATGATATGAAACCTTTAAAAACTCCAGTACTTATTGCACAGTTGATATTTGAGTTGGGTGTTATTTGTATATTTGTTGTTACTTTTTTATGGTGGAATTTAAAATATAATGGTAGTTATTTGTGTTAGTTATTTTTAATTAAAATAATTTGGTTCTCTCTATTCATTTTTAATCTCTGACATGTACTGAGTATTGCAGTCTTGTTGATTTGTTAAGCTTTTCAACTGATTCAAATCTGGCATGGCTATCATTAACATACCTTATATAATATTTTGTTAAAAATTTGTTAATTTTTGCAATATGCAGAGCTCTTGTTTCTAATTTTTGTAAGAATCTCTGCAATAACAACCATCTATAATAATCCAATTAAACCTGGGTTAGGTATGGTTTTAATGTTATTTTTATACAAAAAGTAGAATTGATTAAGACAGTTCTATTAATTGGTGGATCTCAGTAAGCGTTAATTTGGTCCTTGTTTTAAGATCATTTTTATAATTGTTAAGAAAATCAATTATCATGGGTATGGCTTTATTAATTGGTATTGATGAATACAATGCTATTACATCATATGATGCATGAATTTCATCTGGGCTGACACACCAGGATTTAGCTTCATTGACAAATAATATAGAATTCAACAAGTGTGTTTTGTTAGGGTAGCTTGAATGATTTTAACAATATACTCTGATGTTCCATACAGAAGAGTGCCGATTGTAGAAACTACTGGTCCCATTAAATAATTTTTTTTGGCCTATGAGCCTTTATAACTCCATAAAGTGGGGGAATGCAATAGATATAACTGAAAATACTTTTTTTTTTATCAAATTTGTTTTCTATTCTTAATTTGCACAATAATTTCTAGAACTGTATTGTAAATTTCTTTTTTTCTACATATATTTATATAGAAAAAAAAAAGTTTTATAGCAACTTCTATAGAAATTATTAGACATTCTATAGAATTTATATAGAATTTTTATAGAATTTCTATAGGTCATATGTTTCAAAAGTTTATAGAAATTCTATAGAACTTTTTTTCCTGGGCATAGTTTGTTATATTAATTTATACATATTGAGTTTTTAACTTCTTTATCAAGTTTCTGAAAAGCATCAAAATCATTTAAAATCAATTTGTCAAATGGAAAAATATTTAACTTATCTCTATTTTTTTTTAATTATTCAACACAAATCTTTGTTTTCTTCTTAAGTTCTCTGGTAGTTTATGTTTTAGTGATTTTGTCAAAATTCTACTAACATTTTGTCATGTGTTATCTACATCAGCTTTTTTGTTTTGTTTCTTTAAATTCAAGGCAAATTACTCAATACTCTTGAGTCGTTAATAAAAGAGGGGGGCAGGTTTATTAATTTTTAGAAAATTTTCCCACCAACCACAAGGTTATTAAGACCCTCCCTCCCCCATTTATAAATTTTTACTTGTTATCAACAGCAAACAAAAAAAATCAGTGAAAATTGGCCTTAAAAATTAGAAAATAATTTTTTCAGTCACTGATAAAAACAAAAACTTTCAGTGTAAACAGGCTTTGAAAATCACCGACCAAGTAAATCTTGATTTGTCGGAAACGAGCTTTTGGTTTATTTCTCACCAAAATATAAATCTTATTTCAGCATATATCCTATTTAATTATTATAAAACACCTGTTAGAAAATGCTTTACGCTAAAAAATTTTATAAAAATACTTTTATTGTAATATTAAAAGTTTCCCAACCCCACTTTTATTAAAAACCCTCCCCCCTCCCCCATTCTGTTTATTAGATTTGAACTAAAATTCCCACTTACCCCTCTCCTTTTCCCCCCTCTCCTCCTCTCCCTTGTATTAAGGGCTCTAGAGTAGGTGTTAACATCTCCATAAATGGTAATTTTCTATAAGAAGGTGCAAAATTAGGATCCAAATTTAAAAGCTCATTGGTGGCAACATCTAGTTCAATTTGAGTGAAGTTTAAAACTCCAATTATCGTAATTTTTCGCAAAGCATTCTTATTTGATTTAATTATGAACATATAAATGTTTGGTGTTTGCTTTAAGGTTAGATATCTTAAATACCAAAACATGCTTGATCCACCCCATATATATATATATATATATATATATATATATATATATATATATATATATATATATATATATATATATATATATATATATATATATATATATATATATAGAGGGGTGGATCCAGCATCTTTTGGTATTTAAGATTTTTTTTTTTTAAATATCTTCGCTTCCAACAAGGCTGCAAGCAACCACTAATTAAAGTTGGAAGTTACTGGAAGAGAAAAGATGAAGATTGTAGAGCAAGATAACGACTGATGGACGACTTAAAAGATTGCAAATTATATGAATCAGGAAATATATACATATATAGCTTGTGTATAATATAAGCTGTATTATATATATAATTAAAATGACGTAAGAATTAAAAAAAGAATAATAAAAAGATATAAGATAAATCATAATTAAATTTGTTTGTTCAAATTTTGTATTATTTTAGGAAAATAATATACCTCATGCCATTATTGTTATTTGTTAATAAATTTATTGAAATTTTATAAATTATAAAAATCTAGGTTGGTTTTATCATTTTCATATTATGGAATAGCTTTATTGTCAACAGAAATCTTTCAAACAAACATTAATGGGTGTAATCCACACTACATTTCCAGTATGTATTTTAATAAATCTTGTTTATTCGCTTATATTAAATGTGGTCAGGTTGTGTAAACTTTATTGAAAATCATAAATGCTTAAAGAGCACCATTTACAATATTATTTACTTACAGCAATGTGTTTTTTAGACTCTGCAAAGACTGTTTGTGTGAGACTTACCAACAAAGATTATGTTGATTTTATGTGGACCTGTCTCGCTGAATTTCCAGGTTAGTTGTTAACTTTTATGTAGACTTGTTTTGTTGAATTTTCAGGTTAGTTGTTAACTTTTATGTAAAAAAATGTATTTATGGTGATGATGATGACTTTTTTTTACTTGTTACAGGACTAATAGTAGCAATTTTTTTATCTGAATTGTTCAGTCGTAGAATGGCAATTATAATTTTGCTTGGAGGTTCAGCTTTTAGCTATCTATTGTTATTAATTTGTTTTTCAAGGTTATACATTTATACTTTAATATTTGATAAATCTAATTTTATTATTAACTTAAACATTACTATTTTTATATTTCAAAGGCTAATTTTTATTTTTTATATTATTTTAATTATATTACTAGGACTATCACATCAGTAATTTTATTTGGTGCACGAGGATTTTGTGTAGGTGCTTTCCAACTTGTTTTTGTGTATACTCCTGAGGTATGTTTTAATCTACATGTAATGTACATGTTTTTGATTAGTATGTAATTTATCAAAGTTGTTTAGAATTTTGTGTTTTGTTGTTGTTTTTTATAGGTATTTCCAACAAATGTTCGTGCTGTTGGGTTAGGTTTTTGCAGCATGCTATCAAGAGTTGGTGCAGTGATAACACCATTTGTTGCCCAGGTTACGCTCTGTTTGTTTTTTGCATAAATAAATCTCCTATTAGCTGCAGTTTTTTGCAGTTGAGCAATGCTAAAGTTCAACTATCTTGAATTCTAAAATTTGCAACTTATTTACTACTAAATTTAATTTGGGCTTTGCAGGTACTTATATGGAAATCATTTTTTTGGGTTATTGGTGTGTATACAAGTTCTCTCCTTTTTGCTGCCATGTTTGCGTTTTTGTTAAATATTGAAACAAAAGGGAAGTTGCTAATGGTAAGTTTTTCAATATAAATAAAACAAATTCTTAATCTTATCTAAACAGTACTTTGTTATTGCTGTTCAAAAATCATTTTGTTGGCTTTAAAAATATAATTTATCGATGTAGTTTCTTTTTGGAATTACACAGGCTGATACCATTTTGGAATCAAAAACCACTCATTATGCTTATTATTTATTCAGTTAGAGTTTGAAATTTATATATTTAAACCTAACACAGTCATAATTTAAAAGAAAATGTCTTAAAATAAAATAGAAACAAAAGAATTCATAAAAAAGGAAATTGAACAGGATTTTTTTTATGATTCTATATAATAAGAAACTTAGAACTGAAGAAAAAGAAAAAAGTAACTTTTTACTAACATGTTGTTGCGATTTTTTCAAAAAAATATTTTTAAAAACTGCTGTTCATAAAAAACTTTCAACTAAAATTGTTTTAGTAAAATTGTTAGGAAAGTTGTTTTATTTTAAACTAACCCAGCAAGCACATCAACGTTGAAATAATGTTGAATAAAAATTGAAATTTGTCATTGAAAACTTTTTAATTTTTGGTTTAATTTTGAAAAAAATTTGAAACTTGAATTTTTTTCACTGTTTACAATATTTCTTATCTGTGCAATAACAGTAATTTACATTTTAAAAAATTGTCAAGGTTTGCCCAAGATTATTCAGATTGAAATATGTACAATTCAAAAACTGCAATAGTGGACTTTATAAATCTTAATACATCAATACCATCTTAATACCTATATTAATTTAATTAAATTTAATATAATTAATTTAAATTAATTAATAATAATTTATATATCTTAATACCTTTTTACAAATGTAGTACTTTGTTATAAGCCTTTTTTTCATTCTGTAAACATAAATAACTGAATTTCAAATCAATGCAAATAAAGTCTTAACAATAATTTAGATATTTTTAAAACAAATAGTTAAAGATAAAAATTATGTACAAGATGCTCTTGATAAAACCATTCCATAGTTATCTATTATTGTTATATTGATATTGTTAAGTATTGTTATCTTCCACTATTATTGATATCATTGATAGTATTGTTATCTTCCACTATCATTGTCATCACTTTTTATTGTCATTACCTTTTGCATCAGAAGAAAATTTTGTCCACAAAATTTTCTTTTGATGCATGACTTCTCCTATCCAATTGCAAATGGTGCAAATTTTAAACAGTCTTACTTATAGTGTCTTTTTTAATCTTAAAACGTTGGTAACTGTGTAAAAAATTTTTAATTTTATTTAAAAACTACTTTTAAAAGACTTAAATATTCTGACTTGACTGATGGTTGTTTTTTTTTTTGACATTTTTTACAAAACAAGCTATAGAGGTTGTTTAGAACATAACGTTAGAATCAGGTAAATGTGGATGAATCTGTTAGTCAGAGATCTCAGTATTTAATAATAAGGCTTTTGTACTGTTTACATTTTTATACAGTTAGCAAGCATTAATATTATTCAACAGTAAAAATTGAAAAAACCAAAAACAAATCATTTGAAGTATATATATATATATGTATAACATATAGCAACCACTATTGTGTTGGAAGTTACTAGAAAAAGAAAATGGAGTTTATAAGCGAGGAAACAGTTAATAGAAGATTTTAAAAAAGTTAAATGTTGCATGAGTCAGGAAAACGTGAAGATGGGAAAGAGTTCAAAAGGACTGAATAACGGGGAAAAAGACTAGACAAATAAAAGTTTTTAGAGCATGCACGTATATATACAGTAGCTTGCAAAAGTTTAGAAACACCTACTTTTTTTCAGTTTTTAACGCATAACTTTTCACAAACTTTCTCAAATAACCTGAAATTTTTACTGAATGTGCTCTATATTATAACAATTCAAAATCCATTTCACAAAATTTTTAAAACTCACCAGTCAATTAGTTTTTATTGTTTTTTTGAAAAGGCTTCTGTGCAAAAGTTTAGAAACAGTATAATAACCTGCAGTTATATTAGGTTTTTGTAAACAAAAGCATTATAAAAGGTCAGGTTTTTTCTGAAATTTATTATTTGAATTAACTTGAGATATTTCAAAAGCAATGAAGTATAACTAATTGAGAAATTATTTGTGAAGTTTTTTAATTTAATTAGGTAGTGATATTTTAAAAGCATGGGAAAGGCTAAGGAAGTTTCAGATGAAATAAAGAAATTAATTACAAAAGCTGTGGAGAAAAAAATGACTTACAAAAGGATTTCTGAACTTTACAACGTTTCTAAACCAGGAATATGTCACATTATGAAAAGGTTTCATCAGCGCAAAACTATTGAAAGCAAACCTCGCTCTGGAAGACCTAAAGTTACAACTGAAAAGGCTGATTATTAGTAAGGTTTTGCAAGAATAATTCTCGCATGACTGCTGTCGAACTTAATTCAATTATGCATCAGTTTCATGGCACAAACTGTAGCGTTGATACAACTAAACGTTGATTACAACAAAATAATCTGTATGGTCGCTGTCCAGTTAAGAAACCTCTTGTATCTGCGAGAAATTTAAGAACCAAAATAAAATTTGTGAGAGATCATCTTAGTTGGACAGTTAATGATAATCAAAGTTTATGCTATTCAGTAGTGACGGAATTAGATATGTCAGACATCCAATAGGAGATGTTATGGTTTGGGGGTGTTTTAGTCGTGACAACCTGGGTCCCATTCATCGCATAGAAGGTATTATGGACCAGAGAGTTTATTTAGACATAATGAAGAACATTATGCTGCCCCATGCAAAGGACAAAATGAATCGCAATTGGATCTTTCAACAAGATAATGACCCAAAGCATTGTGCCAGATCTGTTAAGGAATAATTTCAATCAAAAAAAGGCAACGTTCTTGAATGGCCTTCACAGAGCCCAGATCTCAAATCCATTGAGCATCTTTTGGAGTACATTGACAGGCAATTAGTTGGTAGAAAACCAACC